>NC_040086.1:64262112-64607946 GCF_003369695.1 Bos indicus x Bos taurus
CTATGTATTCAAGGCACTCCACATTTTTTTTTTCCCTTGCTGGAAATAGTTTCAAAGAAGAACACAATGTTTTGGGTTGCCTGGCCAAAGTTTAGCTGTACTTTTGCATCTTTGCCAAACTTCCTGTTTTTAGCAAAACAATTTATTATCTCGCTGGTTCTTTACTCAAAAGGATTTGCAGGCACAAATAACTACTTGGTTTCCATGTCTTTTCAGAGAAGAAGCTCATTCACTTTCCCATAATTATCCTGTAGATGCAAGAGCAGAAATGTATTTAACCTTTGGGAGTGCTACGGAGGTGCAGAAAAGGCTTTAATTATTCAAAACCTCTACAATCTGAACTTTAAAGAACTGACAATTATTTTGTGTATGTGTGCAAGGAAGATAATTCTTTTCAGGTGGTTTGGCAAGATCACAGATTTGCCACACGTGGCGTTTTAGAAGCCAGTTCAGAGTAATTTGGGGTTTGGAAGCCAAGGTTAGACTAAAGAGATTTGATTCATCAGTAGCAATCAAAGAAAGCATTCGATCAGACACCGTTATGCATAGTTCATCTCTGATTACTAAGCTACACAGTCACCTTTTAGACTTCACACACACACATGCACACACAGACACACACACAAACAGAAACTAAAGAGTAAGAGGCTTTTCCATCCCCACCTAGCAGTCAGCTAGCCTATCAACCAGTAAATAGATTGAGAAGAGACTTAAATTCTTGATTGGATTGAGGCGGCCACTTATAGTCTCAGTTTTCTTCTACAAGAATATCTTAGGAATAACTAGAGCATGTGTTATTTTTATCGAGACACACACACACACACACACACACACACACCCTTACACACTTCAGTAGTAATGACCTGTATGTACTGTAGCAGAGCAACATTGATAACAGTGTGGTTAATTCTTCAGCAAAGTGCATTTAATTTCTAGGGTAGGATTTATTTCATCTTAGATGTATCCAATCACATTTCTTCACATCTTTTAAAAAGTACTTCACACTATCTGCAAAAGAACAGATAATGTCGATTTCTTATATGTTCATGCTTCACGGATCTTAGAACTCTTTGATGGTGACTTAGCAACCACTATAAAAATAACAGCTTCCTAAAACAGAGTGAGTCAAAGAGAAAGACCCCTTCGAGGAAATGGTTAATATTAATGAGAGAATGCAGTGTAGTCCAACAATAGATCAGCATCAGTACTTTGGAGGAATGCTTCTAACTCAAGCAACAGAGGCTCAACTTTTGTCTTTCCATTTATGAACTGTTCCTCCAGATGAAAGCAGAGAAAAAGACAGTATCTATTAGATAGATGGCTGGATAGATGGACAGATGATAGATAGATAGATGATAGATAGGAAATGTGTGTTATCGCTATATGTCTTTCTTTCTTTCTTTTAAGATTGATGCTTTGATTCTCTTAAGCAAAGACTGGTCCAAAGAAGAAAAGACTGGTCCAAGTAGTAATTCAATGGGCTAGAGCACAAACACTGGAGAGAAAGTTAAAAGGGAAGGTTTTCTCATAACAAATTATCACTCAACTCAAGCCGTCGCAGACACTATAGTTTACTACAAGGCTACAGAAGGTGGCCCAAGATTTCTTGTAAACTCTTCCAAAAGGTGAGAATGTGCTTTTATTATGAACCATGGGGCATGTGGCTTTAAAGAGTTATTTTTAACATTTAAACATAAACAATATCAGCACTAAATATAGGATCAAAGAAATACTGTTTCCATGTGGAGTTGCCAAAGCACAGAAGCATGACTGCAAAGTACAAGTTTCCTTTGAAGGGGATGTTGCTATCAAAACTGCTTACTCAGCACTCTAGTAATAGCAAAAGAAAGTGCATATATACACATTTATTCATTATATCTTGCCTGGTGTGAAAAAGGTTTCACTCCCCAGCCTTTAAAACCAAAATCCAACATCCCACACCAAAACCTTAAGGGCCCCTCACTAGCTTTTTTTTTTTTTTAAATGAACACATTTAAAGTAATGTTTGAAGCCTGTAGTATCAGAATTTATTTCTACAGAGTTAACTCTATTTAATATCCTTGGCTCTAAGCTTAATTTGCTAAATCGTGCTGTTTTTGAAATTTATTGCAAAATTATTGTTCTCCAGGGAAATAATTACCATTCCTCTTATTTCCATGGTATTGCTTTCCTTTGCACGTGAGTTTAAGTAAGCGATTTAAAAAGCAGCTCTGTGTTTTGAGTAAGTATCAGTCAAGACAAGGTGACTCTCATACTATATTTGAATTTAAGAGAATACCTTCTGTTCACCCGAATATACAATTTTCTGAATGAGAACAATTGGATATTAAAATTAGAAAAGAATCCTGGGAAATGACTGCATCTATCTATTTATTTATATATTGCCTTGTTGTAAAAAGGATTCTAGGCAGCTTAGGAGCATATGTAAAATATAGCTACAGAACATAAATTAGAAGCAGCATAAAGCAAAAAAGCAAACACTAGAGTAAAGACGTAATGGACTCAGGAATGGATTGGATATAAGCTACTGGAATTCTATAAATGAAGCACAAATTTGACTTTAGACTCAAATTTCAAGGTATAAACAAAAACCTGCTCATGATTATATGACTCATGAATAGCAGGTTCTCGGAACATTATCATGGAAGTTTAAAATCTTTTATAAATTATTCATTTGAGAGGTAGACCATGGTTTCTAGTCTTCTCCGTTGACTGTTGTGTGATCACTTTGGAGGCCCAGGTAAATCACACTGCATCTGTTTTTCAGTACTTTGATAGCATATCCTGATTTTTTCCTGGGGAATTACCTATTCCCTATTAGTATGCAGGTGCTGTGTCCCTGGCTCTCCTGGTTTCCAGCAACATTGGATCTTAAGCAGCTTGGCAACAACACGAGAGGGAAATGTCTGTGACTGAGTCCTTCCAAGTGGGTGTGTGCTGCCAAGAGAGGGATTGGTTCATGCTGCTGCTAAGTCACTTCAGTCGTGTCCGACTCTGTGTGACCCCATAGACGTCAGCCCACGAGGCTCCCCCGTCCCTGGGATTCTCCAGGCAAGAACACTGGAGTGGGTTGCCATTTCCTTCCCCAATGCAGGAAAGTGAAAAGTGAGAGTGAAGTTGCTCAGTCGTGTCCGACTCTTCGTGACCCCATGGATGGCAGCCTTCCTCCGTCCATGGGATTTTCCAGGCAAGAGTTCTGGTGTGGGTGTTCATGGTAATGCCTTATTCCAATTCTTCTCATAACCTGCTTCTTCTACGTCCCCATCAGTCCTGTGAGCCATTTAAAGACCATCCACTTATGGTTACCAGGGAAAAAGGAGGGGGAGGGATAAACTGGGAGATTGAGATTGACATACACACACTGAAGGGAAGTGAAAGTCACTCAGTCACGTCCGACTCTTTGAGACCTCATGGACTGTAACCCACCAGGCTCCTCTGTTCATGGGGATTCTCCAGGCAAGAATACAGAAGTGGGTAGACCTTCCCTTCTCCAGGGGATTTTCCCAACCCAGGGATCAAACCCAGGTCTCCCGCATTGCAGGCGAATTCTTTACCATCTGAGCCACCAGGGAAATCCAAGAATACTCGAGGGGGCAGCCTACCCCTTCTCCAGGGGATCTTCCCAACCCAGGGATCAAACTGGGGTCTCCTGCATTGTGAGCAGATTCTTTACCAGCTGAGCTACCAGGGAAGCCCCATATACACATGGCTATATATAAAATAGTTAACAATAAGAACCTACTGTATAGCACAGGGAACTCTTTTCAATACTCTAATGGCCTATTTGGGGAAAGAATCTAAAAAAATAAATTAATAAAGTGATTATGTTATATGTATAACTGATTCACTCTGCTATACACCTGAAACTAACACAACACTGTAAGTCAACTATACTCTTAAAATGTTAAAAATAAGTAAATTAAAAAAAAATAAAGATCATCCAGTAAATTTCTTTTCTGCTTAAATGAGCATCTCTTGCCTACAACTATAGAACACTGAATGAAATAGGGCAGACAACTCAAATGCAGGTGAGTAGAATGTGTCTGTACCCCATTAGGTAATTTGGGGTAAAGTTAAGTGGAATCCTGAAAATCTATTACCCATTTTAATGTCATTGTGATCCTACTCGGTGCAAACTGGATCCAAAGTAGAAATAGTCACTAGTGAAGAGTATCTGTGTCCACAACAAGAATCTCTACTAAAGGATATATGTCCTTTTTCTTCATTAAATTCTTAATGTTTCTCTTTCCTGTGTAGGATATGGGTGTATTTAGACAAATGTTTGGAGTATTCTACTACCATACCCCACTTTCAAGGTTAGATGTAAACATTGTTAGCAGTATTATAACACCTTCTGTTTGTCCTAGTAAATAATGCCTAAATTCAACACTGGTAAAACTCAATGCATGAATAATGCTTTATTTATTTGTTATAAAGAATTTGTGCTGCTGATGAAAATTACTTCTCCTTTTATGAGCTCTGGACTGGAGAGCTAATGGAATAAGAACTACCGAGTATCCAGAAGAGTCCTGAAGGTCCCCCAAGTGCCCAGCGTATGTGCCCAGCAGCGTCCGGGTAAATGTCTCACAACTTACTATCTAAAAAAGAAAAACAAAAAGCCCCAATTTGTAGTGCTTACAAATTTCTGTGGTATAAAGATTCCCACCGCAGGCAACTTCAAGCTATTAATGGGATGTCACTGCTGGTGGAATTGGGAAGAGAATGCACACAGGGTTCTGGAAGCTGGTACAAGTAAGCTCCCATGCAACACTAGAAGTGAGAATGGCTGGGACCACCTGGGACCCTCTACCAGAGTGCTTGCACTTGCTCCTGGACAAATAATAGAATATTATTTGTATCTCCTCAAGTAATAGAATAAAAAGAAACTATAAAAATAACTTCAGTCATATACACTGAGGGCAGTTATGAACAATAAGATGCAAAAAGGCCAAAAACCAACTGCTGCTTCTGAAGCACCCAGAGCAAAAGCAGAGGACCACACATGATCCCTGCACACAGGGCCACCGAGGCAGGTGGGCAGACCACCTAAGCGCCCCCCGGCCTGACCCACTGATCCACCCCCACCCTCACTCCTTTCAAGAAACCAGCTCACCCCACTCAGGGAGTGAGTAAGGGAATCTGTTTCTTGTTTTCGCTCCCTCTTGCTGTAGCATATAGTGTTAGTCACTCAGTCGTGTCCGAGTCTTTGCGACCCCATGGACTGTAGCCGACCAGGCTCCTCTGTTCATCAGATTTCCCAGCCAAAAATACTGGAGTAGGTTGCCATTCCCTTCTCCAGGGATCTTCCCAACCCAGGGATCGAACTGGGTCTCCTGCATTGCAGGCAGATTCTTTGCTGTCTGAGCCACCAGGGAAGCCCACGTGAGTTCCGTTAAAGCCTTGCCTGAATTTCTTATCTGGTCTCATCAATTTCTACTGACTAAAGAGTCAAAGCACCCTGGTGGGCAACAGGAGGATCTCTCCTAGGTCCCTCTCCTCCAACTGGACCCAAGGAAGGACTGCAAAGAAGGTCCAGCAATCCATTACTCTTCTGAGCTATGTTCTTCTTCTAGAAGGAACAGTGGAAACCTCAAAAGTAAGGTTGATCTCTATAAATCAGTCACGTAAATATTGGGTAATAGGAGTCTCTGTCCACTCTGTCTCAGGCTCCTCCTCAGGAACATGAAATCATTCATCAGGAATAGATATCCTACATGAAGAATATCTTCAGTATCTTTTCAAGAGACAGTTTCCATTTAAAGGCAAAGTGACTTACCTTGTCTATAAAATCAAATTTTCAAGAAAATGTATGCTATTTTGCAGGAAAAAAAGAAAATCACCACTTAAAGACAGTGTACTAAAGTGCCTAAATTACTAAAGTACACAGCTTCTAAATCTAGGTCTCTGGGTTTGAACATCGGCTCTGCTTTTTGCCCATAGCATCTGCCCTTGGGCAAGTAACTTGAGTTTCAAAACCTCAGGCTGTTCCTCTGCAAAACGAAACTGATAAGAGGATTTCGGTGAGAACTCAGATAATGCAGGACTTAGCCTGGAGTCAGATTTGAGGTAAGTTGTTCCTGTCACTACTCTTTGATGGTCTGGTCTGCCCTTGTCAGAGGGCTCCATGGGTCTGGGTTTCCTTTTCAAAGATGCAGCAGCAGCTAATAGAGTTCATTCAACCCAGGAAAGGATATGGGGAAAGGACTGTGAAGAGAAAGCAAGTCCTGGAGGAGTCAAAATGACAGAATCGAAGGATGTGGAATTTGCCTCTCCTCACAAGAATACCAAGAATACATCTGCAAATGGAACAGTTCTCACAGAGCACCTGCTGAACACTAGCAGAAGACCTTGGACACCTAAAAGGAGAAGAAAAATCCCCACACAGCCAGGTAGGATGACAGAAAGGAAAAAAGGAAAAAAGAAAATGGAAAGAGACCAGGACCTCTGGTGGGGAACTAAAGGTAAGAAGTTCACAAACTCAGAAAAGCCCACTCATAGCAGGAAATCAGCTAGGACAGAAAGGGACCTTTAATGGATTGGAGGGAAATGCAGCAACAGGTCTGTGAAAGGCAGGACAGAATAAGAACTGCACACACGATCTACACCACCGACCTGTGTACCCCTGCCTGAAGAAGGGTACACAGAGGGGCTGGGTGCTGGATAGTGGGGTTTGGAGAGTGGACCCAGGGAGGGTAGAGCTGTTGGCTGTGAAGAGACAACCTGAAGACTTACAGAGTGAAGTAAGTCAGAAAGAAAATATATATATAGTATAATATCACTTATGTATGGAATCTATATGGGGCTTCCCAGGTGGCACAGAGGTAAAGAATCTGCTTGTCAATGCAGGAGACACAAGAAATGCGGGTTTGATCCCTGGTCGGGATCCCTTCTCTTCCTGGAGAAGGAAATAGAAACCTGCTTCAGTATTCTTGCCTGGAAAGTCCCGTGGACAAAGGAGCCTGGCAGGTTACAATCCATGGTGTCGCAAAGAGTTGGATACAGCTTAGCACACACGCACACATGGAATCTAGAAAAGCATGAACTTATTTCCAAAGCAGACATTGAGACACAGACATAAAGAATGAACATATGGATACTGGGGAGGGAGTAGTTGAGGTGAGATGAATTTGGAGAATGGGACTGACATATACACAACCAGGTATAAAATAGATAACTAACGACAACCTACTGTATAGCACAGGGAACTCTTCTCAGTGCTCTGTGGTCACCTAAATGGGAAGGAAATCCAGAAAAGAGAGGGTATGTGTATAAGTATAGCTGATTCACTTAGCTGCACAGTAGAAACTAACACAATCTTGTAAAACAATTATACTCCAATAAAAATTAATTTAATTTTTTTTTTTTTGAAAAGAAGAGAAAGCCAGTCCTAGCAGGGTGCTTTCGATGGGCACAAGAACACGATGACAGGCGCTGACAAGGCATTCCTCCCCACCTCGTGGGAAAGAGCACAAGCCTGGAACAGGTGCAGTCAAGGGGGCCCAGAAGGGGGTGGCCGAGAGGATGAAACTTCCATTATCAGCATTTGGCTGAAAACCTTCAGAGCCATATTTCCAACAGAATTGTAACTGCTTACTCATCTCAAATAACTTAAGGCATGTCATCACCACTCGCGGCCACAGGAATGAACCCTGCCACGGACTGGAGATCTGTTTTCTTCCTTAAAGCTCTGAGAGTGTTCTGCTTCAATTCCCTGTATGGGATGTAGATATATTAAATACCCAAAAAAATGACCATAAAGTGAACATTAAGGTTGAGAAATGAGGTCCAAGGATGCCAAGAAATTCGAAAGTAAGTGTTCCCCCAGCAGCTCTAATTCAACCATCTTTGCAGTAATGCATCCTTTCTGATTTCTGGATCCTCAGAGGAATGCCCACTCTGGGTCCTTCAACTAAGCCAGGGGGGTGGATGTTTGGGGTCCCTGCTGATCCTTCTCACTTCCCCAGGTCATGAGAAAATCTTGTCTCGGATCCTTCCACTGAGCCCTTGAATGAGGCCAACTATGGCAAAGCATGCTCAAGAGCCCAGAGCAGGGGCAAGGGGCAATTCAGCCCCAGGAAGCTGGACCAGTTCCCTTCCCTGGCCCCTCCCTGAAAGCCAGGAGGCGACTCCTGACTCCACGCAGCAAATGTATCCATACAGATTCCAGGATGCATTAATGGTTCGACACAACTGATGTGCTCAGGCACCTCCAGGGTACATTAGTTGAAGTGGCTACAGCAGCTGGTGGCTCCTCTTCAGGCATAATTTATCTATTGCACTTTACTTAATGTGCAAAATTAAATTTATGCTGAATCCATGTGTATTACCTACTGTGCATGAGCAGCATGAAATATACCATAAAGCAAATCAGCCCAGAGCCATGCTCTTAATTGCTAATGGCTTTCAACACACTTCATTGTGGTCTAACCAAACTTGGAGTCGATGCTACACTAAGAATCCTGCTCACATCAAGGTTGAAAGTGCTTCTCCCCAAAACCTCCTAGAGAAGTAAAGGGTCAAAGAGAAATGCTTTTAAGCCAATCTTTCTAGAGCCTATGTTCATTAAATCACAGATTTTGCAGTTTCACAAATATTGTGACCAGTAAAATTTTCCACAAGAGACATCATTTTGCTGAAAAATAAGCAAATCAATGTCAATTTTTTTAAGTGGAATATAGGAAATAACCTCAAGATTTATCCCAAGTTCTGTTACTGCCAGGCCGTTGTTGCTGTTGCTGTTCAGTCGCTCAATTGTATCTGACTCTTTGTGACCCCATGGACTGCAGCACGCCAGGCTTCCTTGTCCTTCACTATCTCCTGGAGTCGGACCCAATTTCTGATTCCATATTTTAAAGTGTAGGAGTTGGAATGGTTGATTTCTGCCTCTAACAAGAAAAAAAAATACTATGTAATCAAGTATAGTGAATTTCAAAAAAACAAATCTCTCAAAGGAAGCTTTAAAAAATGTGGTGTAAAATATATTAGCACACACTCTCACACATCTAAATTCACACCGAGCAAAAATTAATTCAAGTTTGAAACCTGATTTGAAAAAAGAAATTTGGTGGAGGAAAACAGAAAGGGAGAGAATAAATGCAGAAATTTAAACACAATTGTATCTCCTCCAACAATGATTATTCACATCTTTCATGTCTCTTATCAGTTTAAAGTATGCTTTGTATGACTACAGAGACCATTTTCTATGGGGGAAAAAAGTTATTTGCTTTGTAATTTGTGCTAGAAAGGAAGCATCTGTAGAAATGTCATGTTCTTCCCTTGAAAATAATTTGTAACCTTCCCCACGTAAAGGACAGAGGAAAAATAAAAACAGTGACTATATTACCTTTCAGATGTCATCTTTACATATCTTTTCAGTAGATGACTATTAGTAAGAAATTTTAGAAAATATATCAGCCTTACAAAGCATACCATTTTTATAAAAATAAGAAAGTTCTACTAGGAAGATACAAAGATAATTTTACTTGTTTCTCTGCTCATCCTCATTTTGTTTTCCATAAGAATATAAGGATATTATTCACTAAGGATTTTAATCTGACATTTTAAATGTTTTATTCAATTCTAGTTCTTTTTGATTTTACGTGATTTACGGCCGAAAAACTAAAGTGTAGAAATGAATTGCCTGCATTCATATATAAATATATATATGCACATATGTACGCATGCACATGCATTCTTTCAGTCGCTATCGTATTGAATCATAATAAATTGAATAAATGTGCATGTAGAAATAGACTTCCCCATTACTTCTGCTTTTGCATGTATAAGCTATGTTGTTTTACTGAAAGTTTTAATAAATATGCTTCCAGAAATAAAACCATTAGTAGCATCTGGATCTTTTATTTTGGAAAAGATGTGTTCAGTCAGATTAGACTCAGAAGTAAACATTAACTGAGCAACTACTAGGTGTTAAGACTCAGATCTGTAATTTGGCTTCTACTCTGGGAGCACATAGTTAGGTGATAAGCATGGACATGCACATTAATAACTAGTGCAAGGTGAATAGTAGTAAGTCTTAGGATAGGATTATGTCAGTGTGGGGAGTCCTCTGGGGTTGAAGTGGAGGGCACAGTAGATTGACAACCTAGTCTTAGAAAATGAGTATAACTTTGGCTGGAAGACAATGGTGGGAAGCCGAGTGGCTATCACAGCTGGCAGAGGTAACTGCTTGAAGAACAATTTGGATAAATGAAGGGAAGGTCAAAACTCCAAACTGTGACACACCAAAGACATACTCAGAGCCCTTAGCGAGGTTGTCTTGGACTGCCTCAGAATGAGACTTTAAAAAAATAAAAACAAAAAAGAAGAAAAGCAATTTTCCCTTTTCTAGCCATGAACTCTAGTTCATATCTTCCTAGTCACAAGTTTCCTGGGTTTGAGAAGAAAAATTTCCTTTCTTAATCCATAAAGGTGATAAGCTTTTTGCAGTGGTCCTTACCTTCTTTAGTTGAGCTAGCTTAGCTGCAAAGGTGGTTAGAAGAAACAAGGACATTATCAAGTGCGTTTAAACATCCCATCTGTGGTATTTTACTGGATATCTTTTAGAATAAGACTTTTCCTAAGTTCATTCTATGCTTTCCCAAACACAAAAATTCCTCTCCTACTTCTTTCTAACCTTTCCCTCCCTCTCTCCCCTTTTCTCCCTCGTTTAACATCAAGGGGCATAAATGTGAGACTCAAAATTGGAATTAGGTTGGAAGACACCTTCTTTTAATTATTTGCATGATATGGGTCTTAACAATCAAAGAGACTTATTGTCTTTTAGCTTCTATGATTTTCTCCCATTTTTCCCTCTTCTCTGGACAGAATGCATATTTACCATGTTGCCCCAGACCTGGTCTTCCCATCTCATTCAACACTAGAAGGCTTTGTCAAAGGAGAGGTCAATAGCCTCTTAGAATCTTTTGGAGATAGAGAGAGCCTGGTAATCGTTTCCCACAATGGGGTTATCTGCTATCTGCCAGGGCTGTTTTCCTGAAAACGATATCTGATCAAACAACCCTGCAGTCTCTAAAAGTACCCAAGGGGGTCTTCCCAGCCCCATCCTCTTTCTCTGCTTTCTGTCAATCAACCCAAGCCAAGATAATGTGTGATCCAGATATTTTTTTTAAGTGTCAACATAGACCATGGTGATTGGGTCTACATTTAGATAAAATCTTATTTATATTCTCTAATCCAGCTCATTATTCACAGATGGTTCTACTGATTTCTACTGTGTTGTCCTTCATGTCAAGATCCAACAATAACTGCAGCAAATTTGCATTCTTTCCTTCCTCTTGTTTTGACTCAAGCACATTGTTCACGGAAATTCGAGCGATAAGAAAAGGAAACAAACTACCTTGGAATGTGGCTGATTCTCTAGATCTCTGTCTCAGTACAGGGAAACTTCAAACTCTATAATCACTAGACATAAAGAACAGACGTTTAGACTCAGTGTGAGAAAGCGAGAATAACATTGAAACATACACATTACCATATGTAAAATAGATGACCAGTACAAGTTCGATGCATGAAGCAGGGCATCCAAAGACAGTGCTCCGGGACAACCCAGAGGGTTAGGGTAGGGAGAGAGGTAAGAGGGATTTCAGGATTAGGGAGACATATGTACACCTATGGCTGACTCATGTTGATGTATGGCAAAAATCAACCCTATATTGTAAAGTAATTATCCTCGAATTAAAATAAATTAATTAAAAAAATAAAAAATAAAATGCAAAATCTTTAAAAGCTGAAAGCAGTGAAGTTCCACTAATTCTGAAAGAAAAATATAAAGCACTGACACACAGTAAAACTAACAGTGTGTCTGTGAAGAACAGTATCCTTATACTTTCCATTCAGATTTTCTAACACTATCCTTCTAGAGAATTAAGGACTGCTTCCTTTTTTCCTTTGGAATCATGAGCATTCCTGCTCAAATCAGATCAGATCAGATCAGATCAATCGCTCAGTCGTGTCCAACTCTTTGCGACCCCATGAATCGCAGCACACCAGGCCTCCCTGTCCATCACCAACTCCCAGAGTTCACTGAGACTCATGTCCATCGAGTCAGTGATGCCATCCAGCCATCTCATCCTCTGTCGTCCCCTTTTCCTCCTGCCCCCAATCCCTCCCCGCATCAGAGTCTTTTCAAATGAGTCAAGTCTTCACATGAGGTGGCCAAAGTACTGGAGTTTCAGCTTAAGCATCATTCCTTCCAAAGAAATCTCAGGGCTGATCTCCTTCAGAATGGACTGGTTGGATCCCCTTCAGAATGGACTGGTTGGATCTCCTTGCAGTCCAAGGGACTCTCAAGAGTCTTCTCCAACACCACAATTCAAAAGTATCAATTCTTTGGTGCTCAGCCTTCTTCACAGTCCAACTCTCACATCCATACATGACCACAGGAAAAACCATAGCCTTGACTAGATGAACCTTTGTTGGCAAAGTAATGTCTCTGCTTTTCAATATGCTATCTAGGTTGGTCATAACTTTCCTTCCAAGGAGTAAGCGTCTTTTAATTTCATGGCTGCAGTCACCATCTGCAGTGATTTTGGAGCCCAGAAAAATAAAGTCTGACACTGTTTCCACTGTTTCCCCATCTATTTCCCATGAAATGGTGGGACCGGATGTCATGATCTTCGTTTTCTGAATGTTGAGCTTTAAGCCAACTTTTTCACTCTCCACTTTCACTTTGCTCAAGAGCCTTTTTAGTTCCTCTTCACTTTCTGCCATAAGGGTGGCATCATCTGCATATCAGGTAATTGATATTCAGGCTTTGGCATAGTCAATAAAGCAGAAATAGATGTTTTCCTGGAACTCTCTTGCTTTTTCCATGATCCAGCAGATGTTGGCAATTTGATCTCTGGTTCCTCTGCCTTTTCTAAAACCAGCTTGAACATCAGGAAGTTCATGGTTCACATATTGCTGAAGCCTGGCTTGGAGAATTTTGAGCATTACTTTACTAGCATGTGAGATGAGTACAATTGTGCAGTAGTTTGAGCATTCTTTGGCATTGCTTTTCTTTGGGATTGGAATGAAAACTGACATTTTCCAGTCCTGTGGCCACTGCTGATTTCTCCAAATTTGCTGGCATATTGAGTGCAGCACTTTCACAGCATCAATACCTACATTTAATATTTGAAATTTTCCAGGTCCCACCTGAGCTGACTAAAAGCAACCTACCAAATTTCTTTTCTCACTGCCTAAATAATGAGAAGGGTTTGGCAGGGATCCAATGTGTGTATGTGTGCTCAGTCACTCAGTTGTGTCTGACTCTTTGCATCTCTGTGGACTGTAACCTGACAGGCACTCCTGTCCATGGAATTCCCAGATGATGCAGTATTAAAGAATCCACCTGCCAATGCAGGAGATGTAAGAGATGCGGGTTCAATCCCTCGATCAGGAAGGTCCCCTGGAGTAGGGATCCAGGGCCCAATCTAAAATCTGACCTGAACTGGACTTCTGCAGCCATCAGTCATTTCGCTGGATGATATAGGATCTCCACCAGCCGTGAAGCAAACCTCTGGCTTCCTACCCATGATCTGTCCCAAGATCAGCAGGCACATTCCTGTCTAAACCCTTTACTGCAAATCGTCACAGCTCCTTTCATCAAGTTAATTATAGAACCAAGAGGCTGGAAGGGGAGCCTAAGACATCATCTGTTCCATCCCCCTGGCTTTCTTGCAGTGCTGTATTTAAATCATCCCAGACAGATGGAAATCTATCCGGTTTTTAAAGACCTCCAGAGCAGGAGATTCCACAAGCCCATCAGTCACTCACTCTGCTGTTTAACAGCGCCTGTCAGAGAATCCCTCTTTATCTGTAGTTCAAATCTCACACACTGCAGTTCAAACCAATTTCTTCTTGTTCTGTATGTACATCAACCCTTCACATACCTGAAGATCATTACTGAGGCATCTCTCGAGCTTCTCTGAGCTGAGCTGATCAATTTCAATTCCTTCCATCTCTTCTTATATATCTAACTTTCTAATGTTTAATCATCTCTGTGACTTTTCACTAAACTTTGGTTCCCTTCTACTCAAGGATTAACTAGAAATATAGGTATCTATTTTTGTTTTCAAGGCACTGCTTCTCAAATTTTTTACTCTCAGGATTCTTTTTTCTCTTGTAAAAATTAAAGACCCCAAAGACATTTTGCTTATGTAGGTTCTATCTTTAGGTATTTGCTCTGTTAAAAATTAAGACTAAAAAATCTTGGGGCTTCCCCAAACATCCAGTGGTTAAGACTCTGCGCTCCCAATGCAAGGGGCACAGGTTTGATCTCTGGTTGAGGAACTAAGATCCCACATGCGGCATGCCAAAAAATAAAAAAAAAATTAACAGTAAAAAAAAACTTTAAGACCCCAGAATACACAAGCATACAGCCCATTATCCATCAGAGTGATGATGTCCTCATATTATGTGACCTCTGTAGGTTTGTGAGAGAATGAGCTAAGAAAGCAAGTAACAAACTAGTATTATTATAGAAATTGTACAGATGCTGCAGGCCTCCTGAGAGTCTTCAGGCTCCCCAGGGTTTCTGGACCACACTCTGAGACTCTCTGCTTTACAGGAAGTATAGCCCTCTTCTCATTGTAAACCTGGATGCACAGGCAGTGGGCAAGGAATAGAGTCTAGGGTAAAGACAGCCAAACCAAACCAGGCTACATTAGAAGGCAAATGAAAGCCTTTAGCTGTCAGCAAGTCCGGGTTCTCAACCTTAGAAAGGAGAAACTGATTTTGAGATCAATAAACTGAACTTTGTTGGTCTTTTTATGGGAGAATATCAGAACAGAAAGGCAGAGGGAGTTGCTGTTGATTGTGCTTTCTGAGCAAAAGCAGATTCTCTAACATGTAATCCTCTTAATCACACACAAAACCATTCTGTTTATTTACTGTTGAACTGGCCACAAATAAGTTGTTTGCTGTGAAACAACAGAGCTCTTCAAATCCCTTGCTTACTGCTGTTTTTACAGTTGAAATTGGCACTATCCACCAGATCCTCCCTAGGTCTGCCTATTGATTTTAAAGACCCTGAGGGGATGGTGGGGCTCGGGGAAAGGAAGCAGTCTGCACAAGTCCTTTTTTTGCAGGTTCAATCCCCAAGCAAAACCAGACACTCAAATGACCTCTTTTCCTTTGTTCTCCCTTCACTAATTTTATATTGTCCTCTTTCATACCTGAAAAACTGCTTCTTTCCTCAGCCATCTCAAAATTTAAAACTGTGAGCCCAAGTCTTGTTTAACATATGTATAAGGCATTATAGGTTTATCCATCAAGCAACAAGTACTTATTATTTACCTTATATTCAAAATTCTGTTAGACATAGTAGGTAACTACCACAGAGACTTAAGTCTTATTTTCTATCTCTAGGGACTCACAGTTTAGTTGGAGGTAAAATAAAACTCAAATAAAACAACAGCTTACTGTAAATGACAGAATAGAATTAAGTTCTAAATTCCACAGCACAGGCTAAGTATTATAGGAGTTGTCAGAAAGAGTCTCTCTGTTAGGATATAAAACACAGCCCACAAATTTTTTAAAAGTGGAGTATTTCAGTGGTGTTAAGGTGAATTTGGAGTTGGAACTTGAAATGTATTTCTTCTGAAAACTTGCAGGGTCATTCACACAAGCAGGCCTGGCCCTGTGTTTAGAGGTCCGGGACTAGAGGACAAATGCTCCCTATCTCCTGCTTTCCAGTCTGACCTGATGCCTGCCCCTAGGGAAAGCTTCACCTGCGTGAACAGGAAACCCCAGCCTGCAGCACAAACGCACTCTACAGCCACACTTGCAAGACAGCTACCACTGGCACCCCTGGGGCTTACCAATGAGTGTGCTGGAAGCCTGCTTAGCCCCAGGAAGATGAAAGAGGGGCTGAGGAAGAGGCTCACGCAGACCCTGGAAACAGACTCTGTCCCTCTGGGCAGGGAATTCCGGAGATCTGGGATCCGAGATGTACCTGAAGGGGGATGGTATAGTGCAAGCTCCAGGTTAGCATTGCACTGAGTGCTCAGAATTCGCTCCTTGAAGGAGAAAAGGACCTGTACTGGGCCAAAGCAGGTTCTCCAACATGCAGGACACAAAGCCAAATCCCCATACCCGAGGAGGTAGCTTTAAAGTAAAGGAATTCCAATATAAAATTCTGTCAAAATAAATATTCCTCATATTAAGAGTCTTTCAATATTCCTTCTACTTCTTCAGTCACGCAATTTCTTCTTCTTTAAAAGAATTCTGTGCTTTGATTAGCTTTTTCAAAGTAAAACTATCACAAATTTTATTTTACTTAGATTAATTTACCTTTTACTATTTATTCCACAAAAAAAATTTTAAATGCACTTTCATAGGAATTTTCAGAAGTAACTTAATTTCAGAAAATAGTCCAGACCTGGAAAGTAAAACTTTCAGTCAACTAATATTTCGAACACACACAAAAGTTGAATGAAAGTTTCTTTTAATACAGTCAATTCTCAATCTTTTTTTGAAATGGCATTAGTCTCTCCTAAATCAGTTATTTAATTTAATTTTAATATTTATTCATCAGACTTTCTTGATTTCTGAGGCATCCTAGCTCTATTCTTCCTCTTTCCTTCATTGTTCTGATTAATGAGATTTTCCTGTCCCTGGTGAAAACCAAAAAGAAACATTCCAAACATATAGACATGGAGAATGGAACCAAGGAAAGATGTATTAGAAGAAAATGACAGGCTGGGTTTTTCTTGAGTGCTGCCTTGTGGCCCATCACAGCATGGCCAGCATTCACAATAGATGGAAAGACATTTAATTTATTAGTACAGCCTCTTGTGAAAGTACCATAGGGAGAGTACAGTCATAGCACAGAGCAAAACTGCTTCAAAAGCCCATTTCCTACTAGGAAATGGGCAAATGACTTGAACAGACACTTCACCAAAGGGAATATATGGGTGGCAAATAATACATGGAGAATTACCTTATGTTATTAACCAACAGAGGAATGCAGATTAAACATACAAGGATATATATTATAACACTACATATCTATTAAAATGGCTAAAGTAAAAAAAAAAAAAAAACTGTTAATACCAAATGCTGTTATGGATGGATGCAGAACAATTTGATCTTTCATACATGCTAGCAGGATGTAAGATGGCTAAGCTATTCTGAAAGACTGGCAGTTTCTTAATACAGTTAAACACAGTTATATAACCCAGCAATCACACTTTTGCCTATTTCTCCTTAGGAAATGAAAACTTGTATTTATTTATTTATTTATTTTTTACATAGGCAGTAACATTTTTTAGATAAAATATAATGATTTTAGTCTTACAAGATTTTTCAATCATTATTATGTTCCTTATATGTAATGCATAAAACCTGTAGATGAATATTCATAGCAATTTTATTTGTAACAGCCCCAAACTAAAAACAACCCAATGGTCCTCTGATGACTTAACAGGTAAAAAAGAATACATATGTACAATAGAAAGTTCCTCAGCAATATAAAGGAATAAACTACTGATATATGCAAAGAAATAGAGGAAAAAATACAATGGGAAAGACTAGAGATCTCTTCAAGAAAATTAGAGATACCAAGGGAACATTTCATGCAAAGATGGGTACAATAAAGGACAGAAATGGTAGGGACCTGACAGAAGCAGAAGATATTAAGAAGAGGTGGCAAGAATACAGAGAAGAACTGTACAAAAAAGATCTTCATGACCAAGATAATCACGATGGTGTGATCACTCACCTAGAGCCAGACATACTGGAATGTGAAGTCAAGTGGGCCTTAGAAAGCATCACTATGAACAAAGCTAGTGGAGGTGATGGAATTCCAGTGGAGCTATTTCAAATCCTGAAAGATGATACTGTGAAAGTGCTGCACTCAATATGCCAGCAAATTTGGAAAACTCAGCAGTGGCCACAGGACTGGAAAAGGTCAGTTTTTATCCCAATCCCAAAGAAAGGCAATGCCAAAGAATGCTCAAACTACTGCACAATTGCACTCATCTCACATGCTAGTAAAATAATGCTCAAAATTCTCCAAGCCAGGCTTCAGTAATACGTGAACCATGAACTTCCAGATGTTCAAGCTGGTTTTAGAAAAGGCAGAAGAACCAGAGATCAAATTGCCAACATCCGCTGGATCATTGAAAAAGCAAGAGAGTTCCAGAAAAACACCTATTTCTGCTTTATTGACTATGCCAAAGCCTTTGACTGTGTGGATCACAATAAACTGTGGAAAATTCTGAAAGAGATGGGAATACCAGACCACCTGACCTGCCTCTTGAGAAACCTGTATGCAGGTCAGGAAGTAACAGTTAGAACTGGACATGGAACAACAGACTGGTTCCAAATAGGAAAGGGCATCCGTCAAGGCTGTGTATTGTCACCCTGCTTATTTAACTTATATGCAGAGTACATCATGAGAAATGCTGGGCTAGATGAAGCACACACTGGAATGAAGATTGCTGGGAGAAATATCAATAACCTCAGATATGCAGATGACACCACCTTTGTGGTAGAAAGTGAAGAAGAACTAAAGAGCCTCTTGATGAAAGTGAAAGAGGAGAGTGAAAATGTTGGCTTAAAGCTCAACATTCAGAAAACTAAGATCATGGCATCTGGTCCTATCACTTCATGGCAAATAGATGGGGAAACAGTGGAAACAGTGGCTGACTTTATTTTTGGGGGCTCCAAAATCACTGCAGATGGTGATTGCAACCATGAAATTAAAAGTAAATTAACTTACTCCTTGGAAGAAAAGTTATGACCAACCTAGACAGCATATTAAAAAGCAGAGACATTACTTCGTCAAAAAAAGTCCGTCTAGTCAAGGCTATGGTTTTTCCAGTGGTCATGTATGCATGTGAGAGTTGGACTGTGAAGAAAGCTGAACACTGAAGAATTGATGCTTTTGAACTATGGTGTTGGAGAAGACTCTTGAGAGTCCCTTGGACTGCAAGGAGATCCAACCAGTCCATCCTAAAGGAGATCAGTCCTAGGTGTTCATTGGAAGGACTGATGTTGAAGCTGAAGCTCCAATACTTTGGCCACCTGATGCAAAGAGCTGATTCATTTGAAAAGATCCTGATGCTGGGAAAGATTGAGGGCAAGAGGAGAAGGGGATGACAGAGGATGAGATGGTTGGATGGCATCACCAACTCAATGGACATGGGTTTGGGTGGACTCCAGGAGTTGGTGATGGACAGAGAGGCCTGGTGTGCTGCAGTTCATGGGGTCAGAGAGTCAGACACGACTGAGTGACTGAACTGAACTGATATGCAAAAACTTGGTGAATATCAAGGGCTTTATGGTGAGTGGAAAACCAATCTCAAAAGATTACATGCTATATGATTCCATTTATATGGTACTCTCAAAATGACCAAATTATATTCCTGGAGAATAATCAAGTTGGAGTTGGATGGAGGGTACAATATGATATTAGGGAATAACTTGAGGGAGTTTCTTTATGGTAATATATGGTTCTGTATTCCAATTGGGGTGACTGATAAGGCTATAAAATCTATTGCCAAAAAGATTAGGCATCCACCACTGACTTGTCCAGAGCCTTTCCCAAAGGGAAGTCATTTCTTGATCACTTGCAATTTATTTATCATTTATCTGCTTCTCACAGGGTATTCATTGCACTTGAATGCCCCATACAGCCCACTGGGATTGGAAGGGTAATGTCAGTATTCCTCATATTGAAAAGAGCAGATGGAGAATTTCCAGGCTCCTAGATTTTTAGTCTGTTGCTTTTTTCACCACACCTCCTCTCAACAAGACCCTAGGTATGAAAGTCAGGGAAGAAAGCAAGCCCCACTCAGAAGAACCATCTTTCTGTAGTGAAGATAGTTATCCTGAGATCCCTACAACTGACTTTTCCAACTGGACCCTTATTTCATTGCAAGACATTGTCAAACACTTAGAGGAAACTCATGGGTTAGATTTCTCGCCTTCTTGACATTAAATATATTTTTTTGCATTTACAAAACCCATGATTCCTTCCTCAAGGGTAAGGACATAAACCCTTTCCAGACTGTAAGTCACATTATATTTTATCTTGATAGCTTCAGTTCATGTGGTATTTTTCCTTCATTCCTGCTCCAACTACCCTAAAGTCCAAATAAAACATTATCAACAGATCTGGGTGGCCTCCAATAAAGGGTGCTTTCTCTTTGTCTATTTAAAGTGCCCTTGCTATTTAAAAAAAATTATATTCTATTAATAACAGATGCCTGATATCTTACTTCTGTAATATAGTGTAATTAACAATGCAAATGTGAAATAAAAATCTCATTATTTATCAGATAGACATGAGCAGGTGATTATGTACTTAGAGGTATAAAATGCATAATAAAAATGCACAGTGATAATTGTTCCAGAAGAGCTTCCACTTCTGGGCCACAGAGTTTTAAATTTTGAATATAAAGACTATCTGTGTATTTCCTTTTCTCTAGTCTAGCCCTGTGTATCATTTTTTTTCTCAATCCATCCAAGCTCAGTTTGAATAACTTAAATTTTATAGCATCTTGTTTAAACTCAAGGCTAACTGAGAAAAAGTGTTACAGAGCCTATACAAATGATACATTTCTGTTCTTCCAAAATACTCATATAACTCAGGAAAATTAGACAGACCAATTTTATTAACCATTTTTTAAGATTCTATTTGAAAGGAAAGCACTCCTGGATGGAGAGCTTGTATATCAAATTTCAGACCTAAGTAAACTTTCATAGCTGAGCTGTAAAAATAGTCATTTATAATGAAAACACTGCCGAATTTTAACTATAATCCTGCCAGTGGGCGACTATAATAATCTAACAACAATCATCGTCATTATAACGAATCACCCAAAAGAGAGGTTGTTGCCCTCTCCAAATGGGCAAAACACTCCCCTCCAAAGGGAGCATGCTCCCACAGAGAGAACCTAACAGCCAGAGAGCCAGGTACCCTTCCATCCCAGCACTGTCAAATTGCAGGAAGAAACTAGTCAAGGGAACCGCCCTGCCCTCATGCATTATACTTTTCGCATCCTAAATGACCTAAAAACTCAATTTTATCAAAGGCAATTCTGTTACTCCCTGACTGCATTATCTTCCTCTTTGCCTCATAACTCTGTAAAGCTTTCAGTTCAGTTCAGTTGCTCAGTCATGTCTGATTCTTTGTGACCCCATGGACTTCAGTGTGCCAGGCTTACCTGTCCATCACCAACTCCTGGAGCTTAATCAAACTCATGTCCATCGAGTCGGTGATGCTATCCAACCATCTCTTCCTCTGTTGTCCCCTTCTCCTTCAACCTTCAATCTTTCCCAGCATCAGGGTCTTTTCCAATGAGTCAGTTCTTTGCATGAGGTGGTCAAAGTATTGGAGTTTCAGCTTCAGTATCAGTCCTTCCAATGAATATGCATGACTGATATCCTTTAGGATGGACTGGTAGGAACATTTTGCAGTCCAAGGGACTCTCAAGAGTCTTCTCCAACACCACAGTTCAAAAGCGTCAATTCTTCAGTGCTCAGCTTTCTTTATAGTCCAATCTCACATCCATACATAACTACTGGAAAAACCAGAGCTTTGGCTAGACGGACCTTTGTTGGCAAAGTAATGTCTTTGCTTTTTAATATTCTGCCTAGGTCGGTCATAGCTTTTCTTCCAAGGAGCAAGATTCTTTTAATTTCATAGCTGCAGTCACCATCTGCTGTGATTTTGGAGTCCAAAAAAATAAAGTCTGACACTGTTTCCACTCTTTCCCCATCTATTTGCCATGAAGTGATGGGACTGGATGCCATGATCTTAGTTTTCTGAATGTTGAGTTTTAAGCCAACTTTTCACTCTCCTCTTACACTTTCATCAAGAGGCTCTTTAGTTCTTCTTTGCTTTCTGCCATAAGAGTGGTTTCATCTGCATATCTGAGGTTATTGATATTTCTCCCAGCAATATTGATTCCAGCTTGTGCTTCATCCAGCCCAGCATTTCACATGATGTACTCTGAATTTAAGTGACATAAGCAGGGCAACAATATACAGCCTTGACGGACGCCTTTTCCTATTTGGCACCAGTCTGTTGTTCCACGTCCAGTTCTAACTGTTGCTTCTTGACATGAATACAGATTTCTCAGGAGGCAGGTAAGGTGGTCTGATATTCCCATCTCTTGAAGAATTTTCCACAGATTGTTGTGGTCCACACAGTCAAAGGCTTTGGCATAGTCAATAAAGCAGAAGTTGTTTTTCTGGAACTCTCTTGCTTTTTCAATGATCCAACGAATGTTGGCAATTTGATCTCTGGTTCCTCTGCCTTTTCTAAATCCAGCTTGGACATCTGGAAGCGCATGGTTCACATACTGTTGAAGCCTGGCTTGGAGAATTTTGAACATTACTTTGCTAGTGTGTAAGATGAGTGCAGTTGTGCAGTAGTTTGAGCATTCTTTGGCATTGCATTTCTTTGGGATTGGAATGAAAACTGACCTTTTCCAGTCCTGTGGCCACTGCTGAGTTTTCCAAATTTGCTGGCGTATTGAATGCAGAACTTTCACAGCATCATCTTTCAGGATTTGAAATAGCTCAGCTGAAATTCCATCACCACTACTAGCTTTGTTCGTAGTGATGCTTCCTAAGGCCCATTTGACTTCACATTCCAGGATGTCTGGCTCTAGGTGAGTGATCACACCATTGTGATTATCTGGGTCATGACAATCTTTTTTGTTCAGTTCTTCTGTGTCTTCTTGCCTCCTCTTCTTAATATCTTCTGCTTCTGTTAGGTCCATACCATTTCTGTCCTTTATCATGCCCATCTTTGTATGAAATGTTCCCTTGGTATCTCTAATTTTCTTGAAGAGATCTCTAGTCTTTTCCATTCTATTGTTTTCCTCTATTTGTTTGCATTGGTCAATGAGGAAGGCTTTCTTATCTCTCCTTGCTATTCTTTGGAACTCTGCATTCAAATGGGTATATCTTTCCTTTTCTCCTTTGCCTTTTGCTTCTCTTCTTTTCTCAGCTATTTGTAAGGCCTCCTCAGACAATCATTTTGCCATTTTGCATTTCTTTTTCTTGGGGATGGTCTCGATCACTGCCTGCTGTACAATGTCACGAACCTCTGTCCATAGTTCTTCAGGCATTCTGTCACACAAATCTAATCCCTTGAATCTATTTGTCACTTCCACTGGATAATTGTAAGGGTTTTGATTTTGATCATACCTGAATGGTCTAGTGGTTTTCTCTATTTTCTTCAGTTTAAGTCTGAACTTGACAATAAGGAGTTCATGATCTGAGCCACAGTCAGCTCCCAGACTTTCTTGCTTTGCTGACTGTATAGAGCTTCTCTATCTTCAGCTGCTAAGAATATAATCTATCTGATTTCGGTATTGACTGTCTGGTGATGTCCATGGATAGAGTCTTCTCTTGTGTTGTTGGAAAATGGTGTTTGTAATGACCAGTGCATTTTCTTGGCAAAACTATGTTAGCCTTTGCCCTGCTTCATTTTGTACTCCAAGGCCAAATTTGCCTGTTACTCCAAGTATCTCTTGACTTCCTACTTTGCATTCCAGTACCCTATAATGAAAAGGACATATTTTTGGGGTGTTAGTTCTGTAAGGTCTTGTAGGTCTTCATAGAAACATTCAACTTCAGCTTCTTCAGCAGTACTGGTTGGGGCATAGACTTGGATTACTGTGATATTGAGTGGTTTGCCTTGGAAATGAACAGAGATCATTCTGTTGTTTTTGAGATTGCATCCAAGTACTGCATTTTGGACTCTTTTGTTGACTATGAGGGCTACTCCATTTCTTCTAAGGGATTCTTGCCCACAGTAGTAGATATAATGGTCATCTGAGTTAAATTCACCCATTCCAATCCATTTTAGTTCACTGATTCCTAAAATATCGATGTTCACTCTTGCCATCTCCTGTTTTATCAATTCCAATTTACCTTGATTCATGGACCTAACATTCCAGGTTCCTATGCAATATTGTTCTTTACAGCATCAAACTTTACTACCATCACCAGTCACATTCGAAACTGGGTATTGTTTTTGCTTTGGCTCTGTCTCTTCATTCTCTCTAGAATTATTTCTCCATAGTTCTCCAGTAGTATATTGGGCACCTACTGACCTGGGGAGTTTATCTTTCAATGTCTATCTTTTTGCCTTTTCATACTGTCCATGGGACTCTCAAGGCAAGAATAGTTGAGTGGTTTGCCATTTCCTTCTCCAGTGGACTATGTTTTGTCAGAACTTTCCACCATGACCCATCTGTCTTGGGTGGCTTTACATGGCATGGCTCATAGTTTCATTGAGTTAGATAAGGCTGTGGTCCATGTGATCAGTCTGATTAGTTTTCTGTGATTGTGATTTTTATTCTCTCTGCCGTCTAATGGATAAGGATAAGAAGCTTATGGAAGTTTCCTGGTGGGAGAGACTGACTGAGGGAGAAACTGGGTCTTGTTCTGTTGGGCTGGGCTGTGCTCTTTAATCCAATTTTCTGTTGATGGGCAGGTATAATGATGACCTCCTTCAAAAGATCCCATGCATGCACTGCTGCACTCAGTGCCCCCAACCCTGCAGCAGGCCACCACTGACCCATGCCTCTCCAGAGATGCCTAGACACTCACGGGCAAGTCTGGGTCAGTCTCTTGTGCAACCACAGCTCCTTTCTCCTTGGTTCAGATGCACACATGGTTTTCTTTGTACCCTCCAAGAGTCTGTTTCCCCAGTCTTGTGTAAGTTCTGGTGGCTCTATGGTGGGGTTAATTGTGACTTCCTCCAAAAGAGCTTATGCCATACCCAAATCTACTGCACCCAGAGCCCCTGCCAATTTGGCAGGCCACTGCTGACCCATACCTCCACAGGAGATACTCAAACACTCAAAGGCAGGTCTAGCTCAGTCTTTGTAGGGTCTCCTGGTGCACACAAGGTTTTGTTTGAGCCCTCCAAGCATCTCTGGTGGGTATGGGGTTTGATTCTAAATGCAATTTTGCTCCTCCTACCATCTTTCTTGGGCTTCTCCTTGCCCTTGGACCTGGGGTATCTTTTTTTGGTGGGATCCAACATTCTCCTGTCGATGGTTTTTCACCAGTGAGTTGTAATTTTGGAGTTCTCACAGGAGAAGATGAACACACATACTTCTACTCCTCCATCTTGCAAGTAGTATGTACTGATCTCAGCCATCAGCATCAAATTCTTCGGCACTCCCTGAGGAGGCAGATGGGCACAAGGGGCCACTGTTGTAAAGTTTTACCCCTGAAATAAGGCCAGTTCACTTTTTAATTTTTACAAATGTGCTGTGTACCGGAAGGGAATCTCTCAGACCCAGCTTAACTCAAACCAGAAGTGAATCTACTCCTGGCACTGCTGGGTTTCAGGTTAGCCTGAATGGGGTCCCATGCCAGGCCATCATAAAAGGCCAGTATCTCCAACTGGCCCTGGCAAAGCCCATCTACTTCAAGCTTCTTATCTCCTCAGCCAAATGAATAGTTTCATTAAAGAATCACTGGAGTGGTCTACTACCATATTACCCTGAATGCACTCCTCATCTGATCTCAGAAGCTAAGCAGGGTCAGGTTTGGTTAGTACTTGGAAGGGAGGAAATGACTGAAGAATTTTTTTTGAGCTAGTCAATGTTCCTTAAGGGGGTTGATTTTTTTTTAAGTCTTTTATTGAATTTTTACAATATTTCTTCTGTTGTTTATGTTTTGGTGTTTTGGCTGCATGAGCCATGTGGGATCTTAGCTCCATAACCAGGGATTGAAACTGCACACCCTGCATTGGAAGGCAAAGTCTCAACCACTGGACCACCAGAGAAGTCCCAAGGGGTTTAATTTTTTGCATGTGAAACATTTTCTCAATTATTGAAATGTGAATTTGTGACATATTACTTTTCATTATCATCATACATTAAACTCAATAGGATTTTTTTTTTTCAATTTACTGTTGGGGAACACATTTCTTATTCCCCAAGTCTTCATAGGAAGACATTTACACAAGTAGAACTGCTTTCTTAGCACTTCTTTATCCTTGTCTCATATTGGTAATTTAGGGAGAAGGAACTAAGCAGGATGGCCAGCATTTGCTTCGTTTCCCTTGAGGAATTATCTTGTCAACTGTGGTCCAGAAGATGCCGACTTCCTAGGTTCCCCTGCCCATAACCCAGTGAGTGTGACACTAACAGAGGTACAATGTCAGCAAGCCCAATTGCCTGAGGGCCTAAACCTCATTCGCAAAGCTGATATGATCATTTCCATCTGTCCAGTTTATGTATCTTTCAACTGGTGCTAAACTGCATCAGGAATAAAAAGGGAGGATCATCTTTTACCTCTTCCAGCTATAACATATGTCAAGTGATCTGCTGTTGGGGGCTGAGGGAAACCTAGCTCTGTCTATTCTTCAGGTAGGAAATATTTAAAGAGAGGCTGGGCTTCCCTGGTGGCTCAGCTGGTAAAGAATCTGCTTCCCTGGTGGCTCAGAGGGTAAAGCATCTGCCTGCAATGCAGGAGACCTGGGTTCAATCCCTGGGTCAGGAAGATCCCCTGGAGAAGGAAATGGCAACCCACTCCAGTACTCTTGCCTGGAAAATCCTTTGGACAGAGAAGCCTGGACACGACTGAGCGACTCCATGACTTCACTTTCAATGCAGGAGACCCCAGTTTGATTCCTGGGTAGGGAAGATCCCCTGGAGATAGGGATAGGCTACCCACTCTAGTATTCTTGGGCTTCCCTGGTGGCTCAGACAGTAAAGAATATGCCTGCAATGCAGGAGACCTGGGCTTGATCCCTGGGTTGGGAAGATCCCCTGGAGAAAAGAATGGCTACCCACTTCCATATTCTTGATTGGAAATTCCAAGGTCAGAGGAACCTGGTGAGCTACAGTCCTTGGGGTCGCAAAGAGTTGGACACAACTGAATGACTTTCACTTCACTCACTTTTTATGATATTGGAGGTGCTTCTTCCTACATAAGAAATAAATCAAAACCTTCTGACAATTCACAAATCTAGGCATTTTGGAGCCTGGGGAAATGTGGCATAGAGTTATCAGTCTTGAGTGTTAAATACATGTGATAACATCCTTCATAAAGAGGTGGTTCTGCCCTACTCACCAGGAAAGCCTCCCACTGCCCACCAGGTATGCTGCATTTTCTTACTAACACATCCCCAGGCTCCTCAGCAGCTGTTCTCCTGAGGGTATGATCTCTTTTACTTAGAATACTGAAATATACAAGTTTTGTTGGAGTTTCCCAGGTGGCTTAATGGTAAAGAATCCACCTGCCAATGCAAGAAACACAGATTCAATCCCTGGATTGGGAAGATCCCCTGGAGAAGGAAATGGCAACCCACTCCAGTATTCTTGCCTGGAGAATCCCGCAGACAGAGGAGCATGGCAGGCTGTAGTCCATGGGGGTCACAAAAGAGTCAGACACAACTGGTGACTAAACAACAAAACAAAGATTTTGTTTAAAATTTTCTTAAAGATAAGTAGTATTCCATCCTCAGTCATTTTCAAAAGTAATTAAAACCATATGATTTCTTAACTTCCATGTAATCTAAAATGTTTAGTTACCACCCAATGGCCTATAAATGTTTAGCAGGCAAACATGAATAGAGACAAATAATGCTTTTCACTTGAAAATCACAGGAATGAAAATTCAAGTTTCAGATGAATCACAAAATAAGAAATATTCATTCTCATTGAGAGCAAAGTGTGTTTAAACTCTAATTAACTCATGTTATAGGATGGAGGGTTTTCAAAAGACTGTAAAAATTGTTGAATTTGAATAATACTTGACACAGAGAAATAATGCAACAGAAGGAAATAGGTGAGCCCTGGAAATATCACTGTGGTACCAAGAAGTGAATATCTACAGGTAATCTGCTTGAATTTTTCAAAGAAGATATTTCTTAACAAGATTCTCTAAGGTCCTCTTAACCCTAAGTTTTCTTCTCAGAATAGCTTTCTTGATACACAATTTGGGAGTAACAAGTCTCCTAAAAACTAGCATTCACAGATAAAGAAGACGTGGTATCCATATACAATGGAATATTCAGTTTGGTTCAGTAGCTCAGTCATGTCCAACTCTTTGCAACCCCGTGAATCACAGCACGCCAGGCCTCCCTGTCCATCACCAACTCCCGGAGTTCACTCAGACTCACGTCCATCGAGTCAGTGATGCCATCCAGCCATCTCATCCTCTGTCATCCCCTTCTCCTCCTGCCCCCAATCCCTCCCAGCATCAGAGTCTTTTCCAATGAGTCAACTCTTTCCATGAGGTGGCTGAAGTATTGGAGTCTCAGCTTTAGCATCAGTCCTTTCAATGAATATCCAGGACCAATCTCCTTTAGAATGGACTGGTTGTATCTCCTTGCAGTCCAAGGGACTCTCAAGAGTCTTCTCCAACACCACAGTTCAAAAGCATCAATTCTCCGGCACTCAGCTTTCTTCACAGTCCAACTCTCGCATCCATACATGACCACTGGAAAAACCATAGCCTTGACTAGATGGACCTTTGTTGGCAAAGTAATGTCTCTGCTTTTCAATATGCTATCTAGGTTGGTCATAACTTTCCTTCCAAGGAGTAAGCGTCCTTTAATTTCATGGCTGCAGTCACCATCTGCAATGATTTTGGAGCCCAAAAAAATAAAGTCTGACACTGTTTCCACTCTTTCCCCATCTATTTCCCATGAAGTGATGGGACCGGATGCCATAATCTTCGTTTTCTGAATGTTGAGCTTTAAGCCAACTTTTTCACTCTCCACTTCCACTTTCATCAAGAGGCTTTTGAGTTCCTCTTCATTTTCTGCCGTAAGGGTGGTGTCATCTGCATATCTGAGGTTATTGATATTTCTCCCGGCAATCTTGATTCCAGCTTGTGTTTCTTCCAGTCCAGCATTTCTCATGATGTACTCTGCATAGAAGTTAAATAAGCAGGGTGACAATATAAGCCTTGATGTACTCCTTTTCCTATTTGTAACCAGTCTGTTGTTCCATGTCCAGTTCTAACTGTTGCTTCCTGACCTGCATTCAGGTTTCTCAAGAGGCAGGTCAGGTGGTCTGGTATTCCCATCTCTTTCAGAATTTTCCACAGTTGATTGTGATCCACACAGTCAAAGGTTTTGGCATAGTCAATAAAGCAGAAATAGATGCTTTTCTGGAACTCTCTTGCTGTTTCCATGATCCAGCGGATGTTGGCAATTTGATCTCTGGTTCCTCTGCCTTTTCTAAAACCAGCTTGAACATCTGGAAGTTCACAGTTGACATATTGCTGAAGCCTGGCTTGGAGAATTTTGAGCATTATTTTACTAGCATGTGAGATGAGTACAATTGTGCGGTAGTTTGAGCATTCTTTGGCATTGCCTTTCTTTGGGATTGGAATGAAAACTGACCTTTTCCAGTCCTGTGGCCACTGCTGATTTCTCCAAATTTGCTGACATATTGAGTGCAACACTTTCACAGAATCATCTTTCAGGATTTGAAATAGCTCCACTGGAATTCCATCACCTCCACTAGCTTTGTTCATAGTGATGCTTTCTAAGGCCCACTTGACTTCACATTCCAGGATGTGTGGCTCTAGGTCAGTGATCACACCATCATGATTATCTGGGTCATTAAGATCTTTTTTGTACAGTTCCTCTTTGTATTCTTGCCACCTCTTCTTAATATCTTCTGCTTCTGTTAGGTCCCTACCATTTCTGTCCTTTATCCAGCCCATCTTTGCATGAAATGTTCCCTTGGTACCTCTAATTTTCTTGAAGAGATCTCTAGTCTTTTCCATTCTGTTGTTTTCCCTCTATTTCTTTGCATTGATTGCTGAGGAAGGCTTTCTTATCTCTTCTTGCTATTCTTTGGAACTCTGCATTCAGATGCTTATATCTTTCCTTTTCTCCTTTGCTTTTCCCTTCTCTTCTTTTCACATCTATTTGTAAGGCTCCCCAGACAGCCATTTTGCTTTTTTGCATTTCTTTTCCATGGGGATGGTCTTGATCCCTGTCTCCTGTACAATGTCACAAACCTCAGTCCATAGTTCATCAGGCACTCTATCTATCAGATCTAAGCCCTTAAATCTATTTCTCACTTCCACTGTATAATCATAAGGAATTTGATTTAGGTCATACCTGAATGGTCTAGTGGTTTTCCTTACTTTCTTCAATTTAAGTCTGAATTTGGTAATAAGGAGTTCATGAAATGAGCCACAGTCAGCTCCCGGTCTTGTTTTTGTGGACTGTATAGAGCTTCTCCATCTTTGGCTGCAAAGAATATAATCAATCTGATTTCAGTGTTGACCATCTGGTGATGTCCATGTGTAGAGTCTTCTCTTGTGTTGTTGGAAAAGGGTGTTTGCTATGACCAGTGCATTCTCTTGGCAAAACTCTATTAGTCTTTGCCCTGCTTCATTCCGTATTCCAAGGCCAAATTTGCCTGTTACTCCAGGTGTTTCTTGACTTCCTACTTTTGCATTCCAGTCCCCTGTAATGAAAAGGACATCTTTTCTGGGTGTTAGTTCTAAAAGGTCTTGTAGGTCTTCCTAGAACCATTCAACTTCAGCTTCTTCAGTGTTACTGGTTGGGGCATAGACTTGGATTACTGTGATATTGAATGGTTTGCCTTGGAAACAAACAGAGATCATTCTGTCATTATTACTCAGTCATTAAAAAAAAGAATGAAATCTTGCCAGTTTCCACAATGGGGATGAACCTATAGGGTATTATGCTTAAGTAAAAGAAGTCAGAAAGAGAAAGACAAATACTATATGATTTTACTTATATATGGAATCTAAAAAACAAACATAACATAACAAAAGAGAAATAGAGTTATAGATACAGAGAATAAAGTGGTGATTGCCAGAGGACAGAGAGGTGGGGAGATGTGTGAAATGAGGGAGGGATATTTAAGAGGTACAAACTTCCTGTTATAAAAGAGTCACAGGTATGATATGTATAAAACAGGGAATATAATCAATATTAGTAATAACTATGTGTGGTAACAGATGCTAACTATATTTATCTAGTGATCATTTTGAAATATGCAGAAATATCAAATCACTATGCTGTGCACCAGGAGCTAACATACTGTTGTAGGTCAACTACACTTTTAAAAAACTCAAACTCAAAAAAAGAGATCAGATTTCTGATCTCCAGAGGTGGAGACTAGGGGCAGGGGAAACTGAATGAAGATGGTCAAAAGTACAAGCTTCTGGTTATAAGATAAATAAATACTAGGGATGTAATGTACAACATGTTAAATATAATTAACACTGCTATGTCTTATATATGAATGTTGTTAAGAAAGTAAACCCTAATAAGTCTCATCAAAAAGGAAACTTTTTTTTTTCCTTTTCTTTTATTTTGTAGTTATATGAGATGACTTGGAGTGGGATGTCATTCTTTTCTCCAGGGGATCTTCCCAACCCAGGGATTGAACCTGGGTCTCCTGCATTGCAGGCAGATTCTTTACTATCTGAGCCACCAGGGAAGTCCTGTATGAGATGGTAGATAGATGTTCACTAAACTTATTGTGGTAACCATTTCATAATGTATATAAATAAAACCATTATGCTGTACACCTTAGACTTACACAGTGCTGCATGTTAGTTATATAAAATTAAAAATCTAGCATTCCACTTTATTTCCCAGACATGAAAGCAATAGCAGTGTGAACTCCCTCTTAGTGAGATGACGTTGCTGACACATGAATAGTGGTATATCTCAGAAGGCCCTCTAGACAGGACTGACTATAGGATTGTGAGACTCGGTGAAAAATGAATATGCAGGGGCCCTGTTCAAAAATTAAGAATTTCAAGATAGCAAGGACAATTCATTAAGCAAGTGTGGAGCCCTTGCGTCTGCACAGGTCACATGTCCATTGAAGACAGCCCAGCCTCTGGAGCCTTCAGTGGGATGGGCCACCATGAAGATTAGGGATGGTATCTTGTTTTTTCTTTTCTTTTTTTTTTTAAGGATTCTAAAGCACTTAACAATCATAGCCACCTATCACTTTTCCTTTCAACATTCTTGGCATCCAATTTTCTAGAAGGCAAGGATTTTTTTTAGACTATCACAGGTGAGTAAGCTAAAGCACGCGGTGTTTAAATAATGTCCCCAATGCTAGAGCCTTAAGCTACAGATAGTGAGCCTTGAAGAGGGTATCACAATTCCCAGTGGCCATCAAAGCTGCCTACAACTCTGTCCTTCTATTTAGGAAGACTTGGAACTTATTAACAGCATGCAAACAAGCATTCTTGGTGCCAAGTCCGTTCTGTTTCATCTTTGGCACTGGTTTTTAATTAGAAACCATATCATCACGAGATGATAATATCAGAGGAAAACCTTGGTAGAGAGCTGTATAACTTCTCTTTACATGATGGGATGCGTCAATGGCCCTGTTATGGTGCCCTGGATTTGACATTATCACTGAGAATCAGAAAAGCCTCCTTTTCCAAAAACCAGGTGTGCTCTGCAAGAGCCTAGTTTAAGGATTATAATGGCTGTAATTTCGCTTTTCTTGAGGTATTTCTATGTCTCCATCTTGGTTTTTCTTTCCATTTCTACACACATACACACCTCCCCCCACCACACACACACAAAATCTGGCTTATCTCAAAGCAAGCAGCTAAGAAGAAAATACAGTTCACTTTTCAGCCAATGGTTTTTCCCTTTTTGCCCCTAGTTGTTGATAAACATCTTTAACTACCTGCATGTCTTAAATTAAGAACGAGGACAGCATCAATTTAGGAGCAAGTCATTCTAACCTTGTTCACTTAAAATTTCCCTTTCTATGGCAGTGATACAGTTCTCCAAATTCAAAAGCAATTATGAAGCCTTCTATGGATGCAGGTGTATGAGCTTTAGCTGTAGGAATGCACAGGTGTACACCAAAGACCGTCATGGTGCAAAAGTCCCCACCTCCATCTCCCTGCAGCCATTTCCACAGATGTGTATTTTAAAGTGCATCACTGATCATCACTGAAGATTGGTGATGGGTACATGGGGGTTCCTTATAGTATTCTCTCTTTACTTTTGTGTATGTTTCAAATTTTCCATAATAAAAATTTAATTTAAAAAAGGATAAAGCTGATTCGAGTGCATTGATGTTGCTGTGGATTCCCAGCTAGAACTCTCACTTCAAGACAAGAGAAGAAAGCAGAATGGCATAATGAAGCCTGTGGCTCCCCAGGCAGCTCAGAATGACTATACCAGTATTTTCTTTTCCTCATGAGCATGCAGCTCACACCACCGTGGGTGCAAATGACCCCCTTTCCTCACTAGCCCACTGGCACACTGACCAGGGTTTGCAAGGACCTTCAAGGTTCAGATATAAACAAAATTTCAAAATGACAGAAGGAAGGAAACACATGTTTTGAGCTCCACTATTGGCCTGTCCCGCAGTGAGATACCTGGATCATGAGATGTAGGTCACATAGTCAAGGCCAGGTACCCTTCCTGCTTGGAGCTGGGCACTGGGAAGGAGGTTCAGAAAGAGTCACATGTCCCACGCCTCCCATTCATGAAAGCCTTAACACTTCGAATTTTGATCTTGCCTTCAAGTGAATTTAAACATATGGTCATGGGATTTCTGTGTTTCACAATCATTAATTTGTTAAATGTAAATATTTAAAGTACACCACAGCTTTTCATCCCTGTTTGGACCACTCTTGCGTTTTAATAGATGAAGGGTGGCCAAAGAAAAACAAAGGAAGAAACAAACAAAAAACAACAAAAAGAGGAAGTGGTCTGGGACTCTTACAGCTTCTGAGACTCCGCTCAGAGAAAATGGAGCGATTTTCTTAGTAAATAGAGGTCACCAACATTCTCTCCTTTTATTTCTACTGTCTCTTCCTGCAGTTTGTCTGTTTTGTTTGTTTTGCTTTCCTAGAACTGCTGGACACTCTCAAAGCAAGTAGCAGAAAAATATATGAAGTGACCAGTGAGGGTCATGTTATAGTAAAAGAAAATAACAAACAAAATCTACTTTGGGAAAACTGAGTAATGCCAGGAAAAATAATTTTCAAAATTCCAGAGAAGAGTAAATGAGACTTTAATAGTTTTAATATTTCCCAAATGTGACAAAAAAAAAAAAAGAGAGAGAGAGAGAGTTTGAGGAGGACAGTGCCTTCATAACTATGTTTTAAACATGTTCCATGCTGTGCTTGTTGATCAGGTGCCCCATGGCCCTTTCCTTCAGGTGATTCTTACATGGTAAGAGCTTGTGTATTTTATGAACCTGCCTCCATTTCCTTCCTTTTTCCATAGGATGCTTCCTATGCTTCCAGAGTCTCCTGTAGTCTTTCTGGTAACATCAGAGACTGAAATAAATCATTTCTTAAAAAATCTAATATCCAATTACCACAGGTTTAATAGAGGGAAGACTGAGAAAGAACTTTTGAAAGTCCATATACTATCAAATGGGCTTCCCTGATAGCTCGGTTGGTAAAAAAGTCCACCTGCAATGCAGGAGATCCCTGGGTTGAGAAGATCCCCTGGAGAGGGGAAAGGCTACCCACGCCAGTATTCTGACCTGGAGAATTTCATGGACTGTATGGTCCATGGGGTCGCAAAGAGTCGGACACGACTGAGCGACTTTCACATACTATCAAATAATTCATGTTTAATTTTTGTTTTTGTTTAACAGTTTCTCTTTTCCTTCCTTTAAGAGCTACTTGATCAACAGCCAGTCTTGTTAGGAGAAATGGTCAGGAATTCAGTGGAGCCCCATTTGTTCCAAAACTCTCATTGCACTGCTTTGCAAATCCCTAAAAGGGATACAAATGGTTTAGTATCAATCCCGGGGGCCATATTTCTTAGCCTGCATCCTGGAAGGTCCTGTTCATCCTCAGATGAGGAGTCAATGAGCTGGGAAGAGGCTAAGAATGAGAAAGGAGCAAGTAGAGTCAACCAAGATGCCACACTTCCTTCCTCATCCTGAGGTGTGAACCATAAAGTCAATGGTCACGCCAGAGACATGCTCAAACCAAGCCCTTACCTTTTGGAGTGTGATTATACCCAGCATAGACACTGAGACTCATACTGAAACTTCAAAATCCAAAAAGTCTGTAAGCACCTCACTTGGGCCTCTTGGGTTTTATGTGTAATGATAAAATGATAACAAACTCTTATAAAGATAAACTCAAAGTCCTATATTATTTTCATTGATCAAAAAAAGTAAAACTTAAATTCATATATCAGCCTCAAACCCTCAGAAGTCTTGATCAAAACTATAGTCAGGAAAGAATTCAAGTAACTGACACTGACTTTAAAGAAATAATGAAATCACCAATCATCACCCTCTGCTGCTGAGTTTTGTTCCTCATCAGAGATTTGTAGTTTAGAGAGTTGATGTGGAAATGTTCCTTATTATCACAGTTTTATTGCCTACCTCAGTACATCTGTTCCAAAATTCATATAGAAATGTCCAGACATTTCAATAAGCCAGTATGTCTTGGAATTTTCATATAGCTCCCATGCACTAAAATCTGGATGGAAAGCTGGTATTTTGAAATTTACAATCACAAAGACTGAGCAACATCTGGACAGCTTTGCTCAATCGCTCTCTCTGTTCCTTTCGATTTAGGCTCAAGTTATGATTGCAGAAAAGGCCAAAAAACCTTTGCGTGTGGCAGGTGTGAGTTCAAGCTGACAAACATTTAGGACTATGTTCAATTCACTTTGATACAGCATTTTGCAAAACACACGGAACACTGTTTCTGCCTTTTACCAAAGAACTCAGCCAACAGGGAAGACGGCCGAGCTGGGGAAGGAAAGACTGGGGAAAACATGTTTATAACCTCAACTAGGGTCCTTGAACTAATTCTCTTCCATAGCATCCCCTGTTAGTATCTGTGTGAGTGTGTGTGTGTGCATACACAGGATTGATTTCTAACACAAGAAGGGAAACTTCTGGAATTCCTAAACAAAAGCCCCCCCTCAACAACTTGATCACCCTTCAACAGTGAATCTTCAGAATGTCCTTCCTAGCTCTCCGTATAAATGAAAGACAAAGAGGGGAAGAGAGAGAGAAGACACACAGCAGAGAAGGAAGTGTCTGATGCATCTAGCAAATGTAATTATAACCAAATACTAATGACAACCTGATAGTTCTTGTGACTCTGTAACACTTACTATCAAAGCTGCAAAAGCCTCTTCCCTCACAAAGCAGAACTAAATGTCACTTCGGGGCAGCCTGGCCTCAGGGCTTAGCTTTGGGTTCGAGGTAGGCAAACTCCTCTTTTGCCAGAATAGGTTAGATCAATCTGAATTTTCAACCTGACCTTCCCCTCACCCCTAATAACTTCCTGGCTCCTCACTCACAGGGTGATTTATGAGCAAGAACAAAGAATGATGTGTTTATCCTAGCAGCAAGGGAAACTAGAAAATATATTAAGTGGGTGAAAAAAATAAAGACAAAAGGAAAGAAATAGGAAGGAACCAAAGAGAAAATACTAGTTTTATGTTGAGGTACCTCAGTTTCTAGGCTGTTGTAATTACCTAGTCACTGAAGTAATAAAACGTGGAAATCCATTTTATAAAAAATCAATATTTTAAACAATGTGAAGAGCTCTCATAATTTTAAATCTCCCTACACTGTCTGTGTGCAGAACTCTGATCACCTTTAAAGAGGAGCTCCAATAATTATAAATTGTTCTTCACTGAGAAGGCACCAAACCTCTATCCTCTTCCAAACAGAAACCATCTTGAAACTCTGAAGCAACCAATAATTTTAAATACCCTCCTCACCCATCCCTCAGACTTTAGGCTACTTTGTTTTTTCTTAATTTTTTTATACAATGTTTTTAACTTTAAAATTTCTTAAATGTACAATTGCAGATTAACCTATGATAAAAATGGATTCTCTTGCGCCTTTTTCTTGAATAAGTAAATACAACTTTTTCTCAGATTAATGGTAACAAAAGTGAAGGGTTTTATTTAGGAAACCCTCCCAAGAATGTTTTGATTTAGTGCTTGCAAAAAATAATGTAAAATTAATGAATAAGGATTTTATTATTCCTAATCTACAATCCCATAAAGAGTACAATTTTATATTGAATTCCAGTCTCATATACAAAGACCTTCTATAATTAAAATGCCTCAATCTTCTTCAAATTAGAAAAGCAAATTGTTACATATCCTAAGTAGGTGCTTTTCTGTTTAATGACAGTCACTCAGATGATTTATGACACACATTATTTTATATCAAAGTACAATGAAATAGGCATTACCAAAGGTAATCTCCGTAATGTCTGGAAAGGGATCAGAAACCTCAGTGCAACAATGAACGCAGTATTTAAAATGCAAAATCCAAAGACATTATTATGGTTTTGATTTCTTATGGCACAGCTTCGCCTGATCAGTTATATTACCAGCACAGCACAAAGGGTGTTTGCGTATGAATGCTGTGAAGATAACAGACGGGAAAAATGAAATATAAAGTCAATTTTCATGCAGAAATTGTTATCAAAGGAATGATAAACCAAAAGTGTATAATCACAAGAAAAAACAATTGATGAAGGGCAATCTAAAGTAGACTGAGTCTACTATGTCTAATTCTGGCTTTTAAACTCTTGTCCTATTAAAATACATAATAAAGTGCTGAGATACTGAATAAACAAAGGGGGGTAGAGCACTACCTTGATTATTATTTAGACACTGCCTCCCAAGATCTCTCTTTGCAAATGGAATCAAGCAGCAGCTTAAGTGTGCACATCATGAATTGGGATGCGTTTTCATCAAGCTCAGATTTCTAACTTCAGTGAAAAAAATAATTGTGAGTTTTAAAACTCCTCATTGCTTTGGTGTATCATGGAAACATCAGGCACCAAGGGAAGAGGAAGCACATGCACACAGACACAGATTCTTTAACATGCACAAGTGAAAAGTCATAATACTGGAGAGAGTATGACTCCCTAAACTTAATCTTTCTGGAATAAGTTGTGAATAATAGCCAAGCAGACCCTGCATCAAAGGGTTACCCATTAGAATAAAGTCTTGTCTCCCACAAGAATGCTATTTACCATGCAGTTTGCAAGCAGAAAGGTGGCTCTTTGGCATTCTTTTCAAGACATGTTGCTTGGGGCCTCAGAAATTAAACAGAGAACAGCAGGGAAGGGGTTTACTATTTAATTCTCTTGGTTGTAATTTTTTAATTAGCCATTAGGAAGATGAAGGCAGGTTCAGGCAGGGATGAAAAGAAAGACTTGGAAGAAATATGACTTTTTGCAAAGAGCCCGTGGAGATTACAGGAAAGACCAGGCCTCCAGAGAGGTTCCTAAAGAAGTAGCTTGCAGGCCACTTCCCCACGTCCCTTGGGCAAATCGAAACCTAGTTATTTGAAAGCGTGGGGTTTAACTGGATTTCCTAAAAGATGTCATGTCTCAGCCTCAGGTTCTTACAACTGAAAATAGGAAATGACTGGAAAAAAGACAAAAATGCCAAGAGCACTGATGTGGCTGATCTTGGGGTCTCAGAGCTTCTGGGTATGTTTACATATATCTCCACACTTTCCGGAGGATTAAAGGGAATCGAGGACACTGTACTTTGTGTACCAAAAATCCCCAAGCTGCTTCCTATGTTCTAAAGACAGGACCCGTAGGACAGCAGAGAAAGGCAGAGAAGAAAAACAGAAAAGGCCCCTGGACACAGGAAGGTGGAGGGTATGTGCTTTTGAAAATAGTTAATCAGATAAGATTAATTCAACTGCAGCCCTGCTGGAAATCCCAATTAAAGACATGTTCCTGAAGGATGGAGCAGAGAAACTAGATTATTTGCATAGAACTCAAGTCTTTAAGTGATTTTAAGGAATAAGAAATGTGGCAAAAATACTGAAATGGTATTAACAGAAGACACTCAAATAGTTTTAATACTTGGAATACTCTATATCAATCCTTAGGTTTCATTGTTCATATCTGCTCCTTCTCTGTTGTCCGTTTCAGTAATGACACCATTCAGTCTCTTAAGAGTCACCCTTGACTTCACTTTCTCCCTCTAATCAGAAACTAGGTCTCATCGAAAAGAAAATCAGAAGAATATTATCATGACACATGAGCAGTATATGAAATTCACATTTCATTGTCTATAAAGAAAAATTTCTCAAATGATTCATTTACCGCTTACTGAGGGTTGCTTTTGCACCACTGTGGCAAACCCTGGTAGCTGGCATCATATATACTGTTCATGAAGCTAAAAATACTTAGTTGCTGACCCCTTCTAAGAAAAAGTTTTCTGACTCTTGTTCTAATGCAAATGGACCTTGAGCACTTCCCTGGCTGCCAGGGAAGGCAAGGCTGGGGTTGTGCTCCATGGGAACAATCCTTGGATTGTTTTCCCCCCCGGGGCTCACAAGTGTTAAGCCCTTTAGTTCTTCCTCCTCTGCTGCACAGTTCTGAAAGTGTAATGATCTGCATTCTTATTCTAACATAACATTAAAATGCCTTTGTATTAAGAACTGTATATTTTATGGAATTTGAATAGTATTAGTGTCATATACGTACTAGATTTCAATATAACAATATGAAAAGTGCACATGTAATTTTACTTTTGTACCACATTAATACTAAGCTACATGATGGCAATATTAAACTAATGTGACAAAATGATGCCAGTGTAAGATGTAAAACTGCTAATATCACAGCAAGTTATTAATGTCTTGCAATGGACTCTGAAGAACAGTGTGATTAAACTTTCTCAATCTTTTCCAGCCTCAGTTGGAACTCCAGTGACAAAAGAGGATAAATTACCTTGGCAAATGTTCTTGCCAGGCTATAACAAGTTTGGCCTTCTCATCATGGCTCTAGGACTCTTCAGAGAAGTCAGATTCTTTCCAGGAAAAGAAAATCTATGGCTAAATTAACGGACCTGCCTTTGGCCTTGGTTTGGGCAACAATTAACTGTTTTATTTCGGAAGTCGTCAACTCTGGTGTCTACACGCTGATAACAAAGTCCTGTCCTGTTTGCTAGCATGCTTATCATGATTCCCTGTTTTTAACCACCCAAAGCTTCTAATTCAAACCTTTCTCTCTTTCCTCCCAACCTGACACCTCCCTCCTGAGTCATTTCTGTCCCTTGGAAGCCTAAATCACCCCATCTATCCTTTACCATCACTCTGGATTCCTTGTCTTCTTGATTTACCATGACATCTTTCCAGCATCCTCCTGTATTTTGATTTCTCTTGTCCTATGTCAGGGACATGAACTACTGCTGGAGAAATCAGATCAAAGCATAGACTAGTGTCTCATACATCAGTGGTCTTCAAACTCATCTGGGCTCTAGAATAGCTCTACGGCTCTATGAGTTCCCATTCAGCCCCTCTCCTGATGCTTGTAATGGGTGGTTTGTTCTAACCTTCCCTCTTCTCTTCAGACTCCTCGTATCATAATTTTTCCCCCTGTTTTCCCTCCCTCAATTACAAAGTTCCTTCAATTTGCTGAATTAAAAACTACAAACTGGGGTCTTCCATGGTGGTCCAGTGGTTAAGTCTCTGTGCTTCTGCTGCAGAGGGCATGAGTTCAATCCCTGGCTGGGGAACTAACATCCCAAACCTCTCATGGTGTGACCACACACACACACACACACAAGCCCTACAAACTTAACTTCATTGGTCTCCAACTTTTCTTTCTTCCTTCCCTCCTGTTTCCATGGAAGCATTGCCCTTCACTCAGTCCAATACTAATCCCTCCACTTGTGCCCTTGATCTTGAGGTCTGGTACCTTTTCAGGAGACACCTTGTTCTATCAGGCTTCTTTTATCCTCTATCAGTAACTTCTTGTTTCTGACTCAGTTCATCAACATGTCAAGTCTATCCTGTACTAAACAAACAAACCTGATTTGATCCCACATTCTTTTCACCTCTCTTTTACTGTTGGAGTATACTTGCTTTCTTCCTTTAGTTTCCCTCTCTTTCATCCCTCCATCCATTGTCATCTTTAATTTTCTCTCGCTCCCTCACTCCTTTAGCTTTGATCTCAGAAAACGTCCATGCTGTTACATTCGATGCATCATTTTGTGCCCTTAGCTTACAAGAACTTTTTTCTGCACTCGACATCAGTGATCACTTTCTTCACCTTGAAATTTCCTCCCCTCTTGGTTCCTAAGTCTCCCTCTCTCACTTTCTCCTGGGCTTCTCCCATATCTTCATCCATTCTTTCTTGGATCCTTGCACAGGCCTCTCTGCTCACTCACGCCTTACATATTGGTGTTCCCAGCCTATGTATCTCTTCTCATCATCTACATTTACCTTGAAAGACATAGCCAAACCACTAGTTTCAATAATCATTATTATCCTGTAAACTCCTAAATCTGTCATCCCAGATTCTTTGCTGAGCTCCATAACTATACATCCAAATGCAATGAAACATCTTCACTTGGATTTTCACAGAGCCTTCAATCTCAGCATAAGCAAAGGCATAGCTCTCAATTTCTACTCCCCCGACTATGTTTCCAAGTGTTATCTATCCATACGTTCAAGTGAGAAATGTTTCCTGTACTCCAGGAGCTTCTCTGTGCCCCACAACAAGTCATCAGGTTCTTTATACCCTCCTTATCTGTATTTTCTTTCCTTGTCTACCACTATTCCCTTAGGTCAGGTCCTGATCGGTTCTGACCTGGATTATAGCCAAAGCCTTTTTTGGGATTAATTTATTTATTTTAATTGGAGACTAATTACTTTACAATATTGAAGTGGTTTTTGCCATACATTGACATGAATTAGCCATGGGTGTACATGTGTTCCCCGTCCTGAACCCCACTCCCACCTCCCTCTGGATTATACCCAAAGCCTTTTAACCAGCCTCCCCTCTCTAGTCTTCTTCTGACCCTTGAATTTACCATATGCATTGTTGAATGTATGACCTTACAGAGCTGATGACAAATCTGATCATATATGACTCACCCTCTTTAATCCTTCAAAAGCTTCTAGAAGCTTTCAAGAGATAGTTTAAACTCATTTTACTGGCCTTTCACTGGCCTCTATTTATATTCCAGTAATGGGTGTCTTCTTGGAGGAGCTATCTGTAAGTATTTGGTAGTATTTTCTGATTACGAGGACCTGAGATTCACTCCACTTACCTCTAAGAAATGAGGGTCTTATAAGCATTGTTTACTGGTGGCATTGGGTTAGACATGTAAAGTGTTTACGTGTGTGTGTGTTTATGTGTGTGTGTGTGTTTATGTGTGTGTGTGTTTATGTGTGTGTGTGTGTATTTGGGCACATGTGTGTTTGCGCACATCCCCACCCTGCTCTCCAACCAATTGGCTTCCTCAAAACTTTGTAACTTCATTTTTCAGTTGGGATTATAACACTTGCCCTGGCCCTGAGTTTTCTCACCCATTTTTTCTCTCAGCCTCTTGGCTAACTAGCCCAGGTCTTTGGTTGCCAACTTCATAATTCCCTGGTAGCCCTACTTGGATGGCCTAATTTATCTCTTCAGAAGCAAGTCACATGAGTAATAAAACATTGGCTATTTGACTGATGCTTCACCTGGATCAACTGCCTACCACCCCTTATCTGGTCAGCTATGACAAGGAGGCAACAATCATATGGAGGAATTTGTATGCTATTAATATTAATGATCATAACTAATATTTATAGAACCCTTAAGTACTAGATATTGCCTGTAAATGTTTTATATGCTTTACTATCCATTCAAAACAACCCTAAGAAGTAGGTTCTACTATTACCATCAGCATATTACTGTTGGAGAAAATAAATCAGAGAGAGTAAAGTGACTTTCCTATGGTCTTACAGCTACTACAAGGCACAGTCAGGGTGACCTCAGGGAGTTGGGTTCCAGACTCTCTGTGCCTTTTCCTGCCAGCTTATACAGTCAGGATGTAGTGGGGTGTGGGGGAAAAGGTGTCCAGACAATCATGGGCACCTCTTGTTCCCCAACACATCATGCTGTTTCTCATCTTTGTACTTTTACATATGGCCAGTCTCTCTGCTTGGAATTCCTTTCTCTGTCTCCAGGTGAATTAACATTTGGGGATGAATGAACAAATGCCTTAGGTACATAGCCTTGCGCTCATCACTTCCACTCTCTGGGTCTCAGGTTCCTCATCTGTAAAATGAAATGGTTGAATTGGATCCTTCAAATTCTACAACTGTGTAACTTTAACGAAAGAACAAAGGCAGCTCAGAAATCAAAGGTGACTACAGTATCATTTTGATATTCCTGTCATCTTACAGCCGTCAGATTCTCTATTGTTACACTTAAAGGAGATGTGAACATTTTAGTGAATCTGTAAATGTTTAATGATACGGATTGCTCCTCAAGTACAATAACTGAGCAAGTGGCAACTACTTTCTCAAATGATGGTACAGTGAGTGGGTGCTGATCCCCTTTTTATAGAAGATTTCAAGTTTATCTCTCAGCCTGAAGCATCTCCTTTTAACTCTGTAACTTCAGAATTCTGATGAGGCCAAGTAGCAACACTATTGAATCAAGACATGTATTTTCTTTGTTGGATCAAATCACTCAAGGCTGCCAACAAGTATTGATTGTGGCATGTGGAAAGCCAACTTTTACATGAAACCAAGCGAAAATGTATAGGGGCTAAGGCCTTAACTGGGAATTCTCTTTTGTGGCTTTTCTTTTAGTGTATTATTTGTCAGATTTTTATAAGAGCATTATTGCTTTAAGAAAAAAAAATTAAACCCTGAGAAATTACTCTCAGTCTAACGAGTTCTTTTCACTGACTTCAGACATCATTAGGGGAGGCTATAGCCTAGGGCTGTGCATGAACTTTTTCTTCTAACTGTACACTTTATGTATAATTTAGCTTTCTTGCCTAAATTATTCAAGCAAATAGTGAGTGAAAATAATGGAGTTCACTGAAACCTTCCAGAGTATTAAAATAAAACAGTTTTTTACGCTGGTTTGAATTTTTAAGCTTTTTAATCATGGATTTCAAATAGCATACACATGTCTGGCTGTTCTTGAATTGTCTCCTACATCTTTTGCAGAAGGAGAGAAGAAAGGAAACTAAGTTTAGTAAATAATCCATTAATTAATCACTGGTGCTGATAGCAGCTCAAAGGTAGAGTAACAGTATTTGGAAACAGCCTGTCGAGTGGCCAAGGGTATGATTGGCACGTATTTTAAAAAGTAGATACCTCTTTTCCCCATTTCTTATGATCAGAGCAGGGCTGAAATTGAGTGGTATGTTTGAAAAGAGGAGCTAATGTGCTTAGTTTAAATAGGAAACTACAGTAGCAGGATTTGTACTCAAATCACCCCCAATATATTTCTTTAAAGAACCAAACACATGTTCTAAATAATAATATTTCATCTTGGATGTGAGTGGTCTGGAAACTTTATTTTTATCCCAGATAACTCTGGAGTAAATTTGGAAATTATTGGAAGAATATGATTTTCTGGCATATTTATATAGTTCCCCAAACTAGGAATGTAGCCCAAGGTTAAGAATTCAATCAGGATATTTTAGAATTCTCAAATATCCTCTTTTGTCAGTCAGAAATCAGAAGCAGCATCTCCTTCCATAGACTAAAAGGAAGCAGTTATCATAGCACATAGTCTTTGAAAACAACAAAGGCAATGATAGTGAACGGGGTTGTGGAAGGGAGGTCACCAGTGCTCAACCAAGAGCTGCAGATGTTAGATTCTGAATAGGCGAACAGAAGCTTCTGAGTAATATACGGAAAGGGGCAATGGCTAAAGCTCTTTGTAGAGGAACAAGAATGACCTAGAATAATAGACCTGTAAGTTTAATTTATTGACCTGATTAATAAAGAATCATCACAAAATCAATTTTTCAACACAGAGACTGGGACAGAGTATTAGGGAGTAAGCACTCTGATATTATAAAAACTATTGAAGTCTCCTCCTCCTATACAGTAAACCGGTGGAAATTAGAAAATGAAGTCTATATTTATTTTAATAATATGTTCAATTCTCTCCAAAATGACAATATAAGCAAATATCTGGAAAAAATTGTATTTAGAAATCCTACGATTTTAAGCATTGAGCAAAGAGTTATGCTAGGTTCAAATCCTAGCTCTGCCATTGAGGAATATAGGCAAGTTACTTTACCTTCCCAGGGACTAGATTCCTGATCTGCAATGTGAGGGAGCTGGGCATCTTTAAGGCCTGAAATTATTTGACTATTCTTATGGAAATTTCCCTTAATACATGGGTTTGCATAAGGAACAAGTTACCTATCTCTCTAAGACTCATTTCCTTACCTAAAAAGTGAGATAGATGATAACACTCTAAGGACCTAAGGTTGTTAACAAGTATTGAATTAAAAAACCCTGTGAGACTGTCATACAGAGTGAAGTTAAGTTAGAAAGAGTAAAACAAATATCATATATTAACATGTGTATGTGAAATCTGAAAAAATGATATAGATGACCTTATTTACAAAGCAGAAATAGAGACACAGACATAGAGAACAAATGAATAGATACCAAGGGAGAAAGGGGACTGTGTGGAATGAACTGGGAGATTGGGATTCACACATGTACACTATTGATTCAATATAGGTAATTAATGAGAACCTATTGTATAACACAAGAAAGTACTCAGTACTCTCTGGTGACCCAAATACAGAGGAAATCCAAAAAAGAGGGGATATATGTATAGCTGATTCATTTTGCTATATGGCAGAAAATAACACAACATTGTAGAGCAACTATACTCCAATAAAAATGAAAAAATTACAGAAAAAGAAAATCTGTGAAGTCCAGTACCCAACACCAACACCAATGGGTCTTCAGTAGATATCAACTCCCACTGTCTAACCACAGGAGTCAGGACATGTGGGTTCCAATGTCAAGTCTGCCCCTGGCTAGATGACCTTAGATAAATCCTTTCACATCTCTAAGCCAACATCCTTATTCAGGCAAAAGAGTGGCTCATGTAGTCATCGTGATTAGTTGAGTGTGACTCCCTCCTCTCCCCTGCCTGGTCCTCAGATTCCTAACCTTCTAGTCTTTTCCATTCCTTCTTTTGATGAAGTTTCTCTAATCCATTCTTTGATTGTTCTTTTGGTCTCCATTCCACTCCCAAGTCCTTGGCTCACACTTAGATTTGAAAAGTAGCCTTCCATCTTACAGTGAATAAAATACACTTCTCTTAACCAAGTCTCTTCCCCTGGTTTTCTGTTCATAGCAAATGCAGCCTTTATGCACCCATTTGCTGAAGTCAAAAATCTAGGTGTCATCTCTCTTTCTCTTTATTACCATTCTAGTCCATCAGTGGATCCTATTGAGTCTAAATCCAAAATATATCCTGAATCCCAGACCACCCTCTCTTCTAGCACCTTACTCCAAGTCCCCCCACCTTCTCTCATTTGGTTGACGTTAATAGCTTCCTAACTAGTCTTCCTGATTCCACCTCTGAACACATCCACAAGGTAGCTTGAGTGATCCTCTTAAAAATAACACAAATCATGTCTCTCCTCTGCCAAAAAGCCTCCAATAGCTTCCCCTTGTCCTTAGGGAAAAAACAAATCTCCTGGGTTTCTCAGGAATCAGTAGTGGTAAAGAATCCGCCTGCCAATGCAGGAGACATAAGAGACACAGGTTGGATCCCTGAGTCAGGAAGATCCCTTGGAGAAGGAAATGACAACCCACACCAATATTCTTGCCAGGAGAATCCCTTACAGAGAGGGATCTGGTGGGTTACCATGGCTTCACAAAGAGTCAGACATGACTGAGTGTCTGAGTACCAATCTCATACCGTTTGTCATAGACAACAAGATCTTACAGAACGTGGCCTATGATTAATACTCCTACTTAATCTTATATACCCTCCCTACCACTCATGGCAGGACTTACCCGGTGGCTCAGACACTCGTTCGATCCCCCTAGAGGAGGAAATGGCAACACACTCCAGTATTCTTGTCTAGAGAATCCCATGGACAGAGGAGCCTGGCAGCCTACAGTCCATAGGGTTGCAAAGAGGCAGGCACAACTGAAGTGACTGACCATGTGACCGCGCACATCACTCATGGCCCTTCTGCTCACCAGCACTGATGATAACAGTCAAAACTAATCTAATAAAGACCAAGGAGGACAAGTCAGATGGAACCAAGATCTCCTTGTCCTTTCAGATCTCTGGAAAATTAACTTAAGCCATGTATCCCACGTTCTATGGAAAACAAATGCCCTAGCTAAGATTTCTGTGAAATTACAGAGTCTACAAATTCTCATGTTCACATAGTCTTGGTGCCAACCTTCTGCTTCCCCTGAATTTTTTATCTCATTGGGTTTATCATCCCTTGAATGTTCTCCAAGTCATCCAGACTAGTCTCAGCTTTTTTAATTCCCCTAAAAACATAATCACACAGTCTCTCGTGTATTTTATATTTATTAGACTTCACTGAAGGTTTGAGTCCACAGAAGAGCTTAACATTATAGAAAGCACATCAACCAGAGTTGGGGGTTAGACATATCCATTTTTAAGAATTGCTTTTGCCTCCTTGTTCTGATTCATCCTGTTCCAAGCTCTTTTGTTGGGCCTCTTTAAGTACACACCCAACCATAGATGCTTATTGATTTCTTAGAGAATGCCAAGCTATGTTCTTTGTCTCCTTCCAACCCATCATCAGATCAGATCAGACCAGATCAGTCGCTCAGTCGTGTCCGACTCTTTGCGACCCCATGAATCGCAGCATGCCAGGCCTCCCTGTCCATCACCAACTCCTGGAGTTCACTCAGACTCACGTCCATTGAGTTGGTGATGCCATCCAGCCATCTCATCCTCTGTCATCCCCTTCTCCTCCTGCCTCCAATCCCTCCCAGCATCAGAGTCTTTTCCAATGAGTCAACTCTTCGCATGAGGTGGCCAAAGTACTGGAGTTTCAGCTTTAGCATCACTTTTCTTTTCATGTGATTTATCCAGAATAATCACTTTTTCAAGTGTTTGTATTTTTACTTCTTCATTTTTCGTGTCTTCTATTTTTGCCTTTAATTGTCATTTTTTGCTATAGCAATAGTGCTTGCCTCCAACCTTCATCCATTACCCTCTAATTTTCTGATTCTAAACTAACACTGGGAAAAATATTTACTAGGTAAATCAGTTCAAAATTCTCTACGATGAATAAATAAGCCACAGAGTGGCCTCAAGAATATCACTGCAACTACTTAGTAATATCTTTAGAGCTCACTGATTTGCTGATACATGAGACTGTCACGGGATAATAATCACTTCTGTATAATCTTAGAGATACTGAACAGCAGATAAATAAGAGCATAGATTCTGGCATCAACAGTGGCTGAGTTAGATTCTCAACTCCTCCATTTGCAAGCTGTAGAATCTTTGGCAAGTTGCTTAACATATCTGTGTAATCTTATCTATAAAATGAGGCTGTTAATAGTATCTACCTTAGTAGAGTTACTGATAGGATTAAATACATTAATATATGTTACATGTTAGAACAGTTTCTGAAAACAAAAGAACAATGTCCAACACTGAGTAAATGCTTTGCAAATATAAGCTATGCTTTTAAAAATTAAGCTATAATTAACATTTAGCATTGTATTAGCTTCAGATATGCAACATAGTCTGATTCAATATTTGTATACACTACAAAATGATCACCACTATAAGTCTAATTACCATATGTCACCATACAAAGTTACAAAATCTTTCTTCTCATTATGAGAATTTTTAAGATTTACTCTCTTAGCAACTTTCAAATAAGCAATACAAGATTATTGACTATAGTCACCATGTGGAAACTTGTGTCCATCAATGGATAAATGGATAAAGACAGTGGGATACACAAACACACGCACACACACACATACACACACAGTGCAATTCTATTTAGACATAAAAAAGGATTAAAATCTTGCCATTGACAACAAGGATGGACCTTGAGGGTATTATGCTAAGTGAAATAAGTTAGACAGAGAAAGACAAATACATAGGATATCACTTATATGTGAATCTAAAAACCAAAGCAGGACTCATAGATTAGAGACACCAGATTGGTGGTTGCCAAAGCAGAGAGTGTTAGGGGGTTGGCAGCATGAGTAAAAGAGGTCAAGAGATAAACTATATGTTTATATCAGTTATTGCTGTGAAGCACAAGCCCAACTTCTTAGGAAAAAAAGGCATTATGTTTGGTCATCTCATTCCATTCCCAGCGGAGATGCTACAAGGCCTTATTCAATCAAACAAACACCCGGGAGGTAGATGAAGAGATGGGAGAACTGATTTTAGTTCTTCTTATTTGACACTCTTTCTACTTTCAGTGGTCATGTATGGATGTGAAGGTTGGACTGTGAAGAAAGCTGAGCGCCGAAGAATTGATGAGTTTGAACTGTGGTGTTGGAGAAGACTCTTGAGAGTCCCCTGGACTGCAAGGAGATCCAACAGTCCATTCCAAAGGAGATCAGCCCTGGGATTTCCTTGAAACTCCAATACTTTGGCCACCTCATGCGAAGAGTTGACTCATTGGAAAAGACTCTGATGCTGGGAGGGATTGGGGGCAAGAGGAGAAGGGGACGACAGAGGATGAGATGGCTGGATAGCATCACCAACTCGATGGACATGAGTTTGGGTGAACTCCGGGAGTTGGTGATGGACAGGGAAGTCATGGGGTCTCAAAGAGTCAGACACGACTGAGCGACTGAACTAAACTGAAGTGAACTACTTTCAGACTTAGCTTCCAACTTCCTGTATCTTTTATGCTAGTTTCCCCAGTTCCTTCCCTTCATCTCTGCCCATCCTATCCCCGCCCCACACAGTTATTCAGCTCCATCTTCACTCTAGATCACCCTGGAATAAGGTCCTTCCTGGAATCCACATGACAGCTTTCCATCTTTACTTTTTCCTCTAAGGTTCTTTCCAACTTCCTCACGTTAATCAACCCCTGACTGTCCCTGGAAAAGCCTCTTCGGAGGGAAAAGCTGTTTCTTCTCTTTCTTCAGGCACCCAGGAATTACGATGCACTAAAATGGCAACCCACTCCAGTGTTCTTGCCTGGAGAATCCCAGGGATGGAGAGCCTGGTGGGCTGCCGTCTATGGGGTCGCACAGAGTCCGATACAACTGAAGCGACTTAGCAGCAGCAGCAGCAGCTCCCAGCCCATTGGACTCTCACTGTGCCTCAGCAAACCTCCCTCTTGAAAGTCTGTGTGATCGTTTTTTTAATTTTTCCCCAATATTACATATCCTTTCCTACACTTGCAGTTCATTCATTCTTTAAACAGGTATTTATTAAATACCTACTCCACACCAGGGGCTTAGATTTCAACAGCGAATGTGCAGCCTTCTTTCCTAGTTCATCTGTTTTCATTCCCACGACTTCAGCATCCTAGTGCGATGTTCTAAAAAGCACTTCCACCCCCTCTGCTCTATCAGTTATTTCTCTATTTTGGAAGCAGGCAGGCTATCATGACAGTCTCATCAACCCTCAGAAATGTCCCAAAGGAATGAAGCAACAGCCTTCTTTCCTTTTTTTCTCTTTCTCTCTCAATTGCACCTGCACCTCTATCTCATCTTCATCCTTAAGTTTTCTTTATCCCCTTTCTTATTCTCTTATCTGTCTTCTTACTCTGCTTGGACCCAGTGGTCAACGCTTCTCTTACTGACCTACATATTCATCTTTATGTTTGCTATTGTACCCAGAGCAAGGTCTTCCATTTAATAGGTTCTTAGTGAATATTTGTTTAATTGAACTAAATTAAATGAAGTTGGGGAAAGAAATCCAATAAAAGGCACTGTAAGCAGAATACTGAGTATAAAACACAGCCCCTAACAGTTCTTCTTTATTGTGCTGTCTAGGCTATGCCTAGAGCACTTTCTTTATTTTGCCCATTTAATACATTAAGTGAAGAGAAATTTGCTCAGTCGTGTCTGACTCTTTGCAACCCCATGGACTATACAGTCTGTGGAACTCTCTAGGCCAGAATACTGGAGTGGGTAGCCTTCCCCTTCTCCAGGGGATCTTCCCAACCCAGGGATCAAATCCAGGTCTCCTGCATTGCAGGTGGATCCTTTACCAGCTGAGCCACAAGGGAAGCCCAAGTATACTAGAGTGGGTAGCCTATCCCTTCTCCAGGGGATCTTCCCAACCCAGAAATCGAACCAGGGTCTCCTGCATTGCAGGTGGATTCTTTACCAACTGAGCTATCAGGGAAGCCCATATTAACAGATGCATTAATCACCTCTGGGGTGATTAAAAGTCTACTTTAAATACTTTGGATTGCTTTCACTTTCCTTTCTCTCTCTCTTTCTATATCTCATATCTCTGTATCTCTCTTACACATAAGAATCAGAAACTTCTGCATGCTGCTTTCTTGTCACTTAATAGTTTTATATCACAAGCACTATACCAAGTCATTTAATATTCTTCAACAATTTGATTTTAAAAATCACATAGAGTTTCTACCTTAAGAACATACACAAAATTATGTTGCCAATTTTTGCTTAAAAAATCATACATATTATTTTCAGCTTTTCAGTGAACACACTTGGACAAAATGTGGCATGAGGGGGCCTCACCATTTGATCATTTACATAGACTACCATATACAAATACTGTGTGAGAGGACATATTTTTATTGTTATTGATACATGTGGAAAAATACTCTTCATGACTCCAAAAAGCAACCTGTAAGAACAACGATTTCACCGCCTCTTTTTCAACGCTGGTTATTATCTGTCTTTCTTTAATTGTTGATTTATTCCCTCAAAGCAATTTGTCACATGGGCTATTTCTCAAGTCACATCTTTGTTGAGATAAAGTTCATATACAAAATAAATACAGAGTTTGAGAAGTATCACCATTGTGTAATTTCAGAACATTTTCATCACCTCCAGAAATAAACCCTGTTCCCACTGAGTTACTCCCTATACTCTATTCTCTCTTTCCTCTGGCAACCATTAAACTACTTTCTATTTCTATGGATTTACCTATTTCATACAAATGGAATCATACAATATTTATTCTTTTGCCTGGCTTCTTTCACTTAACATAATGTGTTCAAGGCTCATCCAGGCTGTTACATCTTTAAGTATTTTATTTCTTTTTATGATCAAATGATATTTCATTGTATGGACATACCACATTTTTTTAAATTCATTCATCATTGGATGGACTTTTGGGTTGTTTGCATTTTGGGTTATTATGAATAATGCTACTATGAACAGTTTGCACAGGATTTTGTGTGGGCATATGTTTTCAATTATTTTGCATGTATACTCAGGAGAGGAATTGCTGGGTCACATAGTAACTATGTTTAAATTCTTGATGAGCTGCCAAATGTGTTTCCAAAGTGACTGCACCACTATGCATTCTCCCCAGCAGTGTTTTAATTTATTCAAATCCTCATCAATACTTTTTATTGTTCATCTTTATATAATATTATATTTTTTACTCTAGAAACATCCATGGTGAGAAGTTGTATCTCATGGTGTTTTGGTTTGCATTTCCCTAATGAATAATGGTGAATATCTTTCATGTGTTTATTGCCCATTTGTATACATTCTTTGAGAAAGATTTATTTAAATCTTTTGCCCATTTTTAAATTGGGTTGTGTGTTTTTACTGTTGTATAAATCCTTTATACATTCTTGATGTAAGTCTCTGATCAGATATATGATTTGCAAACATTTTCCTCCCAGTCTGTGGATTATCTTCTCAATTTATAGTTGTGTTTTTAAAGCATAAAATTTTAAAGTTTTTATTAAATCTAATTTATTTGTACTTTTCTCTTGCATTCTTTTGCTTCTGGTGACATATTTTAAAAACTATTGTTTAATCTAAGGTCATGAAGATATACACCTATGTTTTCTTCTAAGACTCTTACAGCTTTATGTCTTATATTTATGTTTGTGAATTATTTTTTAGGAAAAGCCTGTTTAAATTTTAATTAAAATATAATTTACATCCATAAAATGCACACAAGTATTCAAGTTGATAAATTTTCATAAATGGAACATGCCAATGTAACTAGCATCCAAATCAAGAAACATTGCATCATCAGTACCACAGAATTTGTTCTCACTTATAGTCATCATTCACACCACTTACACTTTCCAAGGATATCCTTACTTTTAAAAGTATAACTTGGTTTTCCATATTTTTGTACTGTGTATATATGTAATCATATTGTACATCCTCATTATCATCAATTTTCTGTGGCTTTGGGCAGGAGGAGAAGGGGACAACAGAGGATAAGATGGCTGGATGGCATCACCGACTCGATGGATATGAGTTTGGGTGAACTCTGGGAGTTGGTGATGGACAGGGAGACCTGGCGTGCTGTGATTCATGGGGTCACAAAGAGTCAGACACAACTGAGCAACTGAACTGAACTGAACTGAAATGTGTTTATGGGATTTATCTACATTATTGTACATGGTTGTGAATTCTATTCATTTTCATTGCAATGTAGTATATAATTTTATGGATCTTACCATAAGTTAATTTATCCATTTTGCTGTAGATAAACGGATCTTTATCTACATTTCCAATTTGGGGCTGTTTTGAATAATGACATTCTAGTTTATGTCTTTTGGTGGATATATGTTTGCATTTCTGCTGTATGTATATAGGAGCTAAACTGTTGGGTCAGATGGGGTATGAATTATTCAAATTTAGCAGATGCCTCTAAAATTTTCAAAAGAAGTGGTGCACATGTGTGTGTGCAAGCACTCAGTCGTGTCTGACTCTTTGTGACCCCATGGACTGTAGCCAGCCAGGGTCCTCTGTCCACGAAATTTTCCAGGCAAGAAGGGGATCTTCACAACCCAGGAATTGCATATCCTGCATTGTTAAGTGGGTTCTTCACTAGCGGAGCCACTGGGGAAGTCCCAGTTGATTTTATAGAGATCAGGATAAGAGATGGTGGCAGATAAATTAGAGTTGCAGCAGTGCAGATGGGGAGAAAAGACTCACTTTGGAGGCAGTCAATAGGATTTACTGATGTGGATGTGAGAAAAGAGATAAATAGGATTACTCTTAGATCTTTGATCTGAGAAACTAGGTGACTCGTGATGCCATTTACTGAAATGGGGAAGAGGATCTGGTAGGATATGAATTAATACATGTTGTTTCAGGAGAGTTACATATATAGGTAATCAAGTGTGACTGCTTCAGAGCAAACATGGGAGGATGAGGCTGGTCATATACTTTGAGAATCATCAAGATACAGACTGGTATTCAAAGTAATGAATTTGGATGAGCTTACTCAAAGAGTCTACAAAAGAAAAATAACAATATTTAGCTATTGGGAAGGGGAAAAAAATTAAAAACATCACTCAGTTTACTATGGTGGAAAAAAGCCAGATGAGGGGTAATTTCATGGGGATAAAGTAAATAATTTAGAAAAGTCCAAGCTACAGTATAGAATGAACTTGATTAAATTACAACAAATCATTAGCTAACATGCTGCAACTACAAATATACAATCATAGGTATAGTTCACACCAGATTAGCTGTTATTAACTCTCCTTCTCTCCTAACCAGGCTATTAACAAAGCATAGCTATCAGAGGTCCTGGGCTTCTGAAGAGGTTAGGATTAGAGTTCCTCTTCTCCCTCTTCTACTTTGCCCAATCCTTTTCAGTTCAAGGAGGTTTTTCAAGTCCAAGTGGGTTCACAGGAGAGGGATCACATCTAAGTATTAGAACTGATACAATACTGGTACAGAGCTCTCCATCCAAGAGCAATTGCTTCCTATTTGGTCTCTAAAACCAAAGATGACACTTTTATCATTTAAAATGTTCCAGCGGTCTCTTTCTCTTGTGTTTCTGCATTGAAATAGAATATAAATCTTTTAGGGATAACTTGCCATTTGGATTATGCTATCTCAGTACACTTACACTAATCAGGAATTTACTTCTTGTCTAATGTTGCTGTAACTTCTGGTCAATTACTTTTTGAATACTTTTTGCTTTATGCTATGTTTATAGCAATGCTCATTGTCACTGCTATTTTTTTAGTGATTTCCATGAATGAATTCTATAAAGTTTGTATTCTTTGTTATGTGTATCCATTGAATCTCAGCTTGGTCAGCATAGGTCAGTTAATGTTTGGACAAGGATTCTTTAAATGCCTTAAAATAGTAAGTCCTCCAGCCATTGTCAAGGAGCTATGCTGGACACATTGAGGCACATCTTCAATACTTGGGTGTTGACAACTCTGCCTTAGTCTTCACTTCCTGCTTGTGCAGGCTCAAGGTCAGCCAGAAGTGAAATATTAAGACATTTTCAGATCTTTCCTGGGTATGTGTACAGCCCTTCTCATGCAGGTGACAATCTAGATTCCCAGTAATATGCTGGAATTTTTCAAAATCCTCAACTGACATCTTATCCTCCAGTTTTCATGTCTAAGTTTGTTTTGTCTTTAAGTTTTTTTTTGTCTTTAAGTGTTTAAAATTGTTTTCTCTTAGTGTTACTGCTGTCCCAGGAAATTGTGATATTAAACAATTGATTATTTTTGACAAAATTCACAGAAAAAAGGCTGTTTTCAAAATTCACAGGACAAAACACTGAGCTGGTTCTGAGTTGGGTTTTTAAGGCTATTGTGGACTTAGGATGGCATTCAGAAAAAAAGTTAATTTTGACGTTTTGTTTTACATACAGAAGCTGTTAAATTTTTATAGCCAACACAGTCTTTTCTAATATGATCTAACAGACAAAAGTTATTTTCTCTCTCATACTCAGATATTTACCTTTCTCTAGGTGTCATATGATATTATATTTATACTCAATTTTTAATCAAATTATAATTTATTTTGTAATATTTTTTCAAATAATCAACTTGTTGAAAACTCTCTTGTGAAAAGAATTCCTTTCTCTACTGATTTGAAATGCTACCTTTTCTTAATATAATTTTTGGACCCTTTATTTCCTTCCAGACAACTGTTCGTCAATTCTTACACTGGTATAAAATCACTTTATTACTATAAAAATAAAGTACTTTAATATTGTGCAACACAAATATTCCCCTTCATTACTTTCTGTTTCTATTACTTTCTGTTTTTCAAAATTTCCGGGAGGATTTTTATCCACTGTCATTCCAGATGAACTTTAGATTCATTTTCTCAAAGTCTGTTTCCAAAGTAAAATGAGAACTACAACATGGACTCTTTTTTGTAATTACTTGAAACATATCTGTTAATTTAAGGAAATTAAAATTTTATAATATTGAATCAGTATACATGGACATACTAGTATCACTCCTTTTAGTCACAGTTCTTTTATGACAGTCAATGAAGTTAGGTAGATCTTTTTCCTCTTTCTTGAAATGCCAAATTATCCTGCAAATATATTCCTAGATAGCTTGTATCTTATTATTATTATTGCAAATATAATCTTTATGCTATATATTTTCTAAGTATTTTTCTATTATAAATGCAATTTTATTTAATGTATATTTGAACTTGCTTATTTGTTCTTCGCAGACCCTCCCTTGTTCCTGAACTAATAAGAACGCTTCATTTTACCCTTACTAATGGCATTGTCTTTTTATTGAGTTAGATTTTCTGCATTAAGAAAAATTCCCTTTATTCCTAGGAATCTATGATTCTGAATAATTATTAATGAATATTTAATTTTAGCTTTTCAGAATCTGTATAGATTGTCACATTTTTCTTCTTTGACTTATTATACTAGTACATTGTCTATGAAAGTGAAAGTTGCTCAGTTGTGTCCAGCTATTTGCGACCCCATGGACTATACAGTCTATGGAATTCTCCAGGCCAGAATATTAGAGTGGGCAGCCTTTCCCTTCTCCAGGAGATCTTCCCAACCTAGGGACTGAATCCAAGTCTTCTGCATTGCAGGTGGATTCTTTACCAGCTGAGCCACAAGGGAAGCCCAAGAATACTAGAGTGGGTAGCCTATCCCTTCTCCAGCAGATCTTCCCAACCCAGGAATCAAACTGGGGTCTCCTGAATTGCAGGTGGATTCTTTACCAACTGAGCTACCAGGGAAACCATTTAATAAGCTCTATTTGTTCATGATGATCATTCTTTCATACATTACTAGATTCAATTTACTAGTGTTTTAGTTAGAATTATTGCTTCTCATTAATCATGAGTGAGATTGATTTGTGGCTTTTCTTTTTAAATGCCATTTTTGTCAGGTTTTGGTAGTAAGATATTAGTCTTGAAAAATCAACCCACTGGTTTTCTTTCTTTGCTTTAGATGGCTTATACATAATGGGAATTTTCATTAAAACTTTGAAAAATTCCCTTGGAATAATAATCCGAGCTAAAATCTCTCTCAGAAGCAATTCTTTGATAGCATTTTGAACTTATTCCTTATTTATTGCTCTGTTCTGTTTTACTGTTCTTCTTGAGTCAATTTTAGTTGGTTGTATTTTCCAAGGATCAGAAGAATGATAAGATGGTCTCACTCCAGGAATAATGACAACAATTTACCAATAAAATTCACCTTTATGATAGACTCCAAAACAGCGCGAATCAATAGAGCTCATAAAATATAGATTTAATCGCTTTGAATTGGGTGTTGATTAGGATGACAAATTGCTGTGAGGTTGTGCAGTTTCCACTATCTCTGAGTCTGTGTTTCAATGCTCTCCATGGTGGCTTGGTAAAGACAGCTTACAAAAATGACGGTAGAGCGCTTTGTAAATGCACTGAACTAATCAACTGCCTCATACTGAATAACACAGGGGTAACAGAGAGCACAGCTCATTTTCTCAGAAAAAAATGATTGACCTGAGAGACCAGCAAATATAAGTGTGAGGTAAAGAAAACTTAGACAAAGAGCCTGGATTAGCTCATGGTATCTTTATCACACCCTGGGCTAGGTCCCAACCTTCCTAGAGCATCACTCAAATGAAATATTCAACGTTCCATTGAGTTTCCGACAAGTACAAATTCTTCATACCCAAGGATGGCTCCAGGCAACAGGGAAACAAATAACAACAATAAACTGTGTTTTCCCACACAGCCTGGACGGTTTGTTACAGCGGGGAAATCACTCTCTGCTGCCCAGGTTTACCAGAAAGTAACTTCAAGGCTCAGATACCTATTCACCTGGGCCATTTGTTTTCCTCAAACCCTTGTCCTATCTCTCCACTTTTCAGCTTCAGTTTTCAGAAGATTCAAAACTTCTACTCTGTTCCAGTCAAGATGTCAAACTCTCTTGTCTCTCTCTGCTCTTTTTCAGTAGATGAAGAGGGCAGACATAGGGTCATAGACACATGAGTGAACCCGGAGTTGAAAGACTGAGATTCCAGTCTTGAAAGTGAAAGTATTAATTGCTCAGTCGTGTCCGACTCTGTGTGACCCCATGGACTGTAGCCCACCAGGCTCCTCTGTCCATGGGATTCTCCAGGCGAGAATACTGGAGTGGGTTGCCATTCCCTTCTCCAAGGGTCTTCCTGACCTAGGAATAGAACCCAGGTTTCTGGTATTGTAAACAGATTCTTTACCATCCAAGCTACCAGAGAAGCCTGGTGGCTCAGTCTCAGGTCCAAAGTAACCAGATAGGGCAGGTTGCACATGAGGTTTAAACTCTTATGAGCCTCAGTTTCCACATTTGTAAAACTGAAGGGGTCATACTTTATAAGACAAACTTTAAAGTCCTTCTCAGGTTTATAATCTTTGATTCAAGAAAGAAAGGGCTCTCTTAGAGTTTCAGTCATGGCCAAATGTAGCATCTACCGTGTGGAGTTCTGGTCTGAAAACTGATGGAAGCCACCTTCAAATTGTGATTATTCTACATCCTTGACTTATACCTTCAAATTGTGATTATTCAACATCTTTGATGTATACCCCCGCCACCTCCTTCTCTTTGGCTTAAATCTAAAGTATAAGCAAACCACCTGAGTGTGCCAATGAGCGCAAACTTGTAAATTTTGAAGTATTCACATAGACTGCCTAGAAGCATTTCTTCCTCTTTAAGAGGCTTGTTGGCTCTGAAAAGCTCAAGGGTTAACAAAACGTGAGTGAATGTTTGACAGACACAGGTGGACTCCTCAGAGGGCAGGTGGAAGATCTCTCTGAGAAGGATGGGAGAGAGAACAATGTGGCTTCTCACAGTCCACCCCCTACCCCACCCCACCGTCCCCCTCTGCCCCAGTGATCTGGGATGGAGTTCATTTTCGGGGCAGGGGAGCTTCTTCTGAATCTTCCTGTCTGCAATCAATCTGGGAGAAAAAGAAAACCAGGTGAGCTCCCTCCAGCCTCCAGGGCAGAGAAAAGGGATGTTAGGAGCAGCCTTCTCCCAGAACTCTCTCCAGAACTACACTAATCCCATAACACTGAGTTTCTAATTTTTTTTTTTTTCAGTATCTCCTTTAGAAAAAAGTAAAAAAAAAAAAAAAAAGTGTTAGTCATTCAGTCATGTCCAGCTCTTTGCAATTCCATGTACTGTAGCATGCCAGGCTCATCTGTCCATGGAATTTCCTAGGCAAGAATACTGAAGTGGGTTGCAATTCCCTTCTTCAGGGGATCTTCCTGACCCAGAGATCAAACCCTTGCAGGCAGATTCTTTAACATCTGAGCCACCAGGGAAGCCCAATCTCTTTTAAGGGGGACTCAACTTTTCACTTTCATGCATTGGAGAAGGAAATGGCAACCCACTCCAGTGTTCTTGCCTAGAGAATCCCAGGGATGGGGGAGCCTGGTGGGCTGCTGGGACTATGGGGTTGCACGGAGTCGGACACGACTGAAGCGACTTAGCAGCAACAGTTAAAAACTCTCACTTGAACTGGAAAAAAGACTATTTTAATCAGACTTTCCAAAGGCGGGTAACATTCATGTTTTCATTCATTCAAACAAATCTTTACTGAAGACCCAGAATCTTCATTGGAAGGACTGATGCCGAAGCTGAAGCTCCAATACTTTGGCCACCTGATGCAAAGAAACAACTCACTGGAAAAACCCTGATGAAGGCAAAAGGAGAAAGGGGGGTGGTAGAGGATGAGATGGTTAAATAGCATCACCGACTCAGTGAACATCCAGGAGACAGTGGAAGACAGAGGGGTCTGCATGCTGCAGTCCACAGGGTAGCTAAGAGTCAGACACAGCTTAGCGACTGAACAACAACAACAACTACACTTGTTACCAGGCACAGTTTTAGGTACTGGGAACATAGAGGCAAGCAGGACAGAAAATATCCCTATGATCATCATACCTATCCTATGACAAGTAAATAAAAATGACTTCAGAGTCTCTAATATGCTACATTGGAAATAAAATCAGGTAATATGGTAGAGAGTAGAGTGAGATCAAGGGCAAGCAAATTAAAAGGAATGGTTGCTCAGAGAAGGCCTCTTTTAATAACAACAGCTGCCATTTTTTGAACACTTACCATATGGTCACATTGTTTATTTCATTTCATATTGACACCAGCCTTCATTAAATAAGGACTGTGGTCTCCATTTACAGATCAAAAAATTGAAGTTTGAGGTCCACAGCTAGTCAGCAGAAGAGCCAGGATTCAAACCCAGGTGTATCCACTTCCAAAGCCCTGTGCCCCTGACACCATGTTAATTTGTCCTGCAGGAGGAAGATGCGCATGTCACCAGAGCAGCAGTCCTCCACCCATTCGCACATGGGAACCATCTGGGGGTGGGAGTGCGGTTTAGAAAATACCAATACCTGGACTAAAATCCCAACAATTCTTATTTAGCAATTGATCTGGAATACAGGCTGACCATTTTGATATTTAAAGGCTGTTCAGGGGCTAAACTGAGAACGTAGAGGAAATTCCTAAAGATCGTGGATCATTGTATATGATGATCTACACTGAGGCCCCACCAATTAATCATTTTACTCTGAGAAACTAATTCATCTTCTATTTCTGCCTTCTCTCAGGCCTGCCAGGTATGGCCCTGAGGTCCCTGGGGCTGGGTGGCCTTATTATCTGCTCATCAGGTGCTCAATACTTCCTGTTAGTTAAGTGCTGATATTCATCCCATTGTACAGATGAGAAAACCCTGATTCAGATAAGCTAAGTAATTGTCCCAAGGTCATACTGCTTCACCTGTGAACAGCACAGGTGAGATACAAAATCCAGACCTATCTTTCCACCAGCTCTAAATCTCCAGCCTCACCTCCCTCCCTTTAATTTGGTTCCTTGGTTTAAACTCAGAGGTTATAAAGATCTACAGAAACAACCAATTGGAACACACCCTAGGTGCCACACAGTAAGATCACCACAAAACAGCCCTCTTGGCACTTCCGTAACCCCTCTGCTTACCTTTTTGAAGAATCTCAGCCTTCAACTTTGCTGTAAAGCTATCCCTCCTCCACAGAATTTCTCTCTCTGCCTTCAAGTTTATAAGATGCAGTTTTCCTTAAACTTTGATCTTAAAAACCACTTCTTCCAAGCCTTTGTTTGCATATAAAAGAATAACCATTTCAAGCCTGTAATTTTCTACAACTCCCCTTCATTCAGATAACAAATAAACATGGCAGAAGTAAACAAAATTTTAAGTCCCCACTGCATGTGGTGCGACATTTGACACTTTATGAAGTGTTTTCCATCCACTGCTTCATCTGATGTCTCAAAAAAACTAGAAGTAAACAGAGCTGATGTTCTTGATCCATGTTTTACAAAGAAGGAAATTGAGGTTCGTAAAGGCCAAGCAATTCATAGAGTCAAGGTTCTAATCCAAGTTTCTATCCCAAGACCATCTCCCGTTCCCCTGTGTAAAGAGCGTGAGGGCTCTTTTACTAAGGGGTTTGCATTCTTCTAACTAAAAAAAAAAAAAAAATCAACAATAACTTCAGCAGCATGTTATACTTCTCAAGATACTTCACTTTATCCTCATGGTAATACTGGAAACCAGGTTGAAGGATGGTCTGCATTTTCTAATGAGGGCTTTAAAGTTTAGGGCGGTTGGCTCATTTGTCCACAGATCCACCCTCTCAGAAGTCACAGAGACAGGATTTGGTCTTCTGTCTCCAATTTTTGGACTTCCCAGGCAGCACTAGTGGTGAAGAACCCACCTGTCAATGCAGGAGACGAAAGAGACATGGATTTGATCCCTGGGTTATGAAGATCCCCTGGAGGAGGGCACAGCAACCCACTCCAGTATTCTTGCCCAGAGAATCCCATGGACAGAGGAGGCTGGCAGGTTTACAGTCCATAGAGTTGCAAAGAGTTGGGCATGGCTGAAGCGACTTAGCATGCACACACACACACTCCAACTTCTATGCTAATGCCACAAAAACTAAAGAGTCACAGTGAAGATTATTCATAGGAGTACATTACCCCTATGTTCATATGCAATTTAACTAAAACAATAGAAGTAGATAAGTTTGAACTCGTTGCCCTGCACACAAAGTAAATGGATGAATGTGGGAGTTAATATTATGGTTCAGCAAATAATCGCTCCCTCCCAACTCCTCCAGCCCCATTCCCCACTCTGAATTGCCCTGACTTCATGATGGGTGGAGTTCCACTCACTTAACTTTGGGCTTAGCAATATTGCTTACTTGGCCAATGGAATGTTAATAGGTGTGACTGAGCACAGACATGAAATCTGCTTGCACAGTTGGATGCTCTGTGTGTGCCTTGGGCAACCACTGGGCCAAGGTAGATCAGGAGTATGTGGTACAGACCTAGAACTTGGGAGCTTGAAGACAGGCCCATCATAAATCAGATCAATGTGAGTTCAGTCACAGACACAAACATGAGAGTAAGTGCTAATCGTCGGGTGTCTGTGACTGAAGCACTTACCTTGACAGTGGAGTTCTGTTTATAGCAGACTACTTAATTACAGTGCCAGAAACACAATAAATATTAATTGATTTACTTTCACTGTGATAGAGCTCATGAACCATTCTCGGTGTTTCTAGACCTCAGTCTGTGCAATTTCTGAAAGAGAGAATATTCTCCTTCCACAAGGAGTGGTCTTATACAAGCTTTGGACCTTACCAAGCAGAGAATCAAAGCTTGATTATTTCTTTAGAGAAATGAGAATTAGGAAAAACAAAGATAAAAAAACAAACATTTCAAATTCACCCCATTCTGAAGGACAAACTAACCTTGACTTTAAAGCAAACCAGATGAAGTTTCCTGGTACAGGGAGGTTGTTCAGCATGTAATATGGTGTGTTGTGATCCTGTGAATCTTGGCCTACCTTTTTCCTATGTCATTTACTTTAACAATATGGGATAATCTTTCATTACTAGGCTGTCTTAAGTTGAAAAACATTTTTTAGGATTCCAAATCCCACAGAGAAAGACCCCAGTGACATGGCCTTTGTCTGCATGGGGAGGAGAGGATCCCTGTGGCTTACAATGCAGTAAGCCTAGTGATTAAGCTTCACCAGGAGAATCACAAGAACTTGGCTTTATGCTTTTCTCCACAGGTAGGAACACCAAGAAAGGCGTACGATCAGAAACACAGACTACAGTGCAGCCTCAAGTTTGAGTTATCCAAGAAGGGAGTAGACCCAATAACACCTTGAGGGCTCTCCCCGTCCTGTTTCCCAAAACTCCAGAGAGGGGCAGGGAGCCAGTGCTCCACTCTGCAAGTTGAGCCTGAGGCAGTGACTTGGGTGAGGAGCTGCATACTCCATGCAAAAATGAAAGAGGGGGACAATTTAAAATGAGTCGGATTGTTACATTAATTACAGAAGTATAATTATATTAAATCCTATAATTAATTTCATTAAATTGCATAGAACAAAGAAAATTTACTGAAGATGAGAAGCATTTATGTCACCCTTCTGTCAGGTGAGATGGAAACCCCAATGTATTGGGAGACAACCTGAAAAGAAATGCCAGTGAGAGAGGGATAGATTTTTCTCGGTTTTGCCCCCAAATATTACCAGCATAGCCAGGGCTGGACAGCACCCTTGTCTCCCTTTCCTGGTGATAGTGACTACCACACAGCCAGCCCTCTGTGTCAGGCACTGAGCTAATGACCTGTGTTTCTATGTCATTGATTCCTATGACAACATGGTGAGTTAGGTAACAATATTATCCCCTTTTACAGAAAACTGACGTTTACACAGATTAAGTAATTTTGCTGGGGTCAGGCAGTAGCTCAAACAGTCTGATTCCAGATTGTGCCTTCCACGATTGGCTTTACCACCATACACAGGAAACCCTGTGGGTAGAAGGGAGGGGTGAGCAGGCTCCAGAAAGCTCAAAGCAGCAGGTGGCTTCTGGGAGCTGAGGACTGTCTTTGGTGTCCTACTGGACTGACTAAACTTCACCCTGGTCCCTGGAGAAAAAAGAGAAAATGACATTGTCGTGTATTTCTTATGGGCCAAGTGTTTCCTTTTTTAAAAAATTAATTTATTTTTAATTGAAGGACATATGTTTTACAGTATTGATTTCATTTTTACCATACATCAGCATGAATTAGCCACAGGTGTGCACACACCCTCTCTCTCCTGAACCTCCCTCTCACCTCCCACCCTTTCCCACTCATCCAGGTTCTTACGGAGCTGGGCCAGGCATTTTCTTATAGGCCATTCCATTTTATTCTCATTTCAACTCTGCAAAGTACATATCATTAATGTCATTTTACAGACAAAGGGGTGAAGGCACAAAGATATTAAATATCTAGTCCCAGATCACACAGAGGGAAGGGGCAAGGCTGGGGGTTTAACCCTGTTCTCTCTGAGCCCTTGTTCCCGCTGCTGCTACAGCAGTGTGACTCTAGAAAGCAGCACACCCTGGGAAGGCTTGTATACACTGCTGTATTTAAAATGGATAATCAACAATGACCTACTCTATAGCACAGGAAACACTGCTCAATATTCTGTAATAACATAAATGGGAAAATAGTTTGGGAAAAAAATAGATACCTGTATATGTATAACTGAATCACTTTGCTGTGCACCTGAAACAAGCACAGCATGTTAATCAACTATGCTCCAATATAGAATAAAAAAAATTTTTTTAAGAGAAATGCTAATGAAGGAGAAAAAAGTTCATTATTTCTAAGATTTTGGGTTGGAAACTCTGCCGCATTCCTTACCTGGAAACATCTGTCCATATAAGTCTCTCTGAAAACCAATGTGCTTTTGTCTGGGTGTGTGCAGAGGGGAGTGTGGAGGGCAGGGGCCCTGCCTTGAAGGAGCCCCTCTCTTTTTGAGGATGGGAGTTGGGTGGAGGAGCAGCAGACCTGGGGCTCTGCAGCATGAGGGCCCACAGGAGGCAGGGCCTCTGACCCAGAGGGGCTTCCCCAGAGGCGAGAGAGCTGGTTTTGGAGCTGGACTTGGAAAAATGACTCCAGCTTTAATCCAGAAGCTGGAAGAATGATCCACAGGGCACAGCGCACCTTCCTGATGGTAGGAAAGGTATCAGGAAAGCGTCCAGATAGGGAGAAAAAGAATGAAGAAAGAGGGGACCAATCTTGATAAGAGGTGTGAAATTGCCCATGGAAAACAGCAAACCATATCTTTAAACAAGGGAATAACATGACAGGATGCCCATTAGAAAGCTCCTCTGGCTACAGCAATGTATCCAACTGCTGGAAGGAAGCCAGGGAGGCAGGAGCAAGCCCCAGTGGAGAGTGATGAGCTGCTCGCCTGACCCAGGGCAGGCTCTGTGGAAACAGAAAGAGCCAGTCTCTCCAGCTGTGTTTCTCCACCTGGTTGTGTGTCCAAATCCCTCAGAACTTCATCAAAACACAGATGCCTGGCCCCACCCTAGAGGCACTGAATCACGGTCTCCAGGGCAGGGCCCAGCAAGTTTGTTTTAGAAGCACTGAGGTGATTCTGATGTGTCTCATGATGGTTAAAAAAAAAAAGGAAGAGCCAATAGGAAACAGCAACCCACTCCAGTATTCCTGCCTGGAAAATCCCATGGACAGGGGTGCCAGGTGGGCTATACAGACCATGGGGTTGCAAGAGTCAGACACGACTTAGCAACTAAACAACCACCGATAAGATACAGAGAAGGAGTAGATGAGAATGCAGGGGAGGTTGCAGCAGAGGAGGAGGCGGTGGGAAAGATGACACTGAGATTTCTATCTGGGGTTCCTGAGTGAAGGACTGGGATGCTGGGTGAGCTAGAACTCACTACAGGAAGAAAACAAGTTTGGCAGCAGGTGGGAAATTCACCCCTTTCTAATATCCAGAGATGAGTGTGTTAAATCATTAGTGAGAAGGGAGGGTCAGAGCTAGAAACAGAAATATGACTGAAACCAAGAAGCAGGGATGTTGGAAAAGATTGCCCCAGAGGTTGTATAGACCAGAGCCAGAAGGCAGGTAACAACGGAAGAAAGAAAGCGGGCAGGCAAGGTAGAGAAGGAACTAGGGAGGGGAGTGCAGCAGGAATCAGCAGCTGAGAAGGCTCCAGGAGGCTGTGCTCCAGAGAGTCTGGAATTTCAAAGAGGTCAAGGGTCAGGACCAAGCAGAGACTTTGGAGTTGTCTCTTAAGAAGCATCATCTATGGGGTCGCATAGAGTCAGACACGACTGAAGCAACTTGGCGGCAGCAGCAGCAGCAGCTTAAGAAGCATCAATGGAGCAGAAAGTGAAAATGTTAGTTGCTCAGTCGTGTCTGACTTTGAGACCTCATGGTCTGTTTGTAGAATTTTCCAGGCAAGAATACTGGAGTGGATTGCCATTCCCTACTCCAGGAGATCTTTCTGACCCAGGGATCAAATCCGAGACTCCTGCATTGCAGGCAGATTCTTTACTGTCTGAGCCACCACCCATGTGTCAAAAGCTAATCTGTACCAGAAGACACAGAGCATAAGCAGTGCAGACAAAAGGGAGGTTTTACCCTCTTGTTTCAAGTCTCAGAGTTGATGTCACCTGTTTCAGGGCTCATGAAAAACCAGAAAGGGTGCATGTGAATTAAGAAATCTTTACTCTTGCACCAAGGTGCTGGGAGGAGCCTTGTGAGCCAAGGGGATGCCTTTATGTAAGATAATGCCATCTTTCCAGAGCTGATTCAGCCAGAGGACTAAGAAGCAGACATAAAATGTTTGGGGATTGCAGGAAAGGAAAGAGAAGAAAGGGGCAATGTGAGAGGATCAGGACAAAAATCTCTGACAGTTTTAATTTTTTTAAATATCTGGTGTGCTAATTGTGAAGTCAATCAAGATGTTATCTCAAACCTACCGCTATCAGGAAATATTAAGGTTTACAGGGACTCCTCTGGTGGTCCAGTGGTGAGGAGTCAGCTTTCCAGTTCTGGGGACATGGGTTCAATTCTTGGTCAGGGAACTAAGATTCTGCATATCTCAAAGCATTTCCCGAGCCTGCGTGCTCGGGAGCCCAAGTGTCGCAACTGGAGAGAAGCCCACATGCCCCAATGAAGAGCTCACGTGCCGCAACTAAGACCAAATGCAGCCAAAAATAAAATATATATTAAAAAAAAAAGATATGCAAGGCTGACTTCACAGTTCTCACAGGAATCCATCCTTGATGTCAACCTGGTGTGTGTACCAGCATTTTTAAATGCTTTCCCATTGTTTCCTAATAAATGTTAAAAGAAGCTTATATCTCTCAGGAAGATCAACTGCTCCTGTTGGGACTAATTGCAGAGCCCTTGTGTGTGACAAAAAAGATGCTACTAGGGGATAAAGAGAGGGGCTTAATGAACCATAAATGTACATCATTTATCGAATTAAAAGACTATGACATTTCAGAGTAAATTCCATGGAAAATGAATGCACTGTGTTTCTATGAATCAGCCACTGAGAATATTTCCTTAGAAACCAAGTCCATATTTTCATTAAAAAGGAAAGCGAGAGAGAGAATGCAGAGTGAGGGAGACAGAGGCTGTGGGATTCAAGTGCACCAGTGAATTAACATCATGTGGTAAAAATGCTGCCTGAGAAATTAAAATGATATTTGAAACATAAATCCCGCGTGCTAACAACTCTCGTTATAAGCACCCGCCAGAGTCAACAGACAGAGTTTGTTTGCAAGAAGGTTGTTTCTGGAGGCCAATTCTTGAGTTTTCAAAAAACATCTGTGCAAATGCAGGGGGAAAGCCACAGCAATCGAAGCCATCAGCGGTTAGGTGTGTTATAAATACATTATTACTTCATTGTAATGGCACACGGGCCTTGGCGAGACGTGGAATGACCTCACCAGCTGTCAGCCCTTGAGTTACTCTCCTTGAATGAGCATTCAAGATACAGCACTGACTCCGAGGCAGCACAGTGTAAACACAGAGGTAATCATCAGAGAGGAACCAGGCACAAATTCATCAACATCTCATGAAGAAGCAGGGAGCCTTGGCCAAAATCAGAAAGACTGAGGGATTCTTCTGTCACACAACACCACCGTTCAAGCCAGCCCTGAAGAACCTTTTTCATGGAACCTCCGTGCCGGCTCTCCCCTGGGCTTTCTCACTCTGTCTCCCCTCTCAGAAAAGAGGCCTCATGGCCCAAAAGAAGCAATTCTCCTTCCAAGGAATCTATTCCTGTAGTGGAAACTCGGAAATGCTGGCAGAGGCCGGGTGGCAAGGGTCCGAAAGCAGCTGGGCTGCTGGCAGGGGCTCTCAGCACACACAGAAAACCAAGAACTTTATTTAGGGGTAGACTTCCCTCTGCAAGGCAAAGGGAAGCACTTTGAAGATAAGAAGACTGCCCACAACTAAATGGAAAATGATGGGTGGCCAAGAAGTGTCAGGAGCCACGGAAAAAAAAAAGAAAAGAAGAGAAGGAACATTTGCAGGTGGGCTGTCCTCACTTAACTCAAGTTACTGACTGAGCCCCAGGCATCCTGAGAAGTGACTAAAGCAGTTTGGATTTTACCCGGAGATGGTGCATGATATGTGTACAGGCCTGGAAGCCAGGGTGTCTGATGTGGGTTTGGGGTCCTTTCACTGGAGTTTAAGTGTGAGCCTCCCCCTCAGTGTCCTTGGCTGTTCCTTACTGGAAAAGGCAGAGGAGGGGAGACTCATTTCCAGTGAACTTAAACAAGCTACTGGACTGCTTCCATGGATGAGTGCTATTAGTAAACTTCTCAAATCAGGGGATAGTGGGGATGGGGAAGGAAGAGTCAAACAAGGGATTTAATTTTCTTAATGTGAAAGACAACAGAAGCTCCATCTTCATCTTCTGACTGAAAGATACTAAGAAATTTCATCACATCTTGTGCCCAAGATTCTAAAGGAAATGAACGACTAGATGGTAAGCCCAATGGGGACAGGGAACGTTAGTTAGGGGTTTTGATCATCAGTATCTCTCCAGTACATACAGGAGACTTCAACTCCTACCATGTACTCAAATAAGATTTGTTGAATGGATGAATGAATGTATGAATCATCAAAGCAGTCATGAGTGTTCCATGTTTTAGGCCAGCAGTCTTCAACATTTTTTGGCACCAGGGATCAATTTTGTGGAAGACAATTTTTTGACAGACAAGGGCAGAGATTAGATTGAGGATGATTCAAGCACATTACACTTATTGAACTGGACATGGAACAACAGACTGGTTCCAAATAGGAAAAGGAGTGTATCAAGGTTGTATATTGTCACCGTGCTTATTTAACTTACATGCAGAGTACATTATGAGAAACACTAGGCTGGAAGAAGCACAAGCTGGAATCAAGATTGCCAGGAGAAATATCAATAACCTCAGATATGCAGATGACACCACCCTTATGGCAGAAAGTGAAGAAGAACTAAAGAGCCTCTTGATGAAAGTGAAAGAAGAGAGTGAAAAAGTTGGCTTAAAGCTCAACATTCAGAAAACTAAGATCATGGCATCCAGTCCCATCACTTCATGGCAAATAAATGGATAAACAGTGGAAACAGTGGCTGACTTTATTTTGGGAGCTCCAAAATCACGGCAGATGGTGACTGCAGTCATGAAATTAAAAGATGCTTACTCCTTGGAAGAAAAGTTATGACCAACCTAGACAGCATATTAAAAAACATAGATATTACTTTGCCAATAAAGGTCTGTCTAGTCAAGGCTATGTTTTTTCCAGTGGTCATGTATGGATGTGAGAGTTGGACTATAAAGAAAACTAAGCACTGAAGAATTGATGCTTTTGAACTGTGGTGTGGTGTTGGAGAAGACTCTTGAGAGTTCCTTGGACTACAAGGAGATCCAATCAGTCCATCCTAAAGGAAATCAGTCCTGAATGTTCATTGGAAGGACTGATGCTGAAGCTGAAACTCCAATACTTTGGCCATCTGATGCAAAGAGCTGACTCATTTGAAAAGACACTTCCAACAGAGTATGATGCTGGGAAAGATTGAAGGTGGGATGACAGAGGATGAGATGGTTGGATGGCATCATCGACTCAATGGACATGAGTTTGAGTAAACTCTGGGAGTTGGTGATGGATAGGGAGGCCTGGGTTTTGCCATAGAGTCTCAAAGAGTCGGACACAACTGAGGGACTGAACTGAACAGCACTGAACACTTATTGTGCACTTTATTTCTATTATTATTATGTTGTGATATATAGTAAAAGCATATAACTCACCATAATGCAGAATCAGTGGGAGCCCTGAGCTTACTTTTCTGCAACTAGAAGATCTCATCTAGGGGGTTTGATATGAGTCTGCAAGCAACTGATTTTTTATGGTCTCTGTGCAGTCAAACCTCTCTGCTAATGATAATCTGTATTTGCAGCCACTCTCTAGCACTAACATCACCACGTCAGCTCCACCTCAGATCATCAGGCATTAGATTCTCATAAGGAGTATACAACCTAGATCCCTCATATGCACAATTCACAGCAGGGTTTGTGTACCTGTGAGAATTGAATGCCGCTGCTGATCTGATGGGAGGCAGAGCTCAGGCAGTAATGCAAGCAATGGGAGGCAGTTATAAATATAGATGAAGCTTCGCTCACTTGCCTGCCATTCACTTCCTGCTGTGCAGCCCAGTCCCAATAGGCCACTGACTGCTATACCAGTCCATGGCCTAGGGCTTGGGGATCCCTGTCTTAGGCCACATACACACCTAGCTTAATATGTCATACTCTTACAACAGAGCTACCACTGGCAATTTCTGTTGGTCTGCCTTTAGGTTTAAAGCCTTGTGAAAAACTAAGGCATGATTTTTCAAAGATGAGTGTATTATATTATAATCTCTTGTTGGGCAATAAAAAACCATTCCATTTAATGAAAACTTTGTACTAATGATTTGGGAAACTAAATGGTAAAAAACAGTTCCATTTAAAAACTATTTAAGTCATTTATTCATCCATTCACTCATTCAGGAAATACTGACCAATCATAAAACAGTTAACAAAATGGCAGTAGTCAAGTTCATACCTATCAATAACTATTTTAAATGTAAATGAATTAAATTCTTCAATCAAAAGGCATATTGTGGTTGGACAGAGAAGCAAGACTTAACTATTTGGGACTTACAAGAGACTTGCTTCAGCTTTAAGAGAGCACATACACTGAAAGTGAGGAATGGGAAAAGACATTCCGTGCAAATGGAAACCCAAAGAAAGCAGAGGTACCTATACTTACATCAGACAAAATAGACTTTATTCCAAAGACTCTAACAAGAGACAAGGAAGATGTTATATGATGATAAGGGATGAATTCATCAAGAGGCTATAACATTAGTAAACACTTAGGCAATCAACACAGAAGTACAAAAATTTATAAAGCAAATATTAACAAGGGAGGAATAGACATCAATACAATAATATTAGGGAGCTTTAATATTCCATTTTCAATAATGAACAGACTATCCAGACAGAAAATCATTAAGGAAATATTGGACTTCAACTACTTGTGAGATCAGATGGACCTAACAGATACATATAGAACCCCTATCCAATAGCAGCAGGATGCACATTCTTCTCAAACATACATGGAACATTCTCCCAGATACCATAACATAGGTCACAAAGCATGTTTTAATAAATTTAAGAAGATTGAAATCATATCAAGCATCCTTTCTGACCATAGTGGTATGAAACTAGAAATCAATTACAAGGAGAAAGCTAGAAAATACAAAAATGTGTAGGGATCAAACAACATGCTCCTGAATAACCAATGGGGCAAAGAATAAATCAAAGGAAACGTTTAAAAATGTCTTTAGACAAATGAAAATTGAAACACAACATACTAAAAAGTATGGGATGCAGCAAAACCAGTTCTAATAGGGAATTTTATAGAAATCAATGTCTACATTAAGAAAAAAGAAAGAACTCAAATAGATAACCTGACTTTACATTTCAAAATTAGAAAAAGAAGAAAAACTAAGCCCCCTGATAGCTCAGCTGGTAAAGAATCCACCTGCAATGCAGGAGACCCCGGGTTGATTCCTGGGTCAGGAAGATCTGCTGGAGAAAGGATAGGCTACCCACATTAGTATTCTTGGGCTTCCCTTATGGCTCAGCTGGTAAAGAATCCTCCAGCAATGCAGGAGACCTGGGTTCAATTCTTGGGTTGGGAAGATCCCCTGGAGAAGGGAAAGGCTACCCACTCCAGTATTCTGGCTTGGAGAATTCCATGGACTGTATGGTCCATGGTGTTGCAAAGAGTCAGACACTACTGAGCAACTTTCACTTTCCAAAGTTAGTCAAAGGAAGAAATTAACAAAGATTAGAGTGGAAATAAATAAAATAGAGTCTAAAAAGACAATATAAACCATCAATGAAACTAAAACTTAAGATAAAAATATATACAAAACTTTAGCTAAACTTATGAGGAGAAAAAGAGAGAAAATTCAAGTAAATAAAATTAGAAATGAAAGAGAAGATATTACAACTGATCCCACACAAGTACAAAGAATCCTAAGAGGTTACTGTGAACAATTATTTGTCAACAATTTGCACACCCCAGAAGAAATGGATAGACCCCTAAAATAAACAGTCTACCAATACTGAGTCATAAAGAAATATAAAATCTGAACAAGCCAATTACTAGTTAGGAGATCGACTCTGTAATCAAAAAGCTCCCAATAAAGAGAAGTTTGGGACCACATGGCATCAATGGTGAATTCTACCAAACACTTAAAGAAGAATTAACATCAATCATTCCAAAAAATAGAATATAGAACACTTTCAGAGTCATTTTATGAGGCCACCATTACCCTGATACCAAAGTTAGACAAAGACACTAGAAGAAAAGAAAATCACACACCAATTTCCCTGAAGATCAGAGATGCAAAAATTCTCGACAAAATATTAGCAAACTGAGTTCAACAATACACAAAAGATTCCTACGCCATGATCAAGTGGAATTTATTCCCAGGATGCAAATATGCTTCAATATCCATCAATCAATCAATGTGCACACATTAACAAAATGGAGGATAAAATCATATGATCATCTCTATAGATGCAGGAAAGCATTAAACAAAATTCAATATAGTTTTATGATAAAAACTTTCAACAAACTGGATATAGAAGGAACATAATTCAATATATTAATAATAAAGGCCCACAGCTTTACATATGAAAAGCCCACAGCTAACATCATACTCAACAGTGAAAAGCTAAAAGCTTTCCTTTTAAGATCAGGAACAAGACAAAGAATGCCTACTCTTGTCACTGGTATTCATAGTACTGGAAGTCTTAGCCAGACAATTACAAAAGAAAAAGAAATAAAAGGCATTCGAAGTGGAAAGGAAGAAGTAAAACTGTCTCTGTTTGCAGATGACATAATACTGTATGTAGATAATCCTAAAGACTCCATCCAATAGCTATTAAAACTAATAAATGAGTTCAGTGAAGTTGCAGGACACAAAATCAATACAGAAGAATCAGCTGTGTTTCTTACACTAGCAATAAACTATCAGAAAGAGAAATTAAGGAAGCAGTCCCATTTAAATAGCATTTTAAAAAGATAAAATACTTAGGAGTAAATGTAACCAATCAGAAAATTGTTCTAGAATTTAAGGCACTGTGTAGAAACATTGCCCTCATGATTACGATTTTGAATTTAAATGTTAGTATCTAGAGATACAAAGATGGTAGTCATTGTTATCAGTAGTGTTAGCCTTGGCAAATATTAATTGCTAAATATCATAACTATGGGGCTTCCCTGGTGGCTCAAAGCAATCCCCTGCAATGCAGGAGGCAGGTTTGATTCCTGGGTTGGGACGATCCCCTGGAGAAGAGAGTGGCTACCCACTTCAGTGTTCTTGCCTGGAAAATCTCATGGACAGAGGAGCTTGGCAGATACAGTCCATGGATTTGCAAAGAGTCGGACACAACTGGGTGTCTAAGCACACATGCATGCATTGTAACTACGATGTTAAAGGTTGATGGCCTTTGATTTGGTGCCTTATGGGCTAGAGCTGCTGGCATTCCCATTGGCCAATGTACTTTAACATGGAGAATCCGAAGCCAAACAGTTCCCTGGTCCTGGCACAACCACACAGCAAGGGAGGTGTGAGGTGAGGGACAGTGGGTTGTGAGACAGCCATGCTGAGAGAAAGGGTGGCAGGACTTTAAATGTTCAGATCATCTCACCAATGAAGGACAATGGTAAAGACATACCTGATAAGCCTGGCATCTCTTGTACAATGTGCTGCCAGGTTTCAGTGGAAAACTGGAATGCTTGTCTCTATGGGGATTAGCCATTGAAAGAATGCCCCTATACAAAAGAATGTGACCTTATTAGTTCAGTTCAGTCGTGTCCGACTCTTTGCGACCCCACGAACTACAGCACACCAGGCCTCCCTGTTCATCACCAACTCCTGGAGTCTACCCAAGCTCATGTCCATTGAGTCGGTGATGCCATCTAACCATCTCATCCTCTGTTGTCCCCTTCGGTGATGCCGTCTAACCATCTCATCCTCTGTCGTCCCCTTCTCCTCCTGCCCTCAATCTTTCCCAGCATCAGGGTCTTTTCAAATGAGTCAGCTCTTTCCATCCGGTGGCCAAAGTATTGGAGTTTCAGCTTCAGCATCAGTCCTTTCAATGAACACCCAGGACTGATCTCCTTTAGGATGGACTAGTTGGATCTTCTTGTAGTCCAAGGGACTCTCAGGAGTCTTCTCCAACACCACAGTTCAAAAGCATCAATTCTTCAGTGCTCAGCTTTCTTTATACTCCAACTCTCACATCCATACATGACTACTGGAAAAACCATAACCTTTATTAGATGGACCTTTGTTGGCAAAGTAATGTCTCTGCTTTTTAATATGCTGTCTAGGTTGGTCATAACTTTCCTTTCAAGGAGCAAGCGTCTTTTAATTTCATGGCTGCAATCACCATCTGCAGTGATTTTGGAGCCCCCAAAATAAAGTCAGCCACTCTTTCCACTGTTTCCCCATCTATTTGCCATGAAGTGACGGGGCCGGATGCCATGATCTTCGTTTTCTGAATATTGAGCTTTAAGCCAACTTTTTCACTCTCCTCTTTCACTTTCATCAAGAGGCTCTTTAGTTCTTCTTCACTTTCTGCCATAAGGGTGGTGCATTTTCATATCTGAGGTTATTGATATTTCTCCTGGTAATCTTGATTCCAGCTTGTGCTTCTTCCAGCCCAGTGTTTCTCATGATGTACTCTGCATATAAGTTAAATAAGCAGGGTGACAATATACAGCCTTGACGGACTCCTTTTCCTATTTGGAACCAGTCTGTTGTTCCATGGGCATTTCTAACTGTTGCTTCCTGACCTGCATACAGGTTTCTCAAGAGGCAGGTCAGGTGGTCTGGTATTCCCATCTCCTTCAGACCTTATCATGGTGACTTTAAAAATCTTGGATATTTAAAAAATCCTCCACAGACCTTTACTGGTGATGAGGGGGCCTTTAGTCTTTCAAATCCTATCTGACTTCAAACCTATCCTGTGAAAGGAATAACAAGACAGAGAATTAAGAAATAGAATGATTTTCCTTGCTTTTTAGAACTTTCATCTACTGTTGATAAATTTTTAGGTATTTTCTTAATCTAGTGTTTGTTGTTGCTGTTGTTCAGTCACCCAGTCATGTCCAACTCTTAGCCACTCTATGGACTGCAGCCCACCAGGCCTCTCTGTCCCTCACTATCTCCGGAAGTGTACCCAAGTCCATGTCAGTTGCATTGGTGATGCCATCCAGCCATCTCATCGTTTGACACCTCTTCTCCTTCTGCCTTCAATCTTTCCCAGCATCAGGGACTTATCCAATGAGCCAGCTGTTCATATCAGGTGATCAACGTATTTGTAGATTGAATCTAGAATCTATAGGATTTAGTGTTTACTTCTATTTCTTAAAATAATCTTTTATTTAACTTGAAGTCTTTTGGTGGTGGTTTAGTCATTAAGTTGTGTCTGACTCTTTGTGACCCCATGGGTTGTAGGCCACCAGACTCCTCTGTCCATGGGATTTCACAGGCAAGAATACTGGAGTAGGCTGCCATTTCCTCCTCCACGGGATTTTCCCAACCCAAGGATTGAACCTGGATCTCCTGCCTTGCAGGCAGATTCTTTACCAACTGAGCCATCAGGGAAGCCTTAAAAAACTTAGAAGAGGTCATAAGGCAGATGGTATCCTCTCCATTTTACGGATGAAGTTTCTAAGCAGGAGGAGGTTTGACAGTAAACCTAGGACCAGTAGCAGAGTATCTGACTCTTCAGTCAGTGTATTAGACATTACCCCTTGGTCCTTGGGCAAAGACTGCTCGGACAGACTCAAAATCCCCACCCCCCCAAAAGCCTTTTTGGATGCTGCACATCCAAAATGGAAGCTATCGGCCACCAGTGGCCAAGAAGCTCTGGAAATGTGACTAGTCCAAATTGTGATGTGTCATAAGTGTAAAATATACATCAGGCTTTGAGACTTAGTATCAAAAAATGTAAAATATCTCATTAATACTTTAATGATTATACATTGAAATGATGATATCTTGGATACATTGAATTAAATAAAATATTTTGTTGAAATTAATTTCACTTGTTTCTTTATTGAGTGGCTACTAGATAATTCTGTCACCAATATGGCTCACGTTCTATTTCTAATGGACTGTGCCAGTACAGACCGAGCACCCCATCTCTTCTTTGGAGGGATGAGATATAAACATTCACCTACTGCAGTGACCCTTTCTCTCCAGGACTCTGTTTATTCTGACGCGACTGTAAACAATAATATGATGGCACATTTTCACATGTGCCTGTGACTTTGTCTTTGAAAGAAAGAATAGGCAGGGAGTTATGGCAACATTTTAAGAAAATAGATGAAAATTTTGAAAAAAAAAAAAAAAGCAGCTCCATATGACTTCTCCTTCCTTTTGTGCCTTTATTTTAAGCAATGCAGGGGTTCTCATTTCAGTACATTACTAGAATATCTTTTAGAATGTTCTCCATTTAATTTATTTTTTCCCCTAAGCAAGAGTACGAATCCCTACTGCTTGCTGCTTGGCCATCCTTGACCTTCCCAAGGCAACATCTTGGAAGCCATCCATCACATAGACACACGGAGTTGAGGACAAGCAGGACCACTAGATTTCAGATGTATGTTAAGATCTTACAGATGGATTCCAAGCTCTGGCTTGTAATGGGCAGTGGTCTGACAGGGTATTTACAGCTCAAAGAAAAAAAAAAAAAAGAATGAAAGCAGATTGCTTCCAGAAGCTGTGCATCTGCTGCCTGGTAAGACTGCTGGTTTGACGCACTCAGCAAAGTGCATGAAGAACTCTCAAATGTCACAGTGATTTGGTTAATTGGGTAAAGATAAGGGTTTCTGAAAAGCAGAGTCAGTTTGCCATTTTGGCCTGGCACCCAGGGACATGTGATTAAAAAAAAAAAAAAAAAAACAGCTCGGCTCTCTGGATGCATCTGAACGTTCAGTTATTTCATAAAGCCTGCGCTGTGTGTATGGAATGCACATTTGCTCTTATGAATAACAGTAATTGTTTGGCTTGGCCTGCCTTTGTGTGACCGCCAGCTGGCAATGACTGGAACCATGACACATGACACTCCAGCTGTGTCCACATGTTTCTGCCTCGCACTATCCACTTATATAATTTGCTTTTTTGATCAATAGTTGAGCCATTTAAGGGAACTCATCATATTACGCATGCCAGCTACTTCTCTGCAAATACTTCTATTGCAATTTCAAAAGAAGATTTTCATTATTCCTTGCTTATTATAATGATGTTGCGACTTCATTAAACATAGTGCAGTAAAAGATACAGTCCTAATTGAACTTGAGGATTTTTCCCTTGAATACACATAATTACAAGACAATAGCTTAGCATTTAATCAAATGAACCGTTAAAATAGTAACTAATGATGGTCTTACTATGACTGACAGATCTGACCCACTATCTTTAACTTTCCCCCCATTTTATTAAGCTTGCTATATTCATCATTGTACATAATTAGGTTTGTATTGGGGAACTGATAACTACCTGGGTTGTGGGGAAGAATCTTACCTGCTTGCGTGTCAAAGTTTCTGTTGTGCTACAATCTATTTTCTTCAGAGAGATTTGGAAGAACCAAGCAGAAATTGAACCTGACCCAAAATATACTTGTATTTTTATTACCTTTTCCTGTGAAACTGAAAACATTCACTTAATCCCTCCTTCCTGATACCGAAGAGTAGGGAACACACGCAGTTCTTTCAGCTCTTGGGAAAATTCTAAATTATGCAACCTTGGTAGCTTATGGCCCAACCAGTGAAACTAAGTCACTGTTGCCTAAAATTCCTCTTTGACTTCTCTTCATCAGATTTGCATCTTCAACTTCTCTTCTTAGAGTTTGGGCTTCATCAGTTTGCTGGTTAAATGTGATGAAACATCAGAAAAGCTGACTGAAGAATCACATGTTTGTTGGTAGTCCATGCTCAGAGAGATGGGTGCCATGCAAAAGTGATTCCTGCTGGCTGCTGGAAACCTTCTACTTAAAGAAGGGGAGAATTAATTCCATCCATTCTTTGAGTACTCAAACTCTCCTGGTTCACAGAAGAAGGTGGAACATTAGCAATCCTGGAGGAATTCAATAGAGTGGTGCAAAAAAATAAAAAGCTGAGTGAGGAGGGGAGAGGGGCATGGAAAAGTCAAAGATTTATTAAATTAGGTGTCAGGAGACCTGAAATCTAGTTCAGGAACTGCCACTGACTAGTTGTGCTGCCTTGGGCAAACGCATCATAGCCTGATTCTTAAGAGGGAGAGTGGAGATAGGGGAAAGGAGAGGAAAGAGAGGAGTGGAGGGGAAGGGAGAGAAGACGAAAAGATAAAGAGAAGTTGGAAAACCTTGTCCTTCTTAATAAATAGGGCCATTTGAAGATCCAATGGGATAATAATCATGAAAGGATCTGGAAAATATAAATAGTCTATCAATTCAAGACTTTAATGTATAAAGTATATGGACAAGCAAGTCAAAATTAAGGGATATAGGAATAGACATCATCCAAAGCTGGAGAAAGGTGAGAAGTGTTAGCTGATTGGATATTGTTTTCTGATGGGCATTTGAAGCTAAAAAAACAAGTTGAGAGTTGCTTGAAAAAGCTATTCTCTGTCAACTTCATGTCAACAAACTTGGGAGCTGCAAGGTATCAGAAACCTTATGGCCAACTCTTTTCATTTTACCTTCTGGGAAATTGAGTCACGGCAAAGGGAACTGAATTGCCCAAGGCCACACAGCCAGACAGTAGCAGAGCAAGAAAACAGATCTCCTGACACATGCTGACTCCAGCTTTCATTATTGGACCTTGTTAGAAAGCATCCTGTCAGAAGACATGCAACAAGAATTGAGTGGTCCTATGGAAGAAAGATCTTTATGTTGCTGTGTGAAAATGGGAAGAGGTAAATGGATCAAGTGCCAGACACTGGAGTATGAGGTCACAAGACAATAAAAACCAAGATTAACAACCAGGAAAAAAAGCTCATCACATCTCTGGAGGGCTTTGAGGAGAGGCATGCTGGGACTTAGCAACCGGCTGTTGGAACTGAGGAAGAAGTGGTGAAAGACAGGGCTGCTGTTGGAAGTCTGACCCGATCTGAAAAGTTGGTTTCATAGGCGAGTGGCCACCAGCACAAAGCAGTGTAGTAAACTGTCTCCTACCAGCCACTTGCTAACATTTGGGGGGATTTGGAGCTAGAAGACATGGCACAGAGGCAGCAGCGTCCAGACAGCAGTGATGCCTGAAGTCAGGAAGCCGACAATGTCATGGTTTTGGGTGGTCCATCTGCTTGGAATAAGACCCCAGCCAGCAGCTGGAGTTTCCAGAAGTAGGTTCCAGCTCTTAAGGGAAGAAGCCTATAAGAACTAGAACTGTCTTTGGCATATGCTGGGGACAATAATGAAGAATCATCCCTCGGGGAGTCAAGTGAGATGGGGTTCAGGGCAGACTCTAGTCTCAACAGAATCGCTGGAGTACAGACCATGGGAAATGGGCAAGCCCATCACAGAGGAAGAAGAGACAGGAGGGCTAAAGTCGTCCCCAGGCCCTCTTTGGACTCCAGATTTAGGACTGAGAACTAGTTCCACTGCTGTAGTTTGAGTCCCCTGAGACACTTCTGCTTTGGGTCAGCCTGGTTGGCTGAAAGAACTGCAGCTTGAAATAGTGATTGCCACTGACACATGAGGAATTGGGGGCCTAATGTAACTATAGGCTTTTTTCTCATTGATGCAAGGACCTAATATTGGAATATTCTCTTATGCTGCAAGGACATTGAAGGCAGAGGCCATATCGATGTGTTTGCCACTATATGTCGGGCTCTCTTCATAAGACCAGCCACATAACAACCATTTAATAAATATTTGTGAAAAAATGATTATGTATCCAGATTGTTCCCTTCCTCTCTTGGCCATTCCTACATTGTTTCTTTGATGTTTAGACCTAACCTAACACTGCTAATGGGCATCCTGCCCATTTTCTAGAGCAGGCCTCACCAGGTCTGTAGCCACAGCAGACTCTAAACTGTGGCTACCACAGAGAATCTTTTTTAAGGTTTTTTTAAAGATTCTTTTTATGTGGACCATTTTTAAAGTCTTTATTGAATTTACCACAAACCGCTTGTGTTCCATATTTTGTTGTTTGGCCCTGAGGCATGCGGGGTCCCAGCTCCCTGAGCAGGGATCGAACCCATACCTCCTACACTGGAAGGTGAACTCCCAACCACTGAATTCCAGGGAAGCCCCACAGAGAATTTTAAGTGAAGTGACATAGTAGTTGGGAGAAGAGGCTATAAGTCTTTTCCATCACCATCTCTTTGTCCTTTTTTTTACTCAGAGTTCGCAAAGTTTAAAGGGAACTTCATGAAAGAGTATAAATTTATAAAAAGAACAGCAGAATACCAAATGTTTAAACAAATGCATAGTCTCTCTATAGTGTGATCAAGAGGGTATTATCAGGAGAAGGAAACAGTTATATTCAAACAGCACCCAAAATATCAGTCCCTTATTTAATGTGGCTGAATATTTTAGGAAGCAAAAATCATTCATGTATTTACTCATTTATTAAGTCTCTATGCTCCATTTTTCCATTGTAAAATCGGGATAAAAGTAATAACTATCTCCTAGAGTGGTTGTGATGATTAAAAAAACTTATAGATACAAAAGATTAAGAAAAGTTCTTGGCACAAATTAAGTACTCAATAAAGGTTAGCGATCATCGTCATCACCTTTGTCATCCTCCTCATTATCATTTCCATCATCAGCACCACCACTACCACAGAAAAATCACTTGTTCAGGAAAGAACTTTACTGAAGACTGTGCACTCCCTAAGGGCAGGTATGGCACAGTTACCATTGTATGTCTGTCAATTAGAACAGAGTTCAGACAAAGTAGTGCCCAACGAGAGTTTGTTGATTGGCAAAGACTGCATGCATGAAGTCCATCTGAGCCTTGAGAGATAAAAAAAAAAGCAATAGTTAGAACTGGACATGGAACAACAGACTGGTTCCAAATAGGAAAAGGAGTCCGTCAAGGCAGTATATTGTCACCCTGTTTATTTAACTTATATGCAGAGTACATCATGAGAAACGCCGGGCTGGAAGAAGCACAAGCTGGAATCAAGATTGCCAGGAGAAATATCAATAACCTCAGATATGAAAATGCACCACCCTTATGGCAGAAAGTGAAGAAGAACTAAAGAGCCTCTTGATGAAAGTGAAAGAGGAGAGTGAAAAAGTTGGCTTAAAGCTCAACATTCAGGAAACTGAGATCATGGCACTCAGTCCCATCACTTGCTGGCAAATAGATGGGGAAACAGTGGAAACAGTATCAGACTTTATTTTTCTGGGCTCCAAAATCACTGCAGATGGTGACTGCACTCATGAAATTAAAAGATGCTTACTCCTTGAAAGGAAAGTTATGACCAACCTAGACAGCATATTCAAAAGCAGAGACATTACTTTGCCAACAAAGGTCCATCTAGTCAAGGCTATGGTTTTTCCAGTGGTCATGTATGGATGTGAGAGTTGGAGTATAAAGAAAGCTGAGCACCGAAGAATTGATGCTTTTGAACTGTGGTGTTGGAGAAGACTCCTAAGAGTCCTTTGGACTGCAAGGAGATCCAACTAGTCCATCCTAAAGGAGATCAGTCCTGGGTTTTCATTGAAAGGACTGATGTTGAAGCTGAAACTCCAATATTTTGGCCACCTGATGCGAAGAGCTGATTCAGTTGAAAAGACCCTAATGTTGGGAGGAACTGAAGGCAGGGGGAGAAGGGGATGACAGAGGATGAGATGGTTGGATGGCATCATCGACTCAATGGATTTGAGTTTGGGTAAACTTCGGGAGTTGGTGATGGACAGGGAGGCCTGGCATGCTGCGCTTCATGGAGTTGCAAAGAGTCAGACACAACTGAGTGACTGAACTGAAACTGATACTGATTCTATTAAAAGTTCATAAACTAAGGGCTTCCAGCTATTGCTTAGGATGTAAGAAACAGGAAAGGTCGTTGCTCCTACTACAATGACAAGGAAGATGAATAATTTACAAAATCATAACCTTTTTGAGTCTATGAGAGAGCTGAGGTTGCAGGACATAGAACTGATGAAAGACGGAGGCTTCCAAAGAGAAAGGAAGATACAGGCATGGACTAACCTATGCAGAACACAGCAGGGAAACAGGGCAGTCACACAGTGGGTAATAAAGTTGAGCCAGTGCAGTATTTTTAAGGAATTGATAAAGGCTGAGTGGGGGCTATTGTGAGAACATAGAATCACCTTGAAAATTACCAGGGTAATTCACACTCCATCGTGGGCTCCTCTCCATCAGTTTTGCACAGGAACTTACCCAGGCGCTCAGGAGAGTGTATTAAGTATACTCATTGAGTATATGCCCTGTGAAGTACATTACATTCTTCTCGCTTATTTTATACGTAGTAGCTTGTTGTTGTTATTGTTCGGTCACCCAGTCACATCCGACTCTTTGTGACTCCAAGGACTGCAGCCTGCCAGGTTTCCTTGTCCTTCACTATATCCTGGAACTTTCTCAAATTCATGTCCATTGAGTCTATGCCATCCAACCATTTTGTCTTTTGTCATCCCCTTCTCCTCCTGCCTTAATCTTTCCCAACATCAGGGTCTTTTCTAATGAGTTGGCTCTTTGCATCAGGTAGCCAAAGTATTGGAGCTTCAGCTTCAGCATCAGTCCTTCCAATGAATATTCAGCATTGATTTCCTTTAGGATTGACTGGTTTGATCTCCTTGCAGTCCAATGGACTCTCAAGAGTCTTCTCCAACACCACAGTTAGAAAGCATCAATTCTTTAGCACTCAGCTTTCCTAATAGTAGTTTGTACCTCTTAATGTCTTTCACCTATTTTGCCCCTCCTCCCATACCCTCCCCTCTGGCAAACATTAGTTTGTTCTTTGTATCTGTGAGTCTGTTGCAATTCTCTCCAACTTTCTGTTAGCCTTCTTGTTGAACTTATTATGCTGCTGCTGCTGCTGCTAAGTCGCTTCAGTTGTGTCGAACTCTGTGTGACCCCAAAGACAGCAGCCCACCAGGCTCCATCATCCCTGGGATTCTCCAGGCAAGAATGCTGGAGTGGGTTGCCATTTCCTTCTCCAATGCATGAAAGTGAAAAGTGAAAGTGAAAAGTGAAAGTGAAGTCGCTCAGTCGTGTCCGACTCTCAGCGACTCCATGAACTTATTATAATAAGCCTATAATTCAGGCCCAGATCTTTTACTCCTCTGCTTCCCTGCATAGTCTTTAGACCTGAAACTTGAATACATCTCCAAACACACTATCTTTAGCATACTATTATTAAAACAAACAATCACAGCTCTAGACCCAGGGGATTAATATCAGTGTTCTTTCTGGCTACAATAGTCTCTATTTCCACACCTCAGTGGGCTTCCTAGGTGGTAGAGCAGTAAAGAATCTGCCTGCCAATTCAGGAGACAAAAAAGACATGGGTTTAATCCCTGGGTCAGGAAGATCCCCTAGTGGACAGCATGGCAACTCACTCCATTGTCTTGCCTGGAGAATTCCATGGACAGAGGAGCACAGTGGGCTGCTGTTGATAGGGTTGCAAACAGTCAGCACAACTGAAGTGACTTAGCACACACATATTTTAATTATTTGGGAAGATTGTTTTTTGAATGGACCACTCTGAGGACAAGTGAATGGAAGAACCATTTTCCCATAATCAAAGAGACTTTCATGGATTGGGCTTCCATGATAGCTCAATTGGTAAATAATCCACCTGCAATGCAGAAGACCCCGGACTCCAGTTCAATTTCTGGTCCAGGAAGAACTGCTGGAGAAGGGATAGGGTATCCACTTCAGTATTCTTGGGCTTCTTTTGTGGCTCAACTGGTAAACAATCTGCCTGAAATGCAGTTGGTTCAATTCCTGGGTCAGGAAGATCCGCTAGAGAAGGGATAGGCTACCCACTCCAGTATTCTTTTGCTTCCCTGGTGGCTGAGTTGGTAAAGAATCTGCCTGCAAAGAGGGAGACCTGGGATCGATCCCTGAGTTGGGAAGATCCTCTGGAGGAGGGCATGGCAACCTACTCCAGTATTCTTGCCTGGAGAATCCCCATGGACAGAGGAGCCTGGCAGGCTACAGTCCACAGGGTCACAAAGAATCAGATGTAACTGAGCGACTAAGCACATGTTCACAATGAATGTCTGAAATACAAATTTTTTTAAGTATAAGCTTGCAAAAAGCAGGAAAATGTAACCATAATTAAAAGAAAACAATAGTCAATAAAAGTAAAACCAGAGATGACAAAATTATTGAAATTAGTAGACAAGAACTTTTAAAACATGTATTTTAAAAATTAAGAAATCTAAGAAAAATGTAGATATAATGAGTAAAGAGATGAAGTACTTCAGGAAAGCAATAGAAAATGTAAAAAAGAAACAAGTGTAAATGTTTCAGCTGAAATATACAATTTCTAGAGTAAAGTGTCTATTGGATAAGCTCATAGCAGAGTGGACCTTGTAGAATATAGGTAAAGGAAGTGTAAAAGCAGGTCTTTAGAGATTATTCAAACTAAAAGAGAGCAGGATAAGGTATTAAGAAAAGAAATTAAGGACAGACATCAATAACTTTTGAGATGATATTAAGAAGTCTAACATATAATATTAGAAGACCCAGAAAAAGAAGGGAGAAAGAATAAGAAAGAAAAATATTTTTGAAGAAACAATTGTTAAAAGTTTTCTGAGTTTAATAAGGAGAAAACACCTTCCAGATTCAAGAATTCCAATGAACCCCACGCAGGGTGCATAAAAACAAGTAAAAATCATATCTAGGCACATCATTTCAAATTGCTGAAAACCAAAGATAAACAGAAAAGTTGCAAAATCAGCCAGAGGGGAAAAATATGCATTACGTACTGAAAAACAATGGTAAGAAAAATGGCTGACTTTTTACCAGAAATAATGCAAGTCAGAAGGCATCTTCAAAGTACTAAAAACAAAAACAAATGAAATTAGAATTATACATTCAGTGAAAATATTCTTCAAAAACATAAGTAGAATAAAGTCATTGTCATATAAAAAAAAATCTGGGAGACTTTGTCACCAGAAAATCCATACTACTGAAAACAAATGTTAAAGAAAATTCCTGGACTGAATGAATTACTTAGTGAAGAAACAAGTCTATAGGACAGGATGAAGAACAGAGATAGCAAAATTGTGGGTAAATAAAAACATATTGTCTCTTCTGAAATTCTTTGAAAGATGATTATTAAAGCATAAATAATAAGAATAGTAATATTTTATGGGACTTATAATGTGTGTGAAAGCAAAATATAATAAAACATTAGCCTAAAAAATGGGAGGGAGTTAAATAGATGTATACTGATATCAAGTTTATATTATACTTGAAGTAGTATAATATTAATCCAAGGTAGATGATAACTTCGGAATGCACGTTTAATATCTAGAGAAATCATTATTTAAAAATGAAAAAAATATATATATAGCCAAAAGAAGACAGAAAAGGAGGGACAAAGGAGTAAGGAACAGAGAGAGGTAATAGGTAAAAACAGCAAGATGGTAGACTCAACCATATGAACAATTATAATACATGTAGATAAAATATATATCACTATTAATAAGTACAGTTGACCCTTGAACAACATGAGTTTGAGCTGAGTAGATAGATTTATATGTTGATTTTGTTCAGTAAATATATTGAAAAATATTTTGGAAATTTGTGACAGTTTGAAAAAAGCTTGACAAACTGAATAGCCTAGAAATATCAAAAAAAGAAAAAGCTAAGTATGTCATAAATGTGTAAAATATACATAGATAGTATTGTAATTTATCATTTAATACCACCAAATATACATAAATCTACTATAAAAAGTTAAAATTTATCAAAATGTATGCACACACATAGACCATGCTGTTGTTGTCGTTCAGTCGCTAAGTTGTGTCTGACTCTTGAGACTCCATGAACTGTAGCATGCCAGGCTTTTCTGTCCGTCACTGTCTCCCTGAGTTTCCTCAAACTCATGTCCACGAAGTCAGTGATACCATCCAACCATCTCAACTTCTGTTGCCTCCTTGTCCTCTTGCCCTCAAATTTTCCTAGCATCAGGGTCTTTTCCAATGAGTCAGCTCTTTGAATCAAGTGGCCAAAGTATTGGAACTTCAGCATCAGCCTCAGCCCTTCCAATGAATATTCAGGGTTGATTTCCTTTAGGATTGACTGGTTTGATCTCCTTGCTGTCCAAGGGACTCTCAAAAGTCTTTTCCAACACCATAGTTGGAAAGCATCAAATCTCTAGGGTTCAGCCTTCTTTATGGTCCAACTCTCACATCCATACATGACTATTGGAAAAACCATATCTTTGACTAGACGGACTTTTGTTGGAAAAATGATGGCTCTGCTTTTTAGAACACTGTCTAGATTTGTCATAGCTTTACTTCCAAGGAGCAAGCATCTTTTAATTTTGAGGCTACAGTTATATCACATTGATTTTGGAGTCCAAGAAAATGAAATCTGACAGTTTCAACATTTTCCCCATCTATTTGCCATGAAGTTATAGGACTGAATGCCATGATCTTAGTTTTTTGAATGTTGAGTTTTAAGCCAGCTTTTTCACTCTCCTCTTTCACCTTTATCAAGAGACTCTTTAGTTCCTCTTCACTTTCTGCCATTAAAGTAGTATCATCTGCATATCTGGGATTGTTGATATTTCTCCAGGCAATCTTGATTCCAGCTTGTGATTCACCTTTCCTTGCATATCTCATGATGTACTCTGCATATAAGTTAAATTAGTAGGGTGACAATATACAGCCTTGATGTACTCCTTTCCCAGTTTTGAACCAGTCCATTGTCCCATGTTCAAGGAGAAATAAGAAAGCCTTCTTAAGTGACCAATGCAAAGAAATAGAGGAAAGCAATAGAATAGGAAAGACTAGAGATCTCTTCAAGAAAACTGGAGTTACCAAGGAATTGTTTCATGCAAAGATAGGCACAATAAAGGACAAAAGTGGCAAGGACCTAACAGAAGCAGAACAGACCAAACAAAGAGCCATTCATTATTGAGAAAAATGTAAACAAACATAAAGATGTGGCATTAAATAGTAACCGCATAAAATTAACTGTAGTACATATGGTACTACTGCATTAATTCCATAGACACCTCCTGTTGCTGTTGTGGTGACCTCAAGTATTTTGAGAATCTTAATACTTAAAACATGTGTGATTCCAATCATCTCTGCAAGAGCATTTTGTCTCCTGGTAAATTGCCTATCACAGTAAAAGATGATTTCTCACAGTCCTCATGTATTTTTTATCATGTTTAGTGCAATACCATAAACTTTGAATAACACCATAGAACACATACTAGGTGCTGCTAGTGATGTTGGAAGTTCCCCCAAGAAACAGAGAAAAGTCATGACATTACAAGAAAAAGTTGCATTGCTTGGTATACACCATGCTAGATTGAAGTCTATGGCTGCAGTTTCCTGCTATTTTATGATAAATGAATCCAGCCTAAGGACCACTGTGAAAAATGAAAACTAAATTCATGAAGCTGTCACTGCAGCTATGCTAGCAGGTTCAAAAACCTTAAACTTTTTGCAATATACCTTTTTACCTAGTAGTGAAAATGCAACTTTTATGTGGGTACAGGATTGCCATGAACAAGGTGTACCAAGGGAGACTCTAATATGATTCAAGAAAAAGTGAAGTCATATGACAACTTAAAGCAAAAGGAAGTGAAGGATTGAAAACTGGAGAATTTAATGCTGGCTAAGGATGCTTTGATAATTTTAGAAAGAAGTTTGACTTAAAAAGTGTCAAGATAACAGGAGAAGTAGCTTCTGCCCACCAAGAAAACAGCAGACAAGCTCCCAGATGCCAGTAAGAGAATCACTGAGGAGAAGGGATAACCTGAACAGGTTTATAATGCAGATAAAAGTGCCCTATCCTGGGGGAAAAAAAGCCACAGAAGACATTTTTAGTAAGGAAGAAAAGAGAGCACCAACATTTAAGGAAGGAAGAGAGAGACTAAATCTATGGTTTTGTGCAAATGCAATCAAGGTTTTTGATTGCAAATGTGCTCAGGTTTTTCCCAGGTGGCTCAGTGGTAAGAATCCACTTACCAATGCAGGAGATGTGAGTTTGGTCCCTGGGTCAGGAAGATCCCCTGGAGAAGGAGATAGCAACCCATTCCAATATTCTTGCCTGATTCTTGCCAATCATCCCAATATTCAACCCATTCCAAGATCCCATGGACAGAGGAGCCTGGCAGTCCATGGGGTCGCAAAGAGTTGGACATGACTCAGCATGCACACACAACTGTGATCAGGACTGCCCTTATCTATAAAGCTGCTAACTCCCTAGTGTTGAAGGAGAAAAAAAAGCACCAGCTGCCAGTTTTTTGGTTGTACAACAAGAAGGCTTGGACAGTCAGAAACCTCTTTCTGAATTGATTTCATTGATACTTTGTCTCCCAAGTCAGGAAGTACCTTGCCAATAAGTGATTGCCTTTTAAATTTCTTTTGATACTGAACAATAACCCTGGCCATCCAGAACCCCATGAGTTTAACACCAAAGGCATCAAAGCAGTCTATTTGCTTTCCCCAAATAGTTTCTAGTTCAGCCTCTAGATTACAGGGTCATAAGGACCTTTAAGGCTCATTACACACAGTACTCTATGGAAAGGATTGTCAGTGCTATGGAAAGGAACCCAGACAGAGAGAATATCATGAAAGTCTGGACAGAGTATACTATTGATGATACTATCATTGGTTTTTGTATAAAAAGCCATGTAAGCCATCAAGGCTGAAGCTATAAGTTATTGTTAGAAAAAATCATGTCCAGATGTTGTACATGATATCATAGGACTTCCGACAGAACCAATCAGGGAGACCATCAAAGATACTGTGGATATGGCCAAAAAAAAAAAAAGTGGGGGGTAGTGTTGAAGGTTTTCAAGATATGGATCTTGGAGAAATCTAAGAGCTAACAGATACCACACCAGAGGAATTAATAGAACCTGACTTGATGGAGATGAATGCTTCGAAACCAGGGCCAGACATTGAGGAACAAGATGTAGAAGAAGCAGTATGAGAAAACAAATCGATATTAGATAATTTGACAGAACAAGTCTTATTTAAGACTGCTTTGACTTCTTTTACAACATGGACCCTTCTATGATTCGGGCACCAAAACTAAAGCAAATGGTAGCAGACGTGTTGGTACTATATAGAGAAATTTTTAGAGAACTGAAAAAGTGAAAGATTCAGACAGAAATTACAATGTATTTCTATAAATTAACATCCAGTGTGCCTGCCTCTTTTGCCCCCACTTCCACTTCTCCACTTATTCCATCTCTCCAGGACCCCAAGACTGCAAGACCAGTCCCTCCTCTTACTCCTCTTCCCCAGCTTACTCAATGTGAAGACGGTAAGAAGAAAGATCTTTATGATGATCCCCTGCTACTTAATGAATTTTAACTAATCACCCTGCCATAGGGTTAATAAACTCATCTGTTGTGTATGTGTGTGTCTTAGTGTGAAAATCTAATATGTTGTTCAGTTGCTCAGCTGTGTCCCATGAAAGATAGCCCACCAGGCTCCTCTGTCTATGGGGTTTTCCAGGCAAGAATACTGGTGTGGGCTGCCATTTCCTTCTCCAGGGGATCTTCCCAGACCAGGGATTGAACCCATGTCTTTCGCATTGGCAGGTGGATTCTTTACAACTGAGCCACTAGGGAAACTCAAAACTCTAATAATTATGTGGCAAAAACTGCACGAGATGCCTTTGTGTCAGTCATCAACATATTAGGTAGATCATCATTGTGTAGAACCTTGTGTGCAAGGCTTGTATTGAAATGGATAACCTACCCCTACATAAGCATAAGGTGAGTTATATTTAATATAAAATTGATAATGTGTTAGTTACCTTACTGATTTATAACTTTTCTCCCAAAGAATTACACTACCAGGCAGTAGACCTCTCTCTGATAATTGGAGAAACTGCATATTAGCCTATCGTCACAGGCAAATGGTTTTACAAAATGTAACAATATTTCTGATGCTGTATTATGAATAATACTGTAATACTATATGCTATAAAAATTTTATAACCATTCATTAGTGTTAGGCTAGGCTACCATGAGGCAATCACATTGATTACACTGGCTACCATAAAGCAATCATACTGTTGCTTCTTTATTATCAATGCATGAATCGTTACACCTATAAAAAAACATGAGTTCGTTTTTCACATTTTCTTTTTATTTTTGATGTCTAGTGTTAATAATACGTATAACATCCATAGTGGGTTTTTTTCATATAAGACAATATTGATGTAGGTACTGAAAATGATTCATCTTATAAACAGATGATGCAAATTTACAGTGTTGATAAATACAGTATAGTATTGTAAATGTGTTTTCTCTTCCTTATGATTTCTTAATAACATTTTTTCTCTAGCATAAGTGCAAGCTTACAGTATATAATACTCACACAAAATATGTGCTAGGAGACTGTTTATATTATCAGTAAGACTGATCTGGTCAACAGTAGGCTGAGTTTTGGGAGGTGAAAGGTAATACAGATTTTTGACTGCATGGGGGAGTTTGGTACCCTTAATGCCTATGTTGTTCAAGGGTCAAACTGTTTACATTTTTAGGCTGGATAAAAATGCAAATCTTGACCTTATGCCATCTGAAAGAAGTGTACTTTAAATCAGACCAGATCAGATCAGTCGCTCAGTCGTGTCTGACTCTTTGCGACTCCATGAATCGCAGCACGCCAGGCCTCCCTGTCCATCACCAACTCCCGGAGTTCACTGAGACTCACGTCCATCGAGTCAGTGATGCCATCCAGCCAAATTTTAAGTAGAAGAATAAGACTTATCTATTATGCAAATACTCATCATAAAAAAGCTGGAATGACTGTATCATATCAGACAAAGTAGATTTCAGAAAAACAAATACTATAAAATATAAAGAAGTATATTTAATAATGATAAGTGGGTTAATTCATCAGGAAGCCTTAGACAAGTATGCTCCTTTTATGGAACTTCAAATTGTGAAAATCAGAAATTGACAGATATTGACAAATAGATAAACCCACAATTGTAGTTGGAGATTTTAACACTCTTCTCTCAATATTTGATAGAAAAGGTAGAAAAATAATCTTTAAGGATATAGAAGATATGTACAACTCAATTTGACCTGATGGATATTGATGGGACACTACAGGCAATAATTGTAGAATCCACATTCTTTTCAAGTGTGAATGGTGCCATCAGCGATACATGTCATACGCTGAGCTAAAAATGTTTTCAATATATTTCAAAAAATTAATGCACAAGAAATGCATTGTGATTACAATGTAATTAAATTTGATGTAGATAAAAAAATCTAAAATCTTACTACATATTTTAAAAGTATTAACCTTACTTCTAAATAAACCATAGACCAAAGAAGAAACCACAAAAATTATAACATATTTCAACCTGAATAATAATGAAAATAGAACACATTAATGTCTGGGGACATATTAAGGGAAATGCATAGTTTTAAATGCTTATACTAGAAAAGAAAAATAAATTTCATATCAATAAGCTTCCCATGTAGGAAGAGCACATTAAACCAAAAAGTATTTAAAATAGATAATATAAAATGGATAAGGAGAGAAATTAATGACATTAGAAACAGACAAATAATGGCAAAAATCAAAGTCAAAATGTAGCTTCTTAAAGCATCAACAAAGTTGATAATTAGTCATAAGTAGAATAAAATAAAAAAAGAAAAATTAACAATTTCAAGTCTGAGAGAAAGTAACATTGCCACAGATCTTACAGACATTAAAGAAATAATTAAGAAATCTTATGAAAAATGTTTGCCAATGAACAGAGCCAACTCAGATGACACGGCTAAATTCCTTAAAAATACAGTTTATGAAAACTGGCTCAAAAATAGCCTTGATTTGTCCCATTTCCATTGAAGAAATTTCATTTGAAATTAAAGACCTTTCTACAAAGAAAACAGTAGGGCCAGATGGGTTAATTACTTTATCAAACATATAAATAAGACATTTTAAAAAAGAAATAATATCAAGCTCCCTAAACTTTTCCCAAAAAATGGAGTAGAAAACAATTTCCAAATTTATTTTATGAACCCAGAATAAACCTGATACCAAAGGACTATAGGAACACCACGAGAAAAAAAGATTCCAGGGAAACAATTCCCCTTACTGCAAAATTCAGACTTAAATTGAAGAAAGTAGGGAAAACCACTAGACCACTCACGTATGACCTAAATCAAATCCCTTACGATTATACAGTGGAAGTGACAAATAGATTCAAGGGATTAGATCTGATAGAGTTCCTGAAGAACCATGGATGGAGGTTCGAAACATTGTACAGGAGGCTGTGATGAAAACCATCCCCAAGGAAAAGAAATGCAAAAATGCAAGATGGTTGTCTGAGGAGGCCTTACAAATAGCTGAGAAAAGAAGAGAAGCAAAAGGCAAAGGAGAAAAGGAAAGATATACCCATCTGAATACAGAGTTCCAAAGAATAGCAAGAATAGTCTTCCTCAGTGATCAATGCAAAGAAATAGATGAAAACAATAGAACAGGAAAGGCTACAGATCTCCAAGAAAATTAGAGACACCAAGGGAACATTTCATGCAAAGATGGGCACAACAAAGGACAGAAATGGCATGGACCTAACAGAAGCAGAAGATGTTAAGAAGAGGTGGCAAGAATACACAGAAGAACTGTACAAAAAAGATCTTCACGACCCAGATGATCACAATGGTGTGATCACTCACTTAGAGTTAGACATCCTGGAGTGCAAAGTCAAGTGGGCCTTCGGAAGCATCACTATGAGCAAAGCTAGTGGAGGTGATGAAATTCCAGCTGAGCTCTTTCAAAGCCTAGAAGGTGATGCTGTGAAAGTACTGCATTCAATATGCCAGCAAATTTGGAAAACTCAGCAGTGGCCACAGGACCAGAAAAGGTCAGTTTTCATTCCAATCCCAAAGAAAGGCAATGCCAAAGAATGTTCATACTACTGCACAATTGCAGTCCTCTCACAGGCTAGCAAAGTAATGCTCAATATTCTCCAAGCGAGGCTTCAACAGTATGTGAACTGAGAACATCCAGATGTTCAAGCTGGATTTAGAAAAGGCAGAGAAACCAGAGATCAAATTGCCAACATCCATTCCAGAAAAACTTCTGCTTCATTGACTACACTAAGGCCTTTGGATCACAGCAATCTGTGGAAAATCTTCAAGAGATGGGAATACCAGACCACCTTACCTGCCTCCTAAGAAATCTGTATATAGGTCAAGAAACAACAGTTAGAACTGGGCATGAAACAGTGGACTGGTTCCAGTTTAGGGAAGGAGTACATCAAGGCTCTATATTGTCACCCTGGTTATTTAACTTATATGCAGAGTACATCATGTGAAATGCCAGGCTGGATGATACACAAGCTGGAATCAAGATTGCCGGGAGAAATATCAATAACCTCAGATATGCAGATGATAACATCCTTATGGAAGAAAGTGACAAGGAACTAAAGAGACTCTTGATGAAAGTGAAAGAAGAGAGTGAAAAAGTTGGCTTAAACCCAACATTCAAAAGACTAAAATCATGGCATATATACACATATCTAAAAACCTACAGATAGCATCATAATTAGTGGTAAACATTAAATTTGTTTTCCATAAAAGAAACGAGAAAGTCTGTTCTCACCCCTGCAAATAGAGAAATAAATGTTTAACATAGTAAATAAAAAGACTAAAATTAAGAAAAAATAAAACTATCTTCTTCATAGATTAGATTTTTTATGAAGAAAGTAAAAAGAAATTTCAAAAATCTTCTAGAACTAAGAAGAGAATTCAGTAATGCTACAGGAAACAAGCTCAGTATGTGAAAATCAATTGTATTTGTTTCATTGACAGCAGATATTCAGAAAATGAAATTTAAAGTACAATGCCATAGCCATTTGAATTTTGCCAAACATATGGAATTATTTAGGAATAAATTTAACAAAGGGTGTATGTAAACTATTTACTCTGAAAGCTATAAGCATCACTGAAAACAATCAAAGTAGACCTCAGTGTTTTAAAATGAAAAAAAAAAACAAACAAACCAGCAAAGATATTATGATATATTAATATAATGGAATATTAAACATTTATGAAAAAGAATGCTTTTCTTCCACATGTCATAGCAATAGATTGAACCCAGGTCTCCTGCATTGCAGGCAAATTCTTAACTGTCTGAGCCACCAGGGACGGCCCTAAGCTAAAGAAGCCAGACACTAAAACATTCATGCACCTAAATCTATTTTATATAAAGTTAAAAAAAGACAAAATTAAATTATGGGGTTAGACTTCCTTAGAGTGACTACCTTTGAGGGTAATGACTGAAATGAATGCACAAAGAGAGCTTCTGTGTTTGCCGGTAATGTTCTGTATCTTGATCCTGAGCTCAGTTACATCACTAGTTATGTCTAGTTACATCACTGTGTTCACTTTGTAAAACCTCATGCATTTATGTGTACACTTGAGATTTGCTCACTGAAAGTGTGCTTGTTATACCAAAACTGGAGAGTTCAAAAGAAAATGCCGTCTCTACAGCAGTGAGCCCACCCAAGAACCTGCAATGGCAAGGCCACAGCCCAGATGAGGTCGTAACTGACAGTGTTGACCACTAGATGTACGAACGGGAATGTCCAGATGATTTCAGACTTCAGCCTCGTTCAAACTCTTCCTGCTGTGTCTTGCCCAAATCTGTGAACAGAAACCCAGAGTGATGATAAAATGATGGTCATGGGGTGATTGTTTTGAAACAAAAGGAAACTGTAGGAACATCAACTAGCAACATGTGAAAATGACCCGTTCACTGGACCAACACCTGCAGCCAACTTCACCATCTTCAAAATCCTTTGCTTGAATTCACAATTTGTGTGGATTATTTACATGGCAAAGATTTTAAAAGTCTTGCCAAAAATAGAACTACCGAAGTAAATTGGTGCAGCCACTCTGGGAAACTCTGGAGGTTCCTCAAAAAACTAAAAACAAAACTACCATGTGATCCAGCAATCCCACTCCTGGGCAAATGTCCAAAAATGCCAAAGACACTAATTCGAAAAGATACACGCACCCAAATGTTCAAGCAGCCTTGTTTACAACTGCTAGGACACGAAAGCAATCCAAGTGTCCATCAACAGATGAATGGTTAAAGAAGATATACAAAGGAATAACATGCAGTCATAAAAAGCATGGGATTTTGCTACTTGCAACCAGCATGGAAGGACCGGAGGGCATTACGCTAAGTAAAATAAGTGAGATAAATAATGTATGGTATCACTTGTGTGTGGAATCTAAAACATACAACAAGCTAGTGAATTTAACTAGTTTGAAGCAGAATCACAGATACAGAGAACAAACTAGTGGTTACCAGTAGGGAGGGGAGGACAATATAGAGATGGGGGAGCAGGAGGCACAAACTCCTGGAAGTAAGATAGCTACAGGGATATATTGCACAACACGGGGAATATAGCCAATATTTTCAAAATAACTGCAAATGGAGTATAACCTTTAAAATCACATAAAAATAAACGACTAAACAATGAAAAACAAAAAAAGACATTGCTTTTTTCAGACCAGAAATTGTTAACGAATCAGACATGAATTCTGTATCAGACTCAAAATGCTTAACATTTGGTCAATGGCTGCAGAGTAGCTTGTTTTCTCCTTCACTGAGTTGCTGGATGGTTTTCAGCTCTTAGTATAGCCTTGGTTTCCTACAGTAGAAATGCTCCCAAGAGGATATTAAGCTAATGGTGATGATAGGAGACTTTGTGATCCATAGGATTGAGAATAAGATGCTTTGCAAAGTATTTGGTGAACTTAGTAAATGCCTTTAACATAGGGAAAACTTCTCTGCTGAGATTTGGGCTTAATATTAAAATATTATTCAGCATTTTCCATAAATTACCATTTAGGGCAGAGGAAAGCAAACATATGGTAGAATCTAGAACAGAGCTATTTCTATGAAATCTTGGCTTTCATCTTTAGGATTCATGCAACATTTGTAGTCTATTTTCTTATGTTTGTACTTATAAGAAAGAAATATTTTGACCCAAAACTTGAGAAAATGAGAAACAAAAGGGTGATGTGCTATTCTTCTACTAGGTTTTTGATATCCAAAGCACACTGCCATATTCACCTGGAGATACTTGAACCCCAGTTGGAGAAGCATGGGATGGTTATGCCACACATCATAAAAGCACTGTAATAGGAATACATCTGTTTTTCACCCAGATATGTCACTGCCATTATTAATATTAATTTCATATATAGAAACAGCAAAATTGGACCCTCTTGCTTTTTGCTCATGTAATATTTATTCACTTATTAGTTAATTGCTTTACTCAATTGGTAGTTATTAATTGTCTCCTCTGGACCTGTTCTGTTCTCCAAGGCTCTCAATAAGGCTCTGTTCTTATTGCCAAGATAATGATATACAAATGAATTAATCAGATGAAGATCTCGGCCCTTGTGGAGTTTACACTCTAGTGGAGAAAGGCAGACAACAAGCAGTAGGCATCATAGATAAGCAAGCACTAGACATATTGGAAGCAACAGAGAATAGAGTTGAGTGAGAAGACCAGGCACGTAGGATGTGTGCGCACTTGTTGGGGGAGGGGATGGCTTCAGTAACAAGATGACTTTCGACTGATACTTAAAGGGGCTGAGAGAGTTAGTTAGGAGGCAACAATGCCTGGAGGAGAATGAATGAGAAAAAGAGGAAGCCAGTAAAATCTGGGGCCAGATCACATAAATCAATGGGAAGACTCTGCTTTTTACTAGTTTTAAGCAGAAAGTGACATGACCTGATTTAATGTTTCAAGAAGACCATGCTTGCGCTGTGTTAAGAGTAGACCAGGGAGACTCATGTAGGAACAGGAAAATTGGCTGGAGTGTATTGAAAGATTCCAAATGAGAAATGATGGTGACATAGAGCAAAACAGTGGGGAGGGATCAGATTCTGGATACAAATCCTATCAGATTCTAGACAGGATCTGCTCCCACATTTCATGTTGGCTTGGAGAAAAGTCAGTGATGACTTGAAGATTTTATGACCTGAGAAACTGAGAGATCAGTGGAGATGAAGGGAAGATCAGGAGTTTAGTTTTGAACAGAGACGTCTGTTGGACATCCCAGTGGAAACATTAAGTAGGAAGCTGGGTGCATGTGCCTGGAGTTTGAGAGAGAGGTCCAGGTTGAAGTTATAATTATGGGGGAGTCATCCGCACATACATAGTGTTTAAAACTATGAAACTAGAAGATATCTCTAAGGGAATGAGTTTAAAGGAAAGGATCAAGGAATAAACCCTGGGGCACCCAACAGTAAAGGTGGGGATAACAGAACAAACTAACAACAGAAAAGGAGAAATGTAGAGAGAAAATCAAGAAAGTGTTGTATCGGAAACCTATCAAAGAAAGCTTCAAGGATGAGGGAGTGACATAGGCATCAACTGAGTTCCTGAATGAGTTCTAACAGCGTTGTTTTATCTGTCTATTTAATATGGTCTCCATCTCCTTGCTGTCCTCCTATCCTCTTCTCCATCCAGGTTAGAAGCACACAGATGAGCAAAACCATCTCAGCATGGTCTCTTCTAAAGGCGAGACACCTGCCAATTCAAGAAAGTCTGGCCATTAGAGGTAGCAGCCCATCATGTAGAATTTATGGCAAAAATTTGGGTTCATTTAATGGAAAGCAGAAAACAAATAATCTATATGGACTGGTCATGCTACTTTCTTTTTAAGGTTCAGTTCAGTTCAGTTCAGTTCAGTCGCTCAGTTGTGTCTGACTCTTTGTGACCCCATGGACTGCAACATGCCAGGGCTCCCTGTCCATCACCAGCTCCCAAAGTTTACTCAAACTCATGTCCATTGAGTCAGTGATGCCATCCAACCAGCTCATCCTCTGTCGTCCCCTTCTCCTCCCACCTTCACTCTTTCCCAGCATCAGGGTCTTTTCAAATGAGTCAGCTCTTCGCATCAGGTAGCCAAAGTATTAGAGTTTCAACTTCAACATCAGTCCTTCCAATGAATATTCAGGATTGATTTCCTTTAGGATTTTTTTTTAAAGTTACTATGTGAAAAAGAAACAGAGAGTCAACAAGGTCTTTCTTGGAGGAACCAAGGTAGCAAGACTAAATGAAATACACTCCCACGCCTAGTGGATGTTCTTGCTGGGCAGAGATTCCAAAGGGGCTTGCTTACTCCTGGCATCTGTCTCCTGCAGTCTCAGGGAATAGCATAAAGCAAAACAAACTTCTACTGTGTTCAAAGAAATTGTCTACATGGCTTTGGATGTGACTTGAGAAGCATCTTTACGCCCCAGGGGTGAACTTCATCTCATGAGACAAAAAAGCCCTGGAGCTGGAATCAAAAGGCATACTCTTACATGAAACCGGGAATCACTGGTGCCCCCGCTCATGTCATTGAGATTCGGTGAGCAGAGTGTGCAGCACAGAGCACGAGTGCTGCTGATTTGGGATCTGTGCCATCCAGTGAGCTTTACTGGTATCCCAGAGCAGCGTGCTTAGTCCTGGGCAACACGTAAAATGAGGGACATTGACAAACAAAGACAGCTTCAGAGTACCACAACTGTGAGAGCAACGAGTGAGCAGAAACTCACATTGCTGGAGAATGACTGGAGGGATAGTCATGCATTTTTAAGTTGGAATACAGGAACCTGAAGTAAGGTGTGTATTTTATAGCTTGGTGCATTTTCCTGATTCCCCACCCAGAAAATGACCCCAAATAAAAGGATACTCTATCCAACATGAGATAGAGATGTTGACAGGATTTCCTAAATCAACTTTAGATATTGGAAAGCAACACGGTACAAAAGATTAGACTTCCCTTGGGCAATGTGTTCTGGTACAACAAGAGAGATCTGGGTTCAAATGCTAGCTTTGCCACTAATTATGCATCTTTTCACACTTAATTTAATCTCTCTGGTCATCTGTTTCTTAGCCAAGACATGGAAGCAAACTAAATGTCCATCAACAGACGAATGGATAAAGATACAGTACATGTGTATGATGGAAAACTACTCAGTCATGGAGAGAATGAAATCATGCCATTTGCAGCAACATGGATGAACCTAGAGATTATCATACTAAGGGAAGCAAATCAGAAAGAAAAAGACAAATATCATATCATCTACATATGGAATCTAAAATATGATACAAATGATCCTATTCGCATAAAAGAAACAGACTCACAGACATAGAAAACAAACGGTTGCCCAATGGGAAAGGGGGTAAGGGATGGATTAATTAGAAGTTTTGGATTAACAGATAAAAACTGCTGCTTATTCACTTCAGTCATGTCTGAGTCTGTGAAACCCTACGTATGGACTGCAGCCTGCAAGGCTCCTCTGTCCATGGGATTCTCTAGGCAAAAGTACTAGACTGGATTGCCATGCCCTCCTCCAGCGTATCTTCCCGACCCAAGGATCAAACCCAGGTCTCTTGCATTGCGGGCAGATCCTTTACCACTGATCCACCAGGGAAGCCCAGATACAAACTACTATGTATAAAACAGATAAACAACAAGGATTTCCTGTATAGCACAGGAAATTGTATTCAATATTCTGTAATAAACCATACTGGTAAAAGTGAATATATATATATATATATGAAAAGTAAGTGTGTGTGTGTGTGTGTGTGTAGGGAGAGAGAGAACACTTCGCTGTACATCATAAACTAACACAATACTGTAAATCAAATATACTTCAATAAATGGCTTCCTCCATAGCTCAGCAGTGAAGAATCCACCTGCAAAGCAGGAGACGCAGAAGACGCAGGTTTGACCCCTGGGTTGGGAAGATCCCCTGGAGAAGGAAATGGCAACCCACTCCAGCATTCTTTCTGAGAAAACTCCCATAAACAGAGGAGCCTGGAAGGCTACAGTCCATAGATCACAAAGAGTCAGACATGACTGAGCACATGCTTAAATAAAAAAGGGAAAAATAGAAGATAATACTCATCTTGAAAGGGTTCATTGGGATTGAAGTATTATATAGATACGTGGTCCTTCCTACATGGTACTTAGTATTACCTAGCTAGTATTACTCTGTATGACACCCGATACATTAGTCAGTACCAGTGAGTAAAAACCACAAAGAGACAGAGTTGATCTCTCTCTTTTTTTTTCCAATCTAACAACCTGACCTACTCTTTTGAATGGAATGAACTGCTCTGCGGCCTTCTGAACAAGACACTCATCTCTAAGACGCTCATGCATGGACTCGATATCCACAGTTCTCAGAGATGTTAAACAATTACTGCTGCTGATGGGCTTGGGGGTCATTTACCTAAACAATATCTGAGGTCGCTTTTCCAAAAGTGAAAGTCTTGTAATTCTAGGCTTCAATCTCTGCTGTGTGCCTCTGGTATCTCTGATCAATGTTTCTGGCACTTCTACATGCCATCAAAGACCCCCAGAAACATCCTTGGGCTATTCTGAGGACTGGAGAGACCATGTGAAAGTGTTTTCTAAACCGTAAAGCATCATCTCCATACAAGGGATTGTTTTCTGAATTTAAACTCAGTAGTCCATGTAATCCCTTACAGAAGGCCTTCGTTTCCTCCTGCAGATCCATATCCTTTTTTTTTTTTTTTCCTTTCAGTTAGAAATTTGGGAGCCTTCCAAATAGCAGATTATCTCAATAGGGCTTGCTTTGCATATTTAAAGGGTTCAACTCCATAAACTGAAGAGGTGGAAACCATGGCCGCCTGCTGTGTCGAATTCAACCAGAGGCTTTTTTTTTTTTTTTTCACTTTCTGCATCATTTAAATGGAAAATCTTTATAGTCCAATTGTATCAGGTGAGTGCCATGTTATTCTTCGATGCCTCAGATTCCTGTTCTACTCGTGAACTGGGACTCATGTATAATTTAAATTCTACCCTAGAAAGGAACAGATAGCCCGGATAAGACTAACTAGAAGAGAATTAAATTAGGAGCATATTAGAGATGCAAGCCTGGGTAAATAGCTACTGATTCTTGTTGGATAATTTAGCAGACCAGTCACTTAGGAAAACACTTTGATTCTAACTATTTGCGTAACTGATCTGTAAGCCAATAGCCAGGCCCACAGCCTAGTGGTGTCCACAGTCTTGGCAGCCCAGGCCTGGAGTCACTCAGCTCTAACAGGGCCAAGTGAATGTGTGATCTAGGCTTAGCTCCTCCAAACTCTGGGCTCCTCAATGTCTTTAGCTCTAAAATGAAAATCGAAAGAGATGAATTAAAAGACACTTCAAATCTTCAGCCTACTTTGCCTCCCAATAATAATACACATAATCATTTCTACTCAAATTTAGGGACTTGACCTGAGCTATTAAAATTTGTTCATCTAGCTCCAATGATAAACAGTCATGGAATATTGGCAGTTACCTCAGTTTCCAAGCACTGGGGACCCCATACAAGGCAGTGGCTCAGAAAGATAGTCATTAGCAAAAAGGAGAGCTATATGCTGACTCGAGAAACTGTACTTTCAGTCTGAAATCACTGATCTCTGCTTGCTCTGGTCCCCAAGGAAAGTAGATGGATCAGTTCCACTCTTGTAATCGTGTGTGTTCATCCTATGTAATCTTTATATGCTGCCATTTTGGTCTCAAGTCTCTCTTTGATTTACAATAACCTGTGCTGAGTGGATGGTGTGGAAATAGGGGAACACATCATACAATTCACTCTGAGCTCTACGTGCCCCAGTTGTTGTTTAGTCACCAGCTGTGTCCGACTCTTTTGTAACCCCGTGGACTACAGCCTGCCAGGCTCCTCTGTCCATGGGATTCTCCAGGCAAGAAAACTAGAATAGGTTGTCATTTCCTTCTCCAGGAGATCTTCCCAACCCAGGGATTGAACCCATGTCTCTTGCATTTACAGGCAGATTCTTTACCACTGAGCCACCTGGGAAGCTCCACATGCCCCAGAGACATGCCCCAGAGATGGAGCCAAACATCCATCTTTTAGGAGCAGTCCATCTCCAAAGCAGTTCTCTCTGTATTTCACTTGCTGCTTCTTGATATTACATTATACATCTGTTTGTTTCTTTACATCTCACTAAGATGTTAACCTAAACTCCTTAAAGGTATGGATTTAATCTCTCTTATTCATCAGTATCTATCTCCCCAAGGCCTAGAAATTATATATAAAATTGCTGCAGATTATAGGATTATGGCATCCAAAGCTCTCTCCTCCCTTCCTTTCCTCCAGCCTCCAAGGACTCCATGGTACACTTAAACTGCTCATAGGTAGTATCTCTTCCTCTCGTAGAAGAGAAAACTGAAAGCCAGAAGTGTTCAGTGTTGGTTTAAGGCCACAAAGCCAGTTAGTGGCAAGGATGTGGTGACTCTGTTCCTAACATGCTCTCCAGCCTGCCAAACCACCAGGAAGCCTCAACAGGCAGATAACCCATTCCTCAGGGACTCTTCCTATTTGCTTAGGCATCAAACAGGAAATTCGCTTCTTTTCGATATTTTTGTCCATCATTTCCAGTCTCCTATAAAGATCTGCGGGCAGATGCCTTTCCTGGGTCTCCACCCAAGACTATTTATTCCACACAGGAGCTGGAGACCAACTGTTCCACTCCTGCTTCCAGCCTGAAACAGAAAGTCTGCCCTCCCCAATTGCTGCTGGCTCTCTTTGGGCCACCGGGGGACAGCAAGGTTGGGGGGTGACAGGGCAGAGCCTGTGGCATTCTCACTGATGAAGAAATCTCCCAGATCACAAGTCCAGCTGTTAACTCGAATGACAGTCAACAATGAGGAATTGCAGAAACAGATCCCTCAAGCTTCCAGTTACAGTGACCGTGATGGGGTTTGATGCCAGGGCCCATGGGTCATCTATGCTTGGGCAAGGAAGCCTGAATCCTGAAGATTTAATGGAGATTGACAAGAGTGGAGATCTTCCCCAAAGACCCCAGAGTAAGGTTGGCATTCAACTGGAAGGAAGGGACAGGGATGAGAGAAAGACGATGACTGAGTCCTCACCAGGCAAGCTGGTTCCTATTTAAAATATAAAAGATGAGAAACAAGGGCATGACTACAAGGACTGTTTTAATTAGAGAAGAATCAATACTATGTGCTATGGATGAAAAACAGTTGGGCTGTGTTTACTTCCACCATCTGTTGCTTGTAAACATGGATGTCCAGCTTTGTAACGTCATCGTGTTCAGCCTACATGTCATTTAGCCACAGGCCAATCAGAGCCAGGGAATAAGGGTGGGAAGGAATTTGTGAAGTGCCCTGGAGTACAGCATTGAAGGAGGGGGAAGTATGATGTCTTTCCTGCCACCCACTGGGAACCTCCTTTCAGCTTCCTGGTTAAAGAGGTGCCATAAAGAGAACAACTGGGAGTGAAGGATAGGAAAGGCAGACAGAAAAGGAAAAATTGAGGATGGCAAAGAAGAAACAAAACAGCACAGACTCCCAGACATGATCATGAGACTGCTGCACACAGATCTTATCTACGGCTTAGACATTCTGGAACTCAGTGCAAGCACATCTTGGCCAAAAGAGATTATTTGGGTTATTTATAAATCGCTGATTCATATTATGGCTGATTTTTATTTCCATTTTTATACTTTTTCTCCATTTTCCAACTTTTCTACAATGAGCATGTATTACTCATTAGTCCCCCAAAACGGTTTATCGCTTATCAGCTGTGCTTTCTTGATCAGCTGTCTTCACCTCTGTACCTTACTTGCCTCATCTGTAGAATGGGAATTAGTATATTGTCACAGTTTTTACAGTAATTGTAAGGAAGCAAATGCAATTTTAAGCACATAGTAAGTACTTAGCCAATAGCCATTGGTATTTATGATAAAAATGTCATTTCATTTTTCAAAAAGCCAGAGAGAAAAAAATATATATATAAGTTCACCAAAAGCCCTCAGGAAGGCCTTCCCCATCACTTTGGTCTCCCTTCCAACATCTGCCATTTTATCAAACTTCATCTACTAGGTGGGGTTTTTGAAAAGAATCAAAGAAGAACCAGCCACCCAGTCCTCACTTAGCATCACCGAGTTTGGAAATTAGATTTGAATTCTCCAGTGTACTGGCCATTTGGTCTCAGCAGGCAGTCTCCTTTTTATTGCACACAACGTTTGCCAGGCCAGCCTCTGCTAAGATTTAAATCAGCCATTTCACTGCAGGGGTTTGAATTCTTGGGTGCTTCCTCTGAACTGACATCTTTCTCTTTCATCTATCTCTAATCAAAACTGTTGTCTCTTCACCATGTAACACAGTTGTGCAGGGCACAGAATACTCATTTTCTGAGCCCCATGTCCTCAGGTGAAACCAGGGATTGGATGACGTAATGTTACTTCTGCTTAGAATATTCCATATAGTGGTCAAAGTTGTTCTATTTTTTCCTGAAAGCAACATGCTACTTCTCTCAGGTGGTATTTAAAAGCTTTTATTTTAAAGCTGAGTTTTCACTATGGAAGAGGCTTTACCCTGTATGAGTAATTTCAGTCATCATCAACATATGAGAGATTTAAATTTTACTCCCAGTACCTTTCTAGGTGGGAAAGTAAAAGTGAAGTCGCTCAGTCATGTCTGACTCTTTGTGACCCCATAGACTGTAGCCTACCAGGCTCCTCTGTCCATGGGATTTTCCAGGCAATAGTACTGGAGTGGATTGCCATTTCCTTCTCCAGGGGATCTTCCCAACCCAGGGCTCGAACCCTGGTCTCCCACATTGTAGACAGACGCCTTACCGTCTGAGCCACAAGGGAAGTAAGTATGTAAATTCTGGATATACAAATGACTTAACAGAAATAAAGCCAAGACCCCCTTCTGCCCATGCAAAGTCAAGTAGAGACCCAGAACACAGAGGCATATGCACATTACATATTTATAGAACTTGGTGTGATATATATAGCCAGGAACTTTTCACTAAGCTCAGTACAGAAACTGGGATAAACTCAAATTGTCTGATAGAAGGGTGAGCAGAAGGTAGCGATGCAGGAAAAACATTACAACATAGTTCATTCTCCAAGCAGACATCGGTATTTTTACAGGTTCCTACTGACCAACACCAGTTATATGTCTTTGAATACACTCAGGAAAGTAATTCAATCATAGTGTTAGAAAAAACCTGGGGCATAAATTTGCAAATAACAGAAAGCCAACTACTCTTGAAGTCACTTCTTGTCAACTATCACTTTAGAATAATAACACGAAAAGAATCTCTAATGAAGAAGTACAGGTTGGCTATAAAATTAAAGAGTCAGATTTTTTTTTTAACTATATGTTAAAGATAGTGTGTTTGGAGATATATTCGATTTTTGGTCTGAAGACTTTTCAGGGAAGCAGAGAAGGATTGAAATATCTGTGCCTGAATTATAGGCTCATTATGATAAACTCAACGAAGTTAATAGAAAGCTGGAGGACTCCCACTTTTGAATTTCAAAACTTATTACAAAGCTACAGTGATGTGATCAAAAAAGTGTGATACTGGCATAACGATTGACATATAGACCAATGGAATAGAATTGAGACTCTGCACATCTATGGCTCATTGCTTTTTAACAAGAGTACCAAGACTATTCAATGGGGAAACAATAGAATTTTCAGCAAAGAGTACTGGGACAACTAGATATCCACACACAATACTATAAAGCTGGACCCTTACCTCACACCATATACAGAATTTAACTCAAAATGGATACAAGATCTCAATGGAAGAGCTAAAATGATCAAGCTCTCAGAATAAACGAGAGGGGTAAATTTTCATAAACTTGAATATGGCAATGGATTTCTATGTATGACACCTCCAAAGCAGGAATTAAAATATTTAAATTGGACTGTCTCAAAATTAAAGATTTTGTGCATCAAAGGACATTATCAAGAAAATGAAAAGAACACCTGCAATATAGAACAAAATATGTACTAATCACATATCTGATAATGGTCCTAGTATCCAAAATATATAAGTAACTCTTATAACTCAACAAAGAAAGACAAACTGTTCATAAATGGGTAAAGCACTTGAAGAGACTTCTCCAAAGGAAGTATACAAGGAGCCAATAGGCGCATGAAAAGATGCTGACCATCCGTCATCAGGAAAATATAAATCAAAACCACAGCAAGATACCACTTCATGCCATCTAGGAAATGGTGCGTTGTTGGTGGGAATATAAAATGATTTAGCCACCACAGAAATGGTTTGGCAGTGCCTCAAAAAGTGAGACATAGAATTACCATGTGACCTAGCAATTCTGCTCTGAGGTATATCCCGCAAAGAATTGAAAATGCCTATTTTCAACTTACCCTCAAATACTTGTACATTAAGTTCACAGCAACACTATTCACAATAGCCAAACTAAATGTTCATTGACAGATGACTAGATAAACAAATTATAGTATATACCCTAAGTGGAATATTAATTCAGCTATGAAAAGATGAAGCTTATGTAACTTATGAAATCTACAATATGAATGAACCTCAAAAATATCATAAGTGAAAGAAGTCAGACACAAATGGTTACATATTATATTATTCTATTTATAGGAAATATCCAGAGTAGATAAATTCATAGAAACAGAAAATTATTCGCTGATTGCTGAGGGCTGAGGGTTGGGAGAAACAGGGATTAACTATGTAATGGGTACAAAGTTTTATCTTGGGGTGTTGAAAATGTTTGGAATTAGATAGAAGGGAAAGTTAGCCAACATTGGGAATTTTACTAAATGTCTACATAGTTCACTCTTAAATGCTAATTTTATAATATTCCTATTTCACCTTAACTTTTAAAATAATTGAATAAATATAAACCAGTTTAAAAGCAATTAATGACAAAACCACCAAAAAATCCCAAACAGCTCTGGTAGAATAAAGCAGAGATGTGGCCCACATGTCAGTTTCACGTGAGTGAAGCTGCTCCTCTGTCTTTCATCTGAGACCCCCTCTGTGCTCCTGGCATTCCCCTTGTGGTCTCCTCCTCCAGGCAGCGACTTTAAAGCTGGGGCCCGCCACCCCCACCTCTCACCCTGCCTTTTGGCTGTAAAAGCAAATATGTAATTTTGAAGCGGGTGCAGGTGAGGGGGATCATTTTCTTGTAATAGACCAAACCACCCAGGCCAGTGATACTGAGGTTAAAAAATACTAAGGTTATAGGTTAAGGAACCGAGTGCTGGAGACTTTTGTAATTGTGATGATTATAGAACTGGCATTTGAAACAGCTATTTCCTTTTTATTGTTTTTTTTAAGAAAGCAAGCCCCCATTCCTAGCACTCATGTTTAACTGTATATGGAACTTTCCATCTCCCATTCTTATTCTGTCCCCTGGAAATAACTCTGCTTGACGACATATGTATAAGGAACGAATGGGCATCTCTGGAGCAGGGTCTCGAAATGCACAAATGTTTCCATGGCCCAATCTTATTCTCAGTTTGTCAACAAGGTTGGCTAGTCAGGCCTTCCTACCGTTCAGAAAATTTCACTCCTGTGGCTTCTTGGCTGGTTTCACGGAGTCATTATATAAGGTGGGTGAACTTGTCAGTGTGCTCGTGTTTAAACTCTGGTCAGACAGTGGGAAAAAAAAAAGAGATGGGTTAGTTCATAAAAGACCTTCATTAATGATACTTTTTTCCCTGTCTTTCCGGACAGGGTATAAAATAGATCTGTTCATATCCACAATAAAAATGCAGGTGCTGGGGATGATTATTTTTAGGTGTCTCATCTTAGGGAGAAATAAAAAGATACCTGAAATGAAAAGATGCTTAAGAGAATGTGGTGATTTTGCTCCAGAGAAGCATTTGGGCCCTTTCCCTGGGAAAACGGGTTAAAAGGTTGTCAGTGCTTTCTCCAGGGGCTTCGTCTGACAGTGAACATGTGTTTCCTCCCTTTAATCGACTCGCCAGTAGCCAGAAAGCTGCTTGTTTTCTGCAGAGGTTGTCAAAAATGATTTCAGTCTGGAGACAATGAATGATAAAAGAGGTTTTCAAACACGCTTTTGCACTGTAGCATTCACAGCCCCAGAGAGGAAAGATTGTATTACAATCGCAGTGCAAAGGGCCACGTTCCCCTGGCAAGAAAACAGCCTCCTCCAACCTGTTTGATGAGTCCTGGTATCTCAGGGAGCAGAAAGATACAGGGCAGGACTCCATGAGGAGGATGCTCTAGAAAGGTGGGGCTGAGGAGCTGTATCACATGGAAGAGGAAGATGCCAGAATTTCTCCTGCAGTTCTTCTTTTCCACTGTCCACATGTGTCTGGTTCTGTCAGAGAGCTGCTAGCAGGACCAAGCATGAGACTGACTTCTGAGATGGGAGCGGCGGCCGGAGAAGAGCGGCAGCCACAGCTTCTCAGTGATGCCCTGGCTCTGCTGTAGAAGTAGGCAGGCCAATCTGTATTTCCTCCCCTGCTTTTATGGGCATCACAAGCTTGTATTGATGGGGCTTGTGTTTAGAAAACTCAAGGGGTTAGTTATGCCTTTCCAAATCACATGATGCAACGCTAAATACGTGAAGAAAAACAAGGCTCATCACCCTTCCCACATTTCTGCTTTCTCAAGAGGAGGGAAAAAGGCCGTGATCATTTCAGATCAGCAGTTCCACTTGTGGGAAACCCAGTAAGGTAAACTGGGAACATAGCAGTTGGATAAGAAACTCAGCAGTTAGTATTTGTATTTTCAAGCATAAGATTATGCCCTTCACTTTACGTACAAGTAAGGACTCAGGGCAGAGTTAAGTGGGCTGAAAGAAGCTTCCTAGAACATCTATGAGATTCAGTTTACAAAAACAGAATTTGATTTATCTGCAGCTTTATCTCTCCCTGATGGCTCAGCAGGTAAAATAATCTGCCTGCAATGCAGGAGACACAGGAGCCAGTTTTGATCCCTGGATCAGGAAGATCCCCTGAAGAAGGAAATGGCAACCCGCTCCAGTATTCTTGCCTGGAAAATCCCATGGACAGAGGAACCTGGTGGGCTACAGTCCATGGGATTGCAAAGAGTCGAATACAACTGAGCCACCAAGCACACGTGAGATTCCGTTTACAAAAACAAAATTTAATTTATCTGCAGCTTTTCAGAAACACATCAGTGATATAAATCAAGGTGTTGGGTACAGGCTTCTCTTAACAAGCTCTTGTTAAACTCCCAAAGTGAAGAAGAAAAACCTAGGCAGGAGTTTCAACCCCAAGCTGAAAGCCTGTTTCACACAGAAGGTTTTTATTATTATCTTCTTAATGGTTGTGATTTAAATCTTTTTCCTCTGCTTACATAGCCAGATTCCATAACACCTCCTGAGCAGTAACTTGCCTTCCTTTCTTGATTATTTCTGACAATATTTTAAAATATTTTTAGCTCACTAGTGGCAAATATTTCTGCCACTGCAGAAAGATTGGGCTGATAGGCAGCAACTGCATCCAGTAGCCCAGAATACCGGAGAGAGGAGACATGGGCAAGCTGCGTGCTGAACTGGCCTTTCCATCTGACTCTAATTTCTTTTCTAGCTCCACGATTTTATCACCACACAACTCATGCTCTGAATATAATCAGGAGAGAAGTGTGGGTGGGGAGGGTCAGAGGCACGACATGACAGGTGCACAGACAGAGCTGGGTTGTATGTCTCAAATAGTTCTTCCAGATTCCAATCATAAATACCACATAACTTCCAGCTTTCACAATTTGAGCTAATGGCATATGCCAGGAGCTGACTGATGTGACAGTCTCCAGGAAGGACAACCTTTCAACTAGCAACATCCTCCACAAAGTCTGAGCTGGTGCTCTTCCCAGTGCCTATGTATTTGGTCAGTGTCAGAGTGATTTGGCTTAAGTGGGCTCAATCAACTGCTTTCGGTCTATTGTGGTTCATAATCCCTATTCAGGATGGAGTGTGTTGCAGCCTAATGAACGTGGTAATGGAATCCTTGTGTATGTTTTTCCACAGCAGGGCACAGATTAGCATAAGTGTCATATTCTGTAGGCTTGCTTACTCTTACTTCTCAGGCATCGCATACACTGGGAGTTTTTCGACTGGAATATAGTAAGGTGAATATGGCCCACATATGCAGAGTGAGCACACCATTTTTAGAAAGTGATCTGTAATAAATCTCCCCTGGAGGTGCACTATGATAGATTAACTCTGCACTTTTGCTTAAAAATGTAATATTTTTCACCAAGGATCCTGTAATCTGAGAAAAGAAGAATTAGATTGAATTTCATGCAGAGTTTTAAAGAATGCTGTCCTTTTCCACCATGGGGTTGAAGAATACTTTATGGTTCTCCCGGTTTCCCATACTCATAGCAAGTTCAAAGCTCTCTTTGCACGTCACGATTACTCAGAGTGATGTTTTGTTGTCAGAGATGCCAAATGGGAGAAAAGATACTCTGGATTGGAATGTTTCATGGAGAGAGACAAGAGAGGGAGTGGGGAGATTGAAAAAGCCAACTCACTCGTTTTACTTTGAGGATTACAAGTTAACTGGAAAAGCATTTTCTTCCTAGAGTCCTTAGAGAAGTATGCCTCAGGAAGTAAGAATAGGATTATTTAGAAGTTCCCTTAAGGTGGGAATCAGATTTCAGAGCATTCATACCAATTTGTATTTCTAGAAAACCATCGTCATGCTGTCTGGCTCTAAACTATAAATAATGGCCCCTCTGTCTTGTGACATCAGCAAAACTTAGGTAAAACTTATGACAAATGTCGAAGCCCCTCCCCCAAACCTTTCACCTCCCTTTCTGCTATCCATACAAAGGTGGCTTATTTAGTCTGAATCATTGGCCTCATCAGGTCATACGGATGAAATGCCATAGATTTTTTTTTTCCATTCCAGTCGGCCTATGATTTGGTCTATATAGCTGATGGGCTACGCAGGAGGCAGGTTAAGGGTGAGAGAACTCCCAGTGAACTTACCCCTGCTACCTCCTTACAGAAAAGGGTGCTGTGTCTGAGAGTCCCCAAATTTATGACTTGATTAAGGAGAGTGTAGTTTCGTGGCATGCACACCACTTAAGGGGCAGTTTAGTGTGACTAATCAAAGAGGTTTTCCTGGAACCTAGTAAGTATCAATATATATAGGCTGGGATAGCACAGAATGTCTTGATGCTTTTAAGCATGGCAGCAGGGGACCAGCCAGAGCCTATTAATCAGTCTAAGGTAAGTGCTGCCTCTCTCGTATTTTAATCTCCTCCTTTCTGCTGTGTTAAAGAAATTATATCTGTGGCTGAAATAACATTTAGAAGCAATATTGTTTGCCAAGTGAATGAGACAATCAAACCAGTCATTTAGAGTTGGGGATTAAATATGAATCTCATTTACCTTTATTATCCATGCATTTCTTGCTAATCATCATAACTCAGACTATTTAAACTTCATTGAAAATGTAGCCAGTAATGGAGCATCATTAATATTTGTTTGTAAAGATTTCAGCCTGGAGCTGAGCAAATCTGAAGAAAGCCACCCCATCTCTTTTTGTGTTCAGAAAGTGGGGAGAGACCAAACTGGAGGATCTTGGGTGCCCTGTTTCAATGCCTTCATAGACAACTAAATTCCAGTTGCCAGCCTTCTTTCCAAGCATCTCTTCCTTGCAAAATGGTATCAGCAGAACGGGGTGGCTTTCCAAAATAAAAATGCTCTAGCACATGCCCCTACATTGACATGTCTTTAAGGGTCAGCTTTCCAGCCACAAATGCCACCAAGCTAGTTAACTGAGACCACCAATGGCAGAAGGAATTCAAGTTAGAAATTTCACGGAGTCAGAATCCACCCCCACCTCACCTCGAGCCCCTTTTAATCTCGTCACCCAGCCCCTCAAATATGGTAGAAAAAGACTGGGTGGCAAATGTATTTAAGACTCCGAGGAAAAGGGCTGTTAAGTCAACCTTGGTAACTTAACTGAAACAGTATATGTGTAAATCCATCGAAAATCCTTGGCCTTTTACAACTCCTGTCCCAATGGAAATCAGATCATAGGACTGTTTACAAGAGACCACTATTCATTTGGATAAAGACCCATGACAGCACAGCCCAGGATTATTTGAAATTTTAGTAACCTCAGCTTTAAAAATATTCTAAAAGCAAAATAACAAGGGGCAGGTAATTGCCATGAGCTAATTACTTATGATATTTCATCTATATAATCGGTGAACGATCTCTGTAAATGTCAGCCTGTGGCACTTTGGCAATCACTTGTAGTTTTTATTGTTTAAAGAAATGTCAACATTTCCATTTTCTCCAACTTTAGTTAACCTGGGCCCTATACATGACTAAAAGGGCCACCAGAAGAGCACTTTACACTGTCTTTTTATAGTGTTTCATAATTTCATAGCTGAGCTAGTCCCAAGTTTAGCAACTATTTTGCTATTAAAAAAGTATAAAATATGTACAAAGGAAGTTAAATGTTAAAATTAAAGATGATAGATGCAGTCATGATTTTCTGAACAAGATTTCATTCACATTTCAGTTTATCTTTTTACATGCTTGGTGGGAAAATTCAGGAGATGGGGAAATTTGTTTGTTTGTTTATTCCTTTTTCTTCTCCTCTCCGGCCACTTGGAAATAATTCCTGTGAACAAAGGAACTTCACTAGAAAACTCCTTAACTTTCCAGAGAGAAAGAAGAAGGGCAGAAGTTGATGGTCAGGGTGAACAAGACCAGAGCCAGGCGAATCTGAAGCCCACCACCATGACCCAGAAACCTCAGGCTGCTCACTGCCTCCTCTATGCCCTGCCTCCTGCACTGGTGCTACCCACATTTCCTTGAGTCTCAAAATCCCATTTGTGCTTCAGTGTGAATCAAATGGCTTCCCTCATCCATCTCCAACTGTGGTTTTCCTAGAGACCTAAGTAAGGCATGTTCCCAACACCAGGAAGTGGCTTAGAAAGATTGACACAAGAGTCAGGGGCTACATTTCCCAAATCTGAGCTGGGGGCTAAGCCAGACAGTGGCCAGTTGGATCTGAGAAGCAAGGGGCATGGAGGAGAGATCTGAACCACCAGGGATAAAATTGGAGCCAATAGGAAGACAGAATCAAAGTTGTCTGGGAAGAGCACAGGCTGCATTAGCAGCGACCCTTTGCAGGGAGAAAGTCAGGGCAACCTCCATGTGTACTGAGAGGAAAGGCAGCCGAGCTGCTCCCGGGCAGTGTTGTCTCTATGCAGAGCCAAGATGGAGATCAAAATCCACACTTTGCAGAGCCGATTCACCAGCCTAGTTGACCCATTCTCTTTTCAGTGACCTTGCTACTTTGAGGAACTCATCACTGATATCTTCTCCAAGAGTGAATATCAACAGTCTTAGAGGATGGGATGGTTCGATGGCATCACTAATTCAATGAACTTGAACTTGGGCAAACTACAGGAGATGATGAGTGACAGGCAAGCCTGGTGTCCTGCAGTCCATGGGGTCATGAAGAGTTGGACATGATTTGGTGACTGAACAACAGTATGTCCAGATCTCATCCTTGAAATCAACAACTTTTGGGTATGGAGTTTCTTCAGATAAAAGGGATAGCAGATGGGAGTGGTATGAAAAGAGGAAAGATAACAGAATACAAAGAGGCTGTCAGTGAATAGGAGCAAAAAAAAGAAATTAATGTTTGTAAGGGCAAATTCTCACCTGACAATTCAATGGAAAGAAATAAGAAGAGAAAAAGATTATCTGAGGAAAGGACAACATCAGCTCTTACTGACTAAATCCAACCAAAAATAGAAATATCATTGAGGATTAAAGGAGAATAAATTGAAACATGTGGACTCTAAGATCAACTTGGTACCATATTTAGACTACTTTTAGCATTCTAGATTTAGAGTATATTCTATAAAAACTTTATACTTAAAAAAATCATGTTTAGCTTTCCATGTTTTGGAAAGTTGAAAATAAATTCCTTAGTATTTGTTTTCTTTTCCAAGTGGGATTTTCCCCCCTTTTGGAGCTCTCTGTTGTATTCAGTGAAGCACAGATTTGAGCAGTTTTATTCAGGTTTAAAAAATAGTGTGTGTGTGTGTGTGTCTGTGTGCGCACACGTGCTCAGTCACTCAATAGGGTCCAACTCTCTGCGACCTCATGGACTGTAGCCTACCAAGCTCCTCTGTCAATGGGATTTCCCAGGCAAGTATACTCAAGTGTGTTGCCATTTACTTCTCCAGGGGATCTTCCTGACCCAGGGATTGAACACACGTCTCCTGCATTGGCAGGTGGATTCTTTACCACTGAGCCCCTGGGAAGGCCCTAAAAGAACAGAGGTACATGAAAAAACAAAATCTCACGTCCCAATTTGGTATGAATACCACAAGATGAAAGTTCTCAAAAGGGTCATCATTAAACCCCTAGTTAATGCTAACACTACAGGCTTTATCCAAAACCTGTGATGATAGGATGAATCAGGGAAAAAAGGGCATTTAAATTCATTTTGATATTTGGCAAAACTAATACAATTATGTAAAGTTTAAAAATAAAATAAAATTAAAAAAAATAATAAAATGACTGTAGAAGGAATCAAAATTATTAACAAAGAAAGCTCAGTAGCTGAGGGGCAAGTGAGTTCTCAGAAACGCATAGCCAGGAACCAGTGGTTTATGGGTCATTCCTTGTATTCCTATTTATTTGGGGAAATTGTGACACTTAGATCCTGTATTTGGCTAGTACAAGGTTTTAAAAGGATTCATAATATTCATCTCAAAACTTTTTTCCTTTAGTAGTACACTGTATGTTTCTATCCTGGTAATATTTTTTAATCTTCTTTATCGGTGCCTTTAGTCTTAAACTACTGTGCACCTTTTTGGACTGCAAATGAAACACAATTACTAAATTACAAAATCCATGAAAGAAAATGTTAGTCAAATTCAGGAACTGGGAAAGAGGTATTTTAGTATACTAGAGGTGTTTTCAGGTCAATTTATAGTTTAGACATTTTTTATAAAGCCATGATATATTTGGTGTTTTTTAACTCTTTTTTTCAACCCAGTAATAATATATATCTCTCTCTTCACATCTTTCTCATCCTAGAATGTGATCCTGATTTCATTATTATATTGTTATCACTCTGATAAAGAGGAGATATAAACCCTGGATTACATTCTATGATTGTTCTACAGGTGGTATTGGTCAGGACAGGGCACCCCAAATGACAGTAACAAATGAGCCCCACATCAGCGGTTTGACACAACAGATTTTTCTTGCTCACTCTGCATTTTCTGTTGGGTCAGTAGGGATGCTTAGCTCACTGTAATCATCCAGTGACCCCGAATAACAGAGACTCCATCTCAACACTTGCTTTGGGCAAATTATGCTCTTATATTGAAAGCTTTTCCCAGAAATTAACATATATCAATAGTATGCTTATTTCATGGGAAAAAGTAAGTCAAGTGAACACCCAACTTCCAAAGGGCGGAGAAATTAAATCCTTCTGTTTACTTAAAAGGAAACCTAGATCATTTGTCTACAGTCTTAATATCTACCCTTCTTATCTCCCCAACCACATGAGACTTTCCCAAAGGCCAGAAATCAAGTCATATTTCACTTGAAATTAGTGTTGCCCAGCGCTTTGCAAGACACGTATTATTCATTAATTACTGGAATATTAGTAAACACTATGCTACTTTTGAGGAGATACCTCTTGTCCAAGGTAAGAGAAACCCAAGTAAGACAGTAGGTGTTGCGAGACGGCATCAGAAGGCAGATGCACCGAAACCATAATCACAGAAAACTAGCCAATCTGATCACATGGACCACAGCCTTGTCTAACTCAGTGAAACTAAGCCATGCCCGTGGGGCCACCCAAGATGGGCGGGTCATGGTGGAGAGGTCTGACAGAATGTGGTTCACTGGAGAAGGGAATGGCAAACCACTTCAGTATTCTTACCTTGAGAATCCCATGAACAGTATGGAAAGGCAAAATGATAGGATACTGAAAGAGGATCTCCCCAGGTCGGTAGGGGCCCAATATGCTACTGGATATTAGTGGAGAAATAACTCCAGAAAGAATGAAGGGATAGAGCCAAAGCAAGAACAATACCCAGTTGTGGATGTGACTGGTGATAGAAGCAAGGTCCGATGCTGTAAAGAGCAATATTGGATAGGAACCTGGAATGTCAGGTCCATGAATCAAGGCAAATTATAAGTGGTCAAACAGGAGATGGCAAGAGTGAACATCAACATTCTAGGAATCAGTGAACTAAAATGGACTGGAATGGGTGAATTTAACTCAGATGACCATGATATCTACTACTGTGGGCAGGAATCCTTTAGAAGAAATGGAGTAGCCATCATGGTCAACAAGAGTCTGAAATGCAGTACTTGCATGCAATCTCAAAAATGACAGAATGTTCTCTGTTCGTTTCCAAGGCAAACCATTCAATATCACGATAATCCAAGCCTATGCCCCAGCGAGTAATGCTGAAGAAGCTGAAGTTGAATGGTTCTGTGGAGACCTACAAGACCTTTTAGAGCTAACACCTAAAAAAGATGTCCTTTTCATTATAGGGGACTGGAATGCAAAAGTAGGAAGTCAAGAAACATGTGGAATAACAGGCAAATTTGGCCTTGGAATACGGAATGAAGCAGGGCAAAGGCTAATAGAGTTTTGCCAAGAGAAAGCACTGGTCATAGCAAACATCCTCTTTCAACAACACAAGAGAAGACTCTATACATGGACATCACCAGATGGTCAACACTGAAATCAGATTGATTATATTCTTTGCAGCCAAAGATGGAGAAGCTCTATACAGTCAACAAAAACAAGACCTGGAGCTGACTGTGGCTCAGATCATGAACTCCTTATTGCCAAATTCACACTTAAATTGAAGAAAGTGGGGAAAACCACTAGACCATTCAGGTGTGACCTAAATCAAATCTCTTATGATTATACAGTGGAAGTGAGAAATAGATTTAAGGGACTAGATCTGATAGAGTGCCTGATAAACTATGGATGGAGGTTCGTGACATTGTACAGGAGACAGGGATCAAGACCATCCCCATGGAAAAGAAATGCAAAAAGCAAAATGGCTATTTGAGGAGGCCTTACAAATAGCTGTGAAAAGAAGAGAATTGAAAAGCATAGGAGAAAAGGAAAGATATAAGCATCTGAATGCAAAGTTCCAAAGAATAGCAAGGAGAGATAAAAAAGCCTTCCTCAGCAATCAATGCAAAGAAATAGAGGAAAACAACAGAATGGGAAAGACTAGAGATCTCTTCAAGAAAATCAGAGATACCAAGGGAACTTGTCATGCAGAGATGGGCTCGATAAAGAACAGAAATGTTATGGACCTAACACAAGCAGAAGATATTAAGAGGTGGCAAGAATACACAGAAATACTGTACAAAAAAGAGCTTCATGACCCAGATAATCATGATGGTGTGATCACTCACCTAGAGCCAGACATCCTGAAATGTGAAGTTAAGTGGGCCTTAGGAAACATCACTACGAACAAAGCTAGTGGAGGTGATGGAATTCCAGTTGAGCTATTTCAAATCCTGGAAGATGATGCTGTGAAAGTGCTGCACACAGTATGCCAGCACATTTGGAAAACTCAGCAGTGGCCACAGGAATGGAAAAGGTCAGTTTTCATTCCAATCCCAAAGAAAGGCAATGCCAAAGAATGCTCAAACTACCTAACAATTGCACTCATCTCACATACTGGTAAAGTAATGCTCAAAATTCTCCAACCCAGGCTTCAGAAGTATGTGAACCATGAACTTCCAGATGTTCAAGCTGGTTTTAGAAAAGGCAGAGGAACCAGAGATCAAATTGCCAACGTCCACTGGATCATGGAAAAAGCAAGAGAGTTCCAGAAAAACATCTATTTCTGCTTTATTGATTATGCCAAAGCCGTTAACTGTGTGGATCACAATAAACTGTGGAAAATTCTGAAAGAGATGGGAAGACCAGACCACCTGATCTGCCTCTTGAGAAACCTATACGCAGGTCAGGAAGCAACAGTTAGAACTGGACAGGGAACAACAGACTGGTTCCAAATAGGAAAAGGAGTACGTCAAGGCTGTGTATTGTCACCCTGCTTATTTAACTTATATGCAGAGTACATCATGAGAAACGCTGGGCTGGAAGAAGCACAAGCTGGAATCAAGATTGCCAGGATAAATATCAATAACCTCAGATATGCAGATGACACCACCCTTAATGGCAGAAAGTGAAGAGGAACTAAAAAGCCTCTTGATGAGAGTGAAAGAGGAGAGTGAAAAAGTTGGCTTAAAGCTCAACATTCAGAAAACGAAGATCATGGCATCTGGTCCCGTCACTTCATGGAAAATAGATGGGGAAACAGTAGAAACAGTGTCAGACTTTATTTTGGGGGGCTCCAAAATTACTGCAGATGGTGATTGCAGCCATGAAATTAAAAGACACTTACTCCTTGGAAGGAAAGTTATGACCAACCTAGATAGCATATTCAAAAGCAGAGACATTACTTTGCCAACATAGGTCCGTCTAGTCAAGGCTATGGTTTTTCCAGTGGTCATGTATGGATGTGAGAGTTGGACTGTGAAGAAAGCTGAGCGCTGAAGAATTGATGCTTTTGAACTGTGGTGTTGAAGAAGACTCTTGAGCGTCCCTTGGACTGCAAGGAGATCCAACCAGTCCATCCTAAAGATCAGGCCTGGGTGTTCATTGGAGGGACTGATGCTGAAGCTGAAACTCCAATACTTTGGCCACCTCATGCAAAAAGTTGACTCATTGGAAAAGACCCTGATGCTTGGAGGGATTGGGGACAGGAGGAGAAGGGGACGACAGAGGATGAGATGGCTGGATGGCATCACCGACTGGATGGACATGAGTTTGAGTGAACTCCGGGAGTTGGTGATGGACAGGGAGGCCTGGTATGCTGCGGTTCATGGGGTCACAAAGAGTTAGATACGACTGAGCGACTGAACTGAACTGAACTGATGTTAATTTTGAAGATCAAAACACTTCCAATCTCCATATCAACATTATAATTTCTAAAGTACCTGCTATGTACAATAACAACTGTAATTTTCCAAGCCCCTAACATGCAGCAGATATTACACTCATTGCTTTACATATATTCTCTTTAATCTAGAACACAATTATAAGATAGAATTTTTCTTCCTCCAATTTCAGGTTATGTATTATTGAGAGATTAACTAACTTGCTCAGACATTTAAAGGGTGATAAAGATAAAGTAAGAACCTGTGTGTGTCGAATACCTGTAGCCCTGCTTATCCACTCCAATGCCCCCCACTTCCAAGAGTGTAGCACTAGGCTTCTTCCTGCTTCTCAGGCTTCCTGCTGCCTCAAGGTCTACACATTTGCTGCTTCCTCTGACTAGAAACCTCATCTCCCATAATTGCTTTTCCCTTACCACCTTCAAATCTATGTTCAAATACTAGGCCTTGATTGACCACCTTATTTAAAATTTCAAAACCAATCCCCCCAGTCAAACCAAGCACTCCCGCTGCTCTTCTGCTTTATTCTGTTCTGAAGCCTTGCTTTCATCTGACATATTGCATACCTGTACTTCTTTATTATGTTCATGGGCTCCCCATGTGGTGCAGTGGCAAAGAACCGGCCTGCCAATGCAGGAGGTGCAAGAGATACTAGTTCAATCCCTGGGTCAGGAAGATGTCCTGGAGGAGCAAATGGCCATCCGCTCCAGTATTCTTGCCTGGAAAATTCCACGGACAGAGGAGCCTGGTTGGCTACAGTCCATGTGGTCGCAAAGAGTCAGATATGACTGAATGCATACAGACACACACACACACACACACACACACACACATGCATTATGTTCATTGTCTCTTTCCCTGTTAGAAAGTACTTAGAACAGGAACTTTGGTCAGGTTTTACTTGTTGCTATATCTTCTCCCCACCTTGTGCCTAGAACAATGCCTTCGCATAGTAAGTACTCAATAAAATTTCAAACGGATGAATAAGTGAATGATATAACAATACCTAGTACTACACAAGATGCCTTTAGATGAAACAGAAGCATTCATAATTTACAGTTAGTTCTTTTAATGGGTATTAGAAAAAGTTTGACTAGCACATCAAAACACGATTTTGAAGATACAGTGGTAGAGATAGCATGTTTCCTAAAAACAACAACAACAACTTAAAATGCTCCATATCTTGGTTTGGTCATATATATGTGTCATATGTACACATGTGAAAATTTGCTGAGCAGTACACTTCAAATCAATTCATTTTACTATGTTATTCCTTAATTTTTAAAAAGAACATTCAAAACAGCAACAACAAAATATATGATAAAGAAAGCTAATATAAATAAAAATATCACGTGTTTGATAGTTTGGGCAATAGTTGAAAAGTCAAGTCACAAATGACGGGGCATTGATAACCACTTTGCTGTATCCTGCTGTCTCTCAGAGAACTATTAATACATCAATTTTGCAGGTCCTGAGACACTGGAGAGACAAATAAGAATATATTGCCATGCAAGGCATTTGTCATCTGAGTGATCCGGACAATAAGTGGTGTGTAATTACAGAGAAGATTCTTATAGTGTGGTGGGGTGATGGGAACTGATCCTTGAAGATGGGCAGAGCCCAAAGGATCAGATGCCACAGTGGCATTCAGGCTCTGGGGTAGATGTGGACAGTCACGTTTCAGAACCCAGCTCTCATGTCCAACTCACTGAGTGCACCAGCAGGCCCCCAGAGGATAGGAGAATACCAGCTCCTTTTCACGTCTGGCCAAGCATCTCACATCTGGATGCTATACCTCCCACCTTCTCCACTCTGGAACTGGAACCATAGGCAGCCCAGGGGAAGCCCTGTTTGGATGTTGCAGTTTGTGAAAACTTCATCTGCCTGTGAACTAAACGCTGCCTGCTTTAGCAGGGGAGCCCAGGGAAGAACACTCTGGTGGCCACACCATTCCTGACCTCAAACCATTGCAGAGAAAGCCAGAGGACATATAACAACCATGAAGACAAAATAGCCATTGCGTTCAATGTGGAAGACCAGACAGATTCTCTTTCCTGTGACAATTTCCTTTCTAATGCGCAGCGCCTCCTGGTTCACTATGGATGGGGCAGGAAGGGCTGCAGCAATGCACGGGAACTATACGTGGGAGAGATTTGTTTTTGCCCTGCAAAGTCATCAGCAGGAGCTGGCCTCAGCACAACACTTCATTTACACAGACCCATCCAAGGCTACGGAGTCAATGTCCTTGTGTTTAATTTACATGACAATAGGGAATTATTGACAAAATCGCTATCTTCAAATTTTCCCTTGAGAATGTCTTAGTTTGTGGCCAATTAAAGCTAGATGCTCAGATTTGGCACCTGCCCAGATCCTCCAAATAGCTTTATGCTTCTCGTCTGCATTCTCACCAGGGGAGGAAACCGCTGGCAGGAAAAGTGAGGAGTATAGTGATCGCTATCCAGAGGTTGCCAGTTCCTGCCACCACCTCCCCAGATGTGCTTTCTGCCCCACTGGTCTCCTTTCATCTCAAAAAAAAAAAAAAAAAAGAATGTGACTTTCAAATAGAGTTACGAAGAAAATGCAAACTCATTAAGAAAAAGGAGAGGGTGGGGAGACCGGTGGCACTTACAGTTACCTTATGACTCTCAGTTATTCAAGTTTCATTATTTGGAGGGAAAGAAAGCAATTTAGAGGAAAAAGAAAACAGAGCAAGCATTTGGCTATTCTTTGTTTTAGCAAGAAATTCCTTTATTCTGACGCAAAGCAATTTCACTTGGATTGTAGTTCTTCAAAATTATGGGTGCTTTAAGGTCTCTGGCAAATATTTCCAACCCAACTGATAGTCTGTTTACAACATATCTAAGGAAGCTTTGTCATAACTGACCTGAAACCCACAAATTTGCTAGAACATGTGTCTTTCCAATGGGGTTTTGTTACTTAAAGCACCAGGAAGCATCACTTATCACACTTGCCTCCGTGAAGCCTACCTCCAAGTTAGAACTGCCTGAGTACCTCCCCCACCTCATTCTTTCACATTTATCTCTTCCCCGCCCCCCCCCCAAACTTAAGGCTCATTGAGAACAAGGACAGAATGGTTGTGTCCATAATGGGCTCATCATCAGCCAGGTATAAGACCTGGTGTCAGGGCTGTTTCATAGATGTAAGTGGTGATGGTACATCGTGGCTCTAATGGAGTTTTTATTAAGCCTCTTGTTGAACTTCTCTTGTGGTTCATATGGTAAAGAATCTGCCTGCATTGCAGGAGACTAGGGCTTAAGCCCTGGGCTGGGAAGATTCACTGGAGAAGGGAGTGGCTATGCACTCCAGTATACTTGCCTGGAAAATTCTATGGATGGAGGACCCTGGTGGGCTACAGTCCATGGGATTGCAAAGAGGCAAGAGTTGGACATGACTGAATGACTTTCACTTTCACTGTTGAACCAATCCTTGTAAAACATTCAATTTTAACAGGAACCAATGAATGTCAAGTCCATCAATCATGTCAAGATTTAAAAAGATATCCCACCAAACTCAATATAGACAGCTGACAGATATATGTATAGAGAATTCAGTAGTGAAATTCCCTTCACCTATTCGCCATCAAGCACTAGACCACTGGAATTAACTTTCAGAAATTCCTAGAAAAACCATTTTCCTTTGAACCTCACCTTCATTATCTTAGGGGCTTCCCTGGTAGCTCAGTTGATAAAGAATCCACCTGCAATGAGGGAGACCCAGGTTCAATTCCTGGGCCGGGAAGATCCTCTGGAGAAGGGATATGCTACCCACTCCAGTGTTCTTGGACTTCCCTTGTGGCTCAGCTAGTAAAGAATCTGCCTGTAATGTGGGAGACCTGGGTTTGATCCCTGGGTTGGGAAGATCCCTTGGAGAAGGGAAAGGGTACCCACCCCAATATTCTGACCTGGAAAATTCCATGGATGAGTTCATGGGGTCGCAAAGAGTCGTACACGACTGAGCAACTTTCACTTTCACTTTTCATTATCTTACCTCTTTCCTCTTCAGTTTAATGTCTAAACACCAAGTTATTTTGCATATTTTGGCACTATCCTTTGTTATTATTCTCTAGTCATTTCATGCTATTGAGATGATCCCTATTAAAATGTGGTGTAAACCACAACGCACTCTCTGAAGGCATGTGACTTTTATTATTGAGCCTTGAATTACAAGAGTATGCTTTCTATTTCTTCATTATCCATCAGCATTAAAACAGTGCTGCACACAGAGCAGGATGACAGTAAACACTCCTGTTCTAAGTAGCCAGTCTTGGAAAGGAGGGAAAGCCAGCATTCAAAAGACCCAAGGGTTCCAGCAACTCCGCCTGTGGGCAGATTTGTTGATATGGTTTGGAGAGAAGTCTCTGGAGTTGACCAAACTGGACACAAATTCTGAAGCAACCCCTTCCTGCTTACGAACTTAGACAAGCTACTTAATATTTGTAAATCTCAGTTTGCTCACCTGTAAAGTGGGAGCAATAAAAATGCCTGCCTCATGGGATACTATGATGATTTAATAAACCAGTAGCTACTTCCTAGGAAATTTATGAGAAACAAATGCACTAAATTCTGTAAGGCACTCAATAAAGGACCCAGGAAATAGTAGGCACTCAGAAATGAGGTCAGAACTCTTACCATTATGGTTAGAGAAAAATATCACATGCTTCTGTTGTCCCACTGCTCACTCTGGAATTTTTTATCCCCAGTCATGTTGGCTGAAAACTAAGGAAAAATGCAAATATGCCTTTGGATCTCCGAGGAAAGTGGGAAATACACACTCCCTTCCACCCCATCTGCACGTCTAAAGCAAGGTAAGTCTCTCATGTTGCTTTCCCAACCAGCAACCAAGAACTCTGCCCTCACATGGCAAAATATGTCCAGAAGAAACAGCATTATCTGTTAAGACATTTGGGGGGTGGAGGGGTGTCTCTGGTAAAGCTATTATAGGAGCCCCCATCCAGGTTCTAACTTGCAAGCAACACAAACCTTCCCTGCCAAGATCAAGCAGAAGAGGAATAGATGGATACTGGGGAGCCTGAGGGAGCACTGGAGAATCCAAAAGGCAGGCCTGGAAGACAGACAGACATGGGGAAGGAAACCCTCTGCAGCCAGGACCACAGTCAAGTCAGCCCACGGAGTCCACAGGATGAGAAACTCTGCCACTTCTGCCATCTTACCTGGCGGTCCCAATGGGCACCGCGGGCCCCTGTCAACACTGGACAGATGCCACGTCCCATCACTGAAGTTGCTGGAGGACACGTGACACTCCTACCACTGGGATCAGCTCCGTTCTCTGCCTCTGTCACATTCTGTCCAGATTCAAAGCAGAAGGGTACATACCACACCCTCACTTGACTCCTGAAAAGGCTCACTTGTTGAGGAATCCTCCCAAAATGGGGGGCGGGGGGGGGGTGGCTTCAAAAGCTGAGCAGACAAAAGATGGCAAATGTTTTCTACAAGTGATTGTTATCCTGTTTTCTAATGTGTATAGCTACACATATGTATGTGTACTCACGTACAATAATAAATGTACTCTGATTTTCAAGGCACAACTTCTATTTTTAAAGTATTTTAAAGCCTTTCCATGCATCATGCAAAAATGCAAAGCCCATGGAGTTTTCAAAGGCTAAAAAGGAGAAATTGTCAAGGGAACAGCTGAGAGCCCAGTGCGTGAGGCACTGGGGGTGTATGTATATTCGGATTTTAAGATGTAGCGAGAACCAAATGATCAAGAGACCAAATTGAAAAACTATGTTTGACACCTTTTTTCCTTCCCCTGCTCTGAAAGCAAGGGGATATCTAATTGCTTCTGTTTCCTCCAGTAATAATCCCATAAATAACAAAAAAGGCCTAGTGTGGCTCGATTCCCTCAGTATCAGATAACTATCTTGACTGTTTATGCAGTCGGTGCATTAATTTTAGCGCGGGTTGGCTTTTTCCTTCTTTGAAAGGAGCCTCGGACAAATCCTCTTTGAGCTTTGCATTGAGCTCGGCTTTGCAGCCAAAATAAATTAGTCAAGTCTAGAACTTTGTTTTCAGAGTTTGTCAAGTTCTTTCCAGTGAAATTTTTCCTCCCGTTCCAGATGCGGTGGTTTTCTTGACTCCAGCTTCTATTTTCCTGGCACATGAAAATGCCAACATCTCCTTCGGGATACTTTGTGGAAAGCCAGAGGAAGGTGGACACAGCTAGTCTGCTCAAATGTGACCCTGACACGTGATTTAATATAGGTACTGTCCCGGCATCTCTGGCTGAATCACTACATAGATGCATTAGCTTCTCAGCATCCTTTCTTCTGATAACAGCTCTTTTGCTAACTTGGTTTATTTTATGTTCTGCATGGACAGAGTTAGGCGAAGCTCTGGGGCAAATTGGGAATTACTCTATTACAATCAAAATATCCAGATTATTGCACAAATGTTCATTTGAAGCTTGAGCTATTCAAGGAATGGTCTCAGTTTTCCACTTCTCCATGTGTAACACAGACAGAAGCATAGACACGGCCAATGAGACCAGCACCAACTCAGCCAACCCCAAGCGATATGTCTTAGCTACAAGACTGGTTTGCGGTATGTAATAAAATACACAATCTCGCTGCATCAAAATATGACCCCTGTGTTCTTGCATTAATATGACCAATTATCCAAAAGTGTATAAATAAATTTTGATTTCTCTATGCTCCTGTTAAAATTTCAGAGGCAATATTTTCTTCCACTAGGACATACACAAAATGTAACTTGAGATGCAGTAAATTATTGAAAGAGCATTGGTGAACTTATTCAAAGAGCAAATGTCTTTGAAGTCTAGCCTTTTCCTGTTTAATATGCTGTAGCTTTTAAATGTGGTTTATTGTACATGCATTTTATAAATTTGTATAAATATGTGTATATAAATAGATACATATTTGTCAGCCTTTGACTTTCACAGTTTTCTTTTAGTGAGCTGTTCCTGTTTTGATATCCTGAATCTACATTATTTTTATCATTAAGCTAGAATGTTAATTTTTATACTCTTTGAGGTTTAAGGATTGTAACTTGGATACCACCACCTGCAAGCCTTTTAGGAGGTGTCCTGCATACCCTTCCCAACATTTAATTAATAATAGATAGGAAAATAAATGCTGCTCACCAGATTGTCTGAAGTCAACACCTACATCATCCAAAATGAGACTAAGTCAGTTCTAATAGATTTTACAGCATTGCCAAGTAACTATATATTTTTTCATCCCCAGTGTGTCCACTTTCTTTTCTCTCCAGCCTTTAGCTTTTGAAGCCATAATTCAGCTCCCTTCTTTGTGTCCCAGTCTCCTCATCTGTACTATGAGGAGGGGAGACTCAATGATTGTGGAATTGTCTTTCATTTACACAAGTTTTGTTCTCATTTATTGTTCAGTAGCTAAATCGTGTCCAACTTATTGTGACCCCATGGACTGCAGCATGCTAGGCTTTCTTGTCCTTCACTATCTCCCAGAGTTTGCTCAAATTCATGTCCATGGAATTAGTGATGCTTTTTAATCATCTCATCCTCTGCTACCCTCTTCTTTCCTTCAGTCTTTCCTGGCATCAGGGTCTTTTCCACAAGCTTATACCTTGGGAATTTCTCTGAGTTTTTGTTTTTTCTTCTATGAAAGAAACAAGATATCTCCATATATAAAGTGATATCATACAGTAATTGTTGTACCCTGGCTTACTTCATTTAGCATAACGCCCTCCAGGTTCATCCATGCTTTTGCAAATGATAGGGTTTCCTTCTTTCTCTGGGCTGAGTAATATTTCACTGCATATTTACACCACATTCTCTTCATTCCTTCATTCATTGATGGATAAATACTGCATGACACCATTTACATGTATAATCTTTTTAAAAAGTCAAACTCAGAAACAGAGGGTAGAAAAATGGTTGAAAGGGGTGAGGGAAATAGAGAGAGGTTGGCACAAGATACAAACTTTCAGCTCTAAGATGAGTGAGGTCTGAGGATGTTTACTAATGTATAACTATATGATGACTATAGTTGATGACACTGTATTATATAAATAAAAATTGCTAAGAGAGTAAAACGTAAAGGTTCTTACCAAAGAAAGACAAATATGTGAGGTGATGGATTTGTTAATTAACTAGATGGGGTTAATCCTTTCGCAATGAGGACATTTATCAAATCACTGCAATGTACACTGTACATATCATCTAATTTTTTCAATTATACAACAAGGCTGAAATTAAAAGTTTTTTTAAATTTTAAAAGAAAAGAATGCTGAACCACATGGAATTTCTTTGTTTCTGTTTAATTGTTGTGAAAGTAATAAATGCTTGTTTTTTAAAATCAGTGGTACAGTATTTCATGAAATAAAATGGTACAGTTTCTCCTCATTTCTCTTGTTTCATCCACTCCCCAACCTATCCCCTAGTGCTAAACACTGTTCAAATTTCTTTTATCATTTTGAACATTTCTGGGCTTATTCAGACATTTATATTGTACTTTAAAAATGCAAATGAAAGTATAGAGTGTATTTTTATTTTATTTTTTTAAAAAAGTTTGGGGCACACCTTGCCCTGACAATACATAAAGGCACATCTCCTTCTAATCAGTTATAATAGAGGTCTATTTCACAGTTTGCATAATTTAGCACATCTTCTATTAGAAATAGTTAAGTTGTTGTTGTGGTCTGAATGTCTATCTCTCCCAAATTCATATATTGAAAACCTAATGCCCAAGATGCCCAAGGTATTAGGAACTGGGGCCTCTAGAAGGTGATTAGGTCACCTCTTGAATGAGATGAATAGATGATTTTTTTTTTTTAAGGCCTCGCTGAAGGTCCAGGGGCTAAGACTCCACACTCCTAACGCAGGGGGCCTGTGTTCTATCCCTGATCAGGGAACTAGAGCCCACATGAGGCAACCGAGTTCACATTCTGCAACTAAAGATCCTATGGGCTGCAGCTAAGACCAGGTGCAGCCAAATAAATACTTTTTTAAAAGGCTCAGGGAGCTAGCTAGCCCCTCTGCCATATGAGGATACAATAAGTCTGTGACGCGGAAGGGACCCCTTACTTGACCAGGCCAGCACACTGACCTTGGACTTGCAGCTTCTAGAACTGTAAGAAATAAATCTCTATTGTTTATAAGCCACGCTGTCAGTGATATTTGTTATCACAGCCTGAATGGACTAAAACAACTGTTTATTTTTTTACCAGAAATAGATGATTTCTAATGGCACACCACTCCAGTACTCTTGCCTGGAAAATCCCATGGATGGAGGAGCCTGGTAGGCTGCAGTCCATGGGGTCGCTAAGAGTCGGACATGACTGAGCGACTTCACTTTGACTTTTCACTTTCATGCATTGGAGGAGGAAATGGCAACCCACTCCAGTGTTCTTGCCTGGAGAATCCCAGGGACAGAGGAACCTGGTGGGCTGCTGTCTATGGGATCGCACAGAGTTGGACACGACTGAAGCGACTTAGCAGCAGCAGCAAGATTCCTTTCAGTGTTAAGATTCTATAGTCACACATCTATTGATTAGCTTCCTGCACTTCCTACATTCACTCAACAAATATTTATGGGGATATATCACATGGCAGAAACTATTTTTCCCAACTCCGTATGAATGAATTATGAATAAGTGATTTGAACATGCTGTGTTCAGTGCATTTCCCATATGCAAGCAGACTTAAGTTCCAATGGATGCCTTCGTAGCAGTACCCAGGACAGCAAACAATGGGTAAGAAGGAGTACTCAGAAGTCACAACTACCCTCAGTTGACTCTGGATGGGTGGGCATGTATTATTTTCTTGAAGAAGTATGCAGAGGACGTTCTGTAATGCTCCATCTAATGACTCAACACCTGAACTTGCTCCACCAAAATAGCCCCAAAATTGTAATTTTGCTGCCAGGCCTACTTGCTAAAAACTAACTCTGTAAAAGTGTGGCTCAGCAGAAATCTGCCTGCGATGCTAGAGACATAGGAGATGTGAGCTCAATCCCTGGGTCAGGAAGATCCTCTGGAGAAAGAAATGGCAACCCACTTGAGTATTCTTGCCTGTAGAATCCCACGGACAGAGATGCCTGGTGGGCTACAGTCCATAGCGTCTCAAGAGTCAGACATTAATTAACAACTAAACCACCACCACCAGGACTATATGTACTCAAAGAGCTTGTCCTTTAGAGTATGTATTTTATTCTTCTCGCACACTAGTAGAAGGTGATATTAGCATAGGGATACCATCGTCATTAATAAAAATAAGATATTCTTGGGACTTCCCTGATGATCCAGTGGCTGGGAGTCCATGTTCCCAAAACTGTGGGCTCAGGATCCATCCTTGGTCAGGGAACTAGATCCTACATGCCACAACCAATGACCCCACACGCCACAACCAAGATCAAAGATCCTGTGTGCTGCAATTTAAGACCCGGCACAGCCAAATAAATAAAAATAAATATTAAAAAAATTAAGCCATGTGATTCTTTGGGAGTCAGCAAGGGACACGTGGTTCAGTCTAGGTCAGAGAAGCCTTTGGAAAAAAAAAAGAATAAGATATTCTTAATTCTCAATTCAAATTATTAGGAAGAGTAAGACATATCTATTACATATTTGCTGCTCCTTCTGTAGCAGTACCAAGTGTTTACATACATTTTCTCTAATCCTTAGACCTCTCCTGCAAGATTGATAACAATGTCCCCATTGAACAGCAGAGTAGAAGTAGGGAAGTCAAGATTCCTCCATAGACTATTTCTCCCTCACTAAGTTGCCCTAGTGTCACTTGGAAATGCCATACAAGCTTTCTGTAAAATCTTAGCTGCTGCTGCTGCTGCTGCTGAGTCACTTCAGTAGTGTCTGACTCTTCGAGACCACATAGAAAGCAGCCTACCAGGCTCCCCAGTCCCTGGGATTCTCCAGGCAAGAACACTGGAGTGGGTTGCCATTTCCTTCTCCAATGCATGAAAGTGGAAAGTGAAAGTGAAGTTGCTCAGTCGTGTCCGACAGCGATCCCATGGACTGCAACCCACCAGGCTCCTCCACCCATGGGATTTTCCAGGCAAGAGTACTGGAGTGGGTCGCCATTGCCTTCTCCGAAATCTTAGCTAGAGATTTAAAAAAGAAAACCAGAGGGCTTTAGATAAGGGAGAGACCTCAGAAAAGATCCTTGGTTAGATTAATATTTAATATTCTTTGAAACTATTAAACCACCACCCAACTACCCCCATCCAACCTCATGCCCCTGAAACTCCCTTGGGTTAAGCTATCCTCATCACTGCTTCAGTTTGTGATTTGAAACCTTAGTCTTCAGGCAGCTGCTTTTCCCTGTAGTTTTGTTTTACAATCACTGAGCAACTCTTTGCTGTAAGAAGTGAAGACTTTCCCTCTGCCAACCCAATTACACAGCAGTATCACGCATAGTCCTCTGATGTAAATGCATCTCTCTATGTGCCAGTCAACACTTACTTATCCACCTGAAGATTATCTATGTCAGAATTGTCTCCTGCTAATTTTTAATCCCCAAATGAGTTTCTCTTGCTGCCCAGGGTGGCCTTTCCTGACAGCCGTGAGTATCTGTCCAGAAAGTGATGCTAATATTGATAACATCTTGCATAAGATCTAATTAAAGGATGTGAATCTGCTGCCCAAAAATTCAAAAAATTAAAAATATGATCCCTCCTGAGGCCAAATAAGAGATTATTCGGGGATTATCTGTTGTGTTGGATTTTCTGCACTGCCACGCCCTCCCTCTGGCATGTAGAATTGAGAACTGGCTGCCCAACATGTTTTCAATGACTGTTTTTGGAGTGAAGCTATTGATGAGCAAGACTGTTGTCATAGCACATGTCAAACTTGGTAATTATCATGTTTTCTTACAATAAGTTCTACAGCTGCTCTTCTATGGTTCATTTGTCTCTAAAACTTGGGAAATAATTGCTTTCGGTCAGGAATTTACAAGAACAAAACCAGCTATGCTGGTGCAAATGATTAGATACTCTGCGTTTTCTAGTAATCAAAACATAACTTGAAGGGAATTTTAAGTCTTCTCCAGCCATACCCAGCTACTCTTTTAAAAGCTCACTATATAATGAATAGAACCGGATGTTTTAATGCTAAATTGCCCCACCTCCTCCATAACAGAATGTTCTGGTAAAGACAAAAATCATCTGCACAGTGCCAGCACAAATTCCCCAGATTTGGGACCTTGTTTTTTCTAAGGATAAATAAACCTAAACTGTTCTAGCTCAAGACGAAATTCTCAGGTACTTGAGAGTGGTAAATACCTCATAGACCCATCAAACAAAGATACGCCTTGCCGCACTGTCAGGGCTTCTTAACAAAAAGAGAGATGTTTGGGTCTTTGTGAAAGAAGCACGTACCCCAGAGCAACAAGTAAATGCCAGGTTTCATTGATATTTCTTGTGCAATCTTTAGGCCAAATACAAGCTTGTACTCTACCCCGTAGTGTTTGGGTTACCTTGAAATTGCTTTTTCTCTTAAAATGTGGAGTTAAATTGACGCCCTCCTTAAGTATTTCACAGTACTTACTCTATAGTTTCCCATACCACCTGATGAACAGCCTCATTTACCATCTAGGGATATGAAGACCTGAAGTTATGAAACAGAGATATGAAAAAAAAAAACTCCTTTCTAATGATGCAGTTTCAGATATAAACTTGAGCCAACAAGGGGGATACTGCTAGATCTCAAGATGCACTCACACACAGGTGCCGGCATTCTCATTTCCATGTTCTCAGCTGTGAGGAAGGCAAGATTTCTGATTGTTCCTTTTACTGAAGACTGTCCAGGGGACCACAAGGATCCAGGATGCATTTGGAACCCGATCTGAGGGTCAGAAGACATGTCTAAACCAAAGTAGTTGCATATCATCTGATCTATCTCAAGCAGAGAATTTTTCAGTATTGAGTGGTCCTAAAGACAATTTAATTCATCACTTTTTCCTATATAGTTATAAACTAAGCTCAAGGCAGACGAACCAGAGATCAAATTGCCAACATCTGCTGGATCCTCGGAAAAGCAAGAGAGGTCCAGAAAAACATCTATTTCTGCTTTATTGACTACGCCAAAGCCTTTGACTGTGTGGATCACAATAAACTGTGGAAAATTCTGAAAGAGATGGGAAGACCAGACCACCTGGCCTGCCTCTTGAGAAACCTATATTCAGGTCAGGAAGCAACAGTTAGAACTGGACACGGAACAACAGACTGGTTCCAAATAGGAAAAGGAGTACGTCAAGGCTGTATATTGTCACCCTGCTTATTTAACTTATATGCAGAGTACATCATGAGAAATGCCAGGCTGGAAGAAGCACAAGCTGGAATCAAGACTGCTGGGAGAAATATCAATAACCTCAGATATGCAGATGTCACCACCCTTATGGCAGAAAGTGAAGAGGAACTCAAAAGCCTCTTGATGAAAGTGAAAGAGGAGAGTGAAAAAGTTGGCTTAAAGCTCAACATTCAGAAAACGAAGATCATGGCATCTGGTCCCATCGCTTCATGGAAATAGATGGGGAAACAGTGGAAACAGTGTCAGACTTTATTTTTCTGGGCTCCAAAATCACTGCAGATGGTGACTGCAGCCATGAAATTAAAAGACGCTTACTCCTTGGAAGGAAAGTTATGACCAACCTAGATAGCTTATTCAAAAGCAGAGACATTACTTTGCCAACAAAGGTCCGTCTAGTCAAGGCTATGGTTTTTCATGTGGTCATGTATGGATGTGAGAGCTGGACTGTGAAGAAAGCTGAGCGCTGAAGAATTGATGCTTTTGAAGTGTGGTGTTGGAGAAGACTCTTGAGAGTCCCTTAGACTGCAAGGAGATCCAACCAGTCCATTCTGAAGGAGATCAGGCCTGGGTGTTCATTGGAAGGACTGATGCTAAAGCTGAAACTCCAGTACTTTGGCCACCTCATGAGAAGAGTTGACTCATTGGAAAAGACTCTGATGCTGGGAGGGATTGGCAAGAGGAGAAGGGGATAACAGAGGATGAGATGGCTGGATGACTTGATGGACGTGAGTCTGAGTGAACTCCGGGAGTTGGTGATGGACAGGGAGGCCTGGCGTGCTGTGACTCATGGGGTCTCAAAGAGTCGGACACGACTGAGCGACTGAACTGAACTGAACTGAAGTCTCAGAGTATCGATAGCTGCCCAGGGTAAGATGCAATCTCTGCATTTAAGAGTCTAACTGGGGAGAAAAACCATACACTTGAAACAAGCCTGATCTATACTAGCCATAATATGCTGAAAAACTAAATCGTGTGTTACAGAAACCCCAAGGGAACAGTAAGTGTTCAAAAACAATAGAAGAATATTCCATGGATGGTGTGAGAATTTGAAGAATGGACAGAGTCAAGACTAAGAAAGATGGAATAGGAAGGTTTTCCCAAAAAGTAACTATGGAGAAAAGCAGGACTCGAAATGTAGACAGAGGCATGGGCCTATGGTCGATGTGGGGAGAGGTTTCCAGAAGTGAAGAAACAAGCTAAACAAGTCCATCTTAGCTTTAAGTCACCCTGTTGGCAATATTATAAGGTAAGTCTCCCTGAACAAGCTGACCATACTGTTTGGAGGACATTTGGGGAAATCTGATCATCTTTATCTTTCCTTTTCTCCTTTGCTTTTCACTTCTCTTCTTTTCACAGCTATTTGTAAGGCCTCCCCAGACAGCCATTTTGTTTTTTTGCATTTCTTTTCTACAGGGATGGTCTTGATCCCTGTCTCCTGTACAATGTCACGAACCTCCATCCATAGTTCATCAGGCACTCTATCAGATCTAGGCAAGAAGAGATAAGAAAGTCTTCTTCAGTAATCAACGCAAAGAAATAGAGGAAAACAACAGAATGGGAAAGACTAGAGATCTCTTCAAGAAAATCAGAGATACCAAAGGAACATTTCATGCAAAGATGGATTCCATAAACGACAGAAATGGTATGGACCTAACAGAAGCAGAAGATATTAAGAAGAGATGGCAAGAATACACAGAAGAACTGTACAAAAAAGAGCTTCATGAATAAGATAATCACTATGGTGTGATCACTCACCTAGAGCCAGACATACTGGAATGTGAAGTCAAGCGGGCCTTAGAAAGCATCACTGCAAACAAAGCTAGTGGAGGTGATAGAATTCCAGTTGAGCTATTCCAAATCCTGAAAGATGATGCTGTGAAAATGCTGCACTCAATATGCCAGCAAATTTGGAAAACTCAGCAGTGGCCACAGGACTGGAAAAGGTCAGTTTTCATTCCAACCCCAAAGAAAGGCAATGCCAAAGAAGCTCAAACTACCACACAATTGCACTCATCTCACGCTAGTAAAGTAATGCTCAAAATTCTCCAACCCAGGCTTCAGCAATATGTGAGCCGTGAATTTCCTGATGTTCAAGCTGAATTTAGAAAAGGCAGAGGAACCAGAGATCAAATTGCCAACATCCTCTGGATCATGGAAAAAGGAAGAGAGTTCCAGAAAAACATCTATTTCTGCTTTATTGACTATGCCAAAGCCTTTGACTGTGTGGATCACAATAAACTGTGGAAAATTCTGAAAGAGATGGGAAGACCAGACCACCTGACCTGCCTCTTGAGAAACCTGTATGCAGGTCAGGAAGTAATAGTTAGAACTGGACATGGAACAACAGACTGGTTCCAAATAGGAAAAGGAGTACGTCAAGGCTATATATTGTCACCCTGTTTCTTTAACTTATATGCAGAGTACATCATGAGAAACGCCAGGCTGGAAGAAGCACAAGCTGGAATCAAGAGTGCTGGGAGAAATATCAGTAACCTCAGATATGCAGATGACACCACCCTTATGGCAGACAGTGAAGAGGAACTCAAAAGCCTCTTGATGAAAGTGAAAGAGGAGAGTGAAAAAGTTGGCTTAAAGCTCAACATTCAGAAAACGAAGATCATGGCATCCAGTCCCATCACTTCATGGAAATAGATGGGGAAAGAGTGGAAACAGTGTCAGACTTTATTTTTCTGGGCTCCAAAATCACTGCAGATGGTGACTGCAGCCATGAAATTAAAAGACGCTTACTCCTTGGAAGGAAAGTTATGACCAACCTAGATAGCATATTCAAAAGCAGAGACATTACTTTGCCAACAAATGTTTGTCTAGTCAAGGCTATGGTTTTTCCTGTGGTCATGTATGGATGCGAGAATTGGACTGTGAAGAAGGCTGAGCACCGAAGAATTGATACTTTTGAACTATGGTGTTGGAGAAGACTCTTGAGAGTCCCTTGGACTGCAAGGAGATCCAACCAGTCCATTCTGAAGGAGATCAGGCCTGGGTGTTCATTGGAAGGACTGATGCTAAAGCTGAAACTCCAGTACTTTGGCCACCTCATGCGAAGAGTTGACTCATTGGAAAAGACTCTGATGCTGGGAGGGATTGGGGGCAGGAGGAGAAGGGGATGACAGAGGATGAGATGGCTGGATGGCATCACTGACTCGATGGACGTGAGTCTGAGTGAACTCCGGGAGTTGGTGAGGGACAGGGAGGCCTGGCATGCTGCGATTCATGGGGTCGCAAAGAGTCAGATACAACTGAGCAACTGATCTGATCTGATCTGATCATCTTTATAACAAGTAAATATATAATGGCTTCTTTATTTAAAAGACAGCATGCATAGCTAAACCCTCATCATAGTCCCTCCTTGCAAAACTTTGTAAAATCCTTTTATAAAGAAAAATATGTAGACTGTAGACATCTCAGTTCCTGCAGTTAATATCAGGCATCTTAGGCATCTGGCATGTGCATCATCTTTTGGGATAACCTGAAAATATTGCCACAATATGTCAAGTGGCATCATGGAGACTTGAATGTTAAAGAGCCAACAATGGGCTTGGGGTCTAATACCCAGGTTATTCAGGAGTCTGATAGCCAGCCAGGTTAATTTTCCTTTCTTGTTTTGCAATTCTTTTAAGGCATCTTCAGTTCTTGAGGAATGAAATGTGGGAGATGTTTATGCTTTTGAAGCAATAAGAGGAAATAATTATTAGTGGAGCAAGTATGAATGGGGAACAAGGCTGGCACAGTGGCTCTGATGGAATGATGACATGCAACAGCTGGGAGAATATAGCACTATTAGGAAAAGCCTAGAATTATTTGAGGAGAACTGTTTTCAAGTTATACAGGATGGAAGACTGGGATTTTGTTACGTGTGTATAAAGTAACAGAAAATGGACTTGGTGGCGGGGGAGAGCCATACTACATAAAACATAATGACCAGTAGTATGCATTTATAGATACATACTAGAAATGGACTACATATTTGGTATCACCCCTGGGCAGTGCTGCTCTTCTTTTTCTATCTTTCTCATCACCCTATGCTCTGCTTACTTTATGCTCTGATAAGAGCCAGGACTGATCTAAAGCCATAGAAGCCCTCTTCTGAAATCCATATACAGTGGATGCTGCAGTGTCCATCCAGATCTACTTCGCTGGGATGTATATCCATCCCTCACCTTCCCTCTTCTGGATGAACTGGCCTTCCCAGGTGGCCCTAGTGGTAAAGAACCTGCCTGCCAATGCAGGGAATGTAAGAGATGAAGATTCAATCCTTGAGTCGGAACAATCCCCTGCGGGAGGGCATGGCAACCCACTCTAGTATTCTTGCCTGGAGAATCCCCATGGACAGAGGAGCCTGGCAGACTACAGTCCATGGGGTCATAAAGAGTTGGACATGACTGAGCAACTTGGCACATGGATGAACAGGAGTCATCTCCCTGGGGAAGTATTCATCTTCCCATGCCAGCAACTAATACATGACTGGCATAGTGGTGCCAAATACCAGGCCCCTTACCTCAAGATCGGTAGGACTTCCCTGGCCATCCAATGGATAAGACTCCCTGCTCCCAATGCAGGGAGCCTAGGGTTCGATCCCTGGTTGGGAAACCAAGATCCCACATTCTGCAACTAACCTTGTGTATCGCAAAAAAGACCCAGCATAGCCAAAAATAAAAATCCTATTGTGGAGGGGGTGGAGGGGGCGTGATTCATCCTCAGCACTGCGAATAGGGTCACTCTGAAGATAGTCTCCAGCTGGGACCCTATGCTCCCTTTGTTCTTGCCTTCTGTTCTTTCTTGCTTCGTACTCCTTCTCCTAAGAGCACTTTCCCACTAAAGTCACTTAAGCAAGAATCCCCACCACACTCTGCTTCTGGGAAACCCATCTTAAGACACCATAGAACATGGAACACAGCAGGAAGAGGACGGATTCTGGGCAGGGTCTGGAAAGGACAGGGAAGAAGCAGGAAAAATCATGAAGCTTGTAAGTGGCAGGTGGCGGTGGTATAGTTGTTAAGTCAGTCCAATTCTTTGTAACTCCATGGACTGTAGCCCGCCAGGCTCCTCTGTCCACGGGATTCTCCAGGCAAGAATACTGGAGTGGGTTGCCATGTCCTCCAGGGGATCTTCCCAACCCAGGGACTGAACCCAGGCCTCCTGCATTTAATGTGATTTCTTGCATTGCAGGCAGATTCTTTACCAACTGAACCATCAGGAAAGCCTGTAAGTGGCAGGAGATAAGGGAGTATTAGAGCCCAGATAGGGGTAAGGAGGGGTGGTGTTAGGGCCGAAAGACAGTGGCTGCAGCGAGTGGAGAAGGAAGATGCATAGGAAGCCAGCAGCGAGAGGCTCTGTGTTGGCAAAGCTATTTCCTCTGCGACCAACCGGGGCCTCCTCTGGGGACACACCCTGCACAGAGACTGCTAAGTGTTGTGGTCTTAGCTCCCAGCAGAAGCAGAGATTTCAAGGACTATTCCTGCTTGAACTTGCCCATTCTGTCATGGTAAGAGGAGGTCTCCAGCTGATCCATTTGTTAATCCCCTGGATTAAGCTCACATAAAGAGTGAAAACACCACTAGGGGAGAATTCCTACAGCTTCCTGCTGGCAAACAAGATTTGCCTGCAGCTAATGGGCATGCCCAGCTCCTCTGACAGCTACTATAAACCCTGGGTAGGGTTTGAGAGAAAAGGAGGGTAGGGGCAGCAAAAAGAGAAGGGGAAAAGACCAGGAGAGGGAATGAAAAGGAGAAAGACATGGGAGCGGGGGAGGGGTCTCTCCCTTCTACAGCAGCCTCTGGAATGCGTTCTGTGCACCCAAGACGGAAGGAGACTGTTGTCTTGATCTTTTAGCACCATTGGCAGCAAACAGAAAGGAAACACTAAGCCCTTTTGATACTATTTTGAGCAGAAGCAGTTTGAGGAAGAAAGAGATGTCTTCACTACTTAGGTTATTTACTACTTGATTATTTTACTACTTTACTACTTGTTTATTCTCCATGCCCTTGAGATATAAACACACAAACAAACAACAACAACAAAACTATAGGGAAAAGTAATGACATTTCTTAAACTTGAGTTAAAACTCTAATCAAGAGTCATCCATGGTTTTGGGATACATTAGTGTATCTCCCCATGAGCTTCTGAAAAAGAGTCTCAAACCTAAGACTGAAATGCTGAAGGGAGGTTTGCATTAAGTGCCTTACTGTTTGGAGGTGAGAGAAATTGAACTTTGGAAACTACTGGGCTGTACTATGCTTTATTGAAAGTTCAAACCTGGTCAGATGCATGAGGTGGTTAAGATTCATTTAACAACTATTTCTTGAGCATTTCCTATGAATCAGCTCTTGCGCTGGGTGCTGGCAATATGGAGGGATATGAGCCCATCCCCAAAAGTTAGAAGCCACCGATCTATACCAAACTTCATTTTCTAGACACAGAAAGGTTACCCAAATAATTGTGACTTTGGGAAAGACTTTGCCAAACTGAGACTTTAATCAAGGACATCTACCTCTTCCCAAGTTATAATCAGACCAGTCTCACTTGCTGGTCTTTTCTTCCCTGCTTGTATGAAGGGACGTGAATATGGGCTCTCAAGTCAGCCTGGCTCTAACACTATTTGCTTGAGCTTGCATAGTGTATTTGTTTCTTTAATCCTGGGTTACCAAATCTTTTTCTTTTTTTTTGAAGAATTTCCATTTTCTTTTTTATTGAAGTACAGTTGATTTCCAATATTATATTAGTTTCAGGTCTACAGTGTAGTGGTTTGGTATTTTTGCAGATTATACTCCATTATAGGTTATTGCAAAGATAATGGCTACAATTTCCTTTACTGTATCCTTTTTCCTTATCTATTTTACACATAGTAGTTTATATCTGTTAACTCTATACACCTACTTTGCTCTTCAGTGGCTCCACTTTCCTTTGGTAACCACACATTTATTTTCTGTTTCTGTTTTGCCTATGCATTCATTTGTATTATTTTTTTTAGATTCCACATATGAGTGATATCATATTTGTCTTTCTCTGATTTATGTCACTTAGTATGATAACATCCAGGTCCATTCATATTGCTGCAAACGGAAGAATTTCATTCCTTTTTAAGGCTGAGTAATGTGTGTGTGTCTCCACACCTTCTTAACCCAATCATCTGTTGATGGGCACTTCAGTTTGCTTCCATGTCTTGGCTGTTGTAAATAGTGCTGCTATGAACACCAGGGCACATGAATTTTTTTGAATTAGAGCTTTCATTTTTTTCCAGATATATATACAGTAGTGGAATTGCTGGATCATGTGATAGTCCTATTTTTAGTTTTTGGGGGACCCTCCACACTGTTCTGGAGAAGGCAATGGCACCCCACTCCAGTACTCTTGCCTGGAAAATCCCATGGACGGAGGAGCCTGGTGGGCTGCAGTCCATGGGGTCGATAAGAGTCAGACATGACTGAGCGACTTCACTTTCACCTTTCACTTTCATGCATTGGAGAAGGAAATGGCAACCCACTCCAGTGTTCTTGCCTGGAGAATCCCAGGGATGGGGGAGCCTGGCAGGCTGCCGTCTATGGGGTCGCACAGAGTCGGACACGACTGAGGAGACTTAGCAGCAGCAGCAGCAACAGCCACACTGTTCTCCATAGTGGCTGTATCAATTTACATGCCCACCAACAGTGTAAGAGGGTCTCCTTTTCTCCACATCCCCTCCAACATTTGTTATTTGTAGACTTTTTGGTGACAGCCATTCTGACAAAAATGAGGTAATACCTCATTGTAGTTTCAATTTCCATTTCTTTAATAATGAGCAATGTTGAGTGTATTTCATGTGTGTGTTAGCCATCTGTATGTCTTTTTTGGAAAAATGTCCATTCGGGTCTTCTAACCATTTTTAAGATGAAATTAAAAATAACATGCCTGTATCCATCAGAGTTCTTTGTTTTGAGTGATATAAACAAACAAAGGTTGATATAGACAGGCAGGAATTTACTGCAAGAATAGGAGGGAGCTCAAGGGGAAGGCTTCTTTGTGGCTCAACTTCAGGAACAGCACCCATATTATATTTTATGTTTCTAACAACATCAAAGACTGGAGAACCGGACTCAGAAATGGAAGAAAGAAGGGGGTCTAGGCAACAGCCAAACCACAGCCAAAATCACACTCCAAAGCTAGTTGGTGGAGACTTTGTCACTGCAGCTGCTGACACAAAACAGTGGAATTTATCCACCACTAGTTGTATTGGAGAAGACTCTTGACAGTCCCTTGGACTGCAAGGAGATCCAACCAGTCCATTCTGAAGGAGATCAGCCCTGGGATTTCTTTGGAAGGAACGATGCTAAAGCTGAAACTCCAGTACTTTGGCCACCTCATGCGAAGAGTTGACTCATTGGAAAAGACTCTGATGCTGGGAGGGATTGGGGGCAGGAGGAGAAGGGGACGACAGAGGATGAGATGGCTGGATGGCATCAGTGACTCGATGGACGTGAGTCTGAGTGAACTCCGGGAGTTGGTGATGGACAGGGAGGCCTGGCATGCTGCGATTCATGGGGTTGCAAAGAGTTGGACATGACTGAGCGACTGAACTGAACTGAACTAAACTGAACTATTAGTCTTGGACACTGGCTGCCACAGTGAACACTGCAGCCCCTGGGAGCTGCATGCTGAAGCCACCTATGCCACCTTTATCTGAGAAACAAATTCTCAACTTTCTTGCCTTTTGTGTCCCTAACTACCATTTTAAAGTCTGAGGCAGATACCACTCTTTGGCTGAGTGTAGGTCATATGCCCATCCCCCAGCTGCAAGGAAGTCTGGTACAACAAGTATCTGAACTTTTTTAGCTTCTGTACTGAGAAATTCCATCTAAATTCATATTATCAGTAATTTCTCAAACACAGAAAATGAGTTCAAAGGCTGGACAACTCTCCAAATAAAACTCACATGGTTCCACTACTCTATAAGAATGGTATAAGGATTAAATAAGATAATACAGAGATTAATAAGATAATATAGAGCTCAACAAAGGTTCAATTAATGTTCATCTTCATCATCACCTTCACCACTATTATTATTGTAAAAGTCAGGCCATCTGCCCTTCATATCATACCAGTTGTTCATAATGCCTGTAGGTGAGAAAGGTGAATGGTAAAAGTATAGGGGAAATTGAGGAAATGAAGGGTAATGCCAGAAGGGTAAGGGAAAAGATTGGAAGGCAGAAATAAGGAAAAGAAACGGGCACTTTCTTTTCTTTACTGATTCCTGGAGAGAAATTAATTACCCAGGAAAAAGAGCACGACAGGACTTAACACAGAGATGCAGCAATAAGGAGAGTCATGTTATTCAGAGCTCTGGTCCTCAGATATGACCTTTCTTAGCCAAGGGACCCAGACTGAAAGAACACAACAGTTGAAGACAAATGAAGAGGCTCAGAAAGAAATGCTCTTGGTCTCTTTATAAATAAACCCTTATAGCTTGTTTGGTGGTGGTGGTGATGGAGATGTGTGTATATAAAGGCATGTGTTCATTTATTTTAATAAAGGCGTTTCTAATTAATTACTTATTTATTTCAGGCTGTGCCGAGTCTTTGCTGCTTTGCTTGCTCTTTCTCTAGTTGCAGTGGGCAGGGGCTACTTTTTGTCTCAGTGCTCAGGCTTCTCACGGCAGTGGCTTCTTTTGTGGTGAAACACAGGCTCTAGACACACAGGCTTCAGTAGCTGCAGCAATGGGCTCGGTAAGTGTGGCTCTCAAGCATAGGCTTAGCTGAATGGCATGTGGAGTCTTCCTGAACCAGGGATTAAGCCCGTGACCCTGCACCGGCAGGTAGACCCCCATCCACTGTACCACAGGGAAGTGCTGCATGAGTGTATGCTGTTGTGTTTTAAATTTATAGAAGAGAATTGAGATTTGAATTTTAAGGGATTTTGATTTTTGTTTTGGCAGCTCCTGTTTCCTCTCCTCCCACTCAAATATGCAGAGACACACAAATCACAATTGAGGCTGGATGCAAACAGTGCCTCCCGGGGTATTTCCCTTGGTTTCATCAGGGCTTAGCTGACTTCTGATACCTGGTAGAGGATCCTGGTTAAAGGATCAGTTGATGATGATAATTATTCTAGGACAGTAATTCCCAATCCTTGTAAGTATAAGTGTAAATATGAGAGCTGCTCTGGCAGAGGGTTAGCATTGCTTGTCTGTGCCTCAGCTCCTTTTGTATGGAAATTGGCCTCTCCCTCATGTAACTCTAGTAGAGCTATGAATCAAGGGACTTCATCTCTCCTTCCCTTTCAAGGGTCAGCACATAATTCATGCTGACCAATCAGTTGATCATCTCCACCTTACCTCTTGTGATTAGTCCAGAGAGGAGTCCATGAGGTAGTGTTGGACAATCACAGTTTGTTTAATCATAGCTGGAGTTTAATATGGGTGTTGGGATAAAGTCTCCCTTGAGTTCACAAGTCTTCAGGACCATGTGATCATGTGACAAGGACCCTCTCATCACCCTTTGGACAAACCACACCTGAGGATGAAGCCAAACAAAGGCATACAGAGTTCAGCTTATCTCTGAGTTACCTAAGCCAATAACTTTTCCTTTGGCTTTAGTCAGTCTGAGTTGGAATTTTATTACTGGCAATTGGGAGAATTTCATATCAAACTGCTCCCCCCCAGTTGCTTTAGACTCCTATGTGATATGAATTGAACTTTTAGCATGGTTTGATCAAACATGTAATGATAAAAATGGCTATAATCTCAAAGCTTTTAAAATAGTTTTGATGCTATTAATCATAATAGCATCTACCGATATTCTTTTTAAAATAACAATCTATGTGTGAGACATGTTATTTATTCAGACCCTAGAGAATGCTTAAACACTAAGTAGACTCCTGGATCACTAGCAGTAATTATTTTGGCTCCCCAATCCAGAATCACTGTTTTTAAGCTCTCAGACTTTCAATACAATACTAGAGAAAAAGCACTTCTGGGTTTTACCATATTTTAAAGAGCTCTAAACCCTTTGTCTACTTCTAAAGAAAATACCATGAAAGAGCCCTTTGATAAGCTTTTGTACCCAAACAGAGTCTGGTCTGAAGTTTCCAAAAATACAAGGCCATCATCTATGAGGACACAAGATCCACCTGTGAGCTGCAAAAATTCAGGAACTTGCCTGGGGACCACAGTGGGGTCACCATCCACCATCAGAAGTAACATTCTCCATGAATCGGATGCTCAATTTTGCAGTGGCATGCAGGTCACACTCCCAAGACCAGAACCGCTCTTGACGTTCGAAAGCAGTGCCGGGAGCCATTAGTGATGTATTTGACATTCTATCAGAAAATTCCACCAAAGCTCTCTTTTCTATTAAAAGCCACTCAGAGGGGAAAAGAAAAAAAAAATGGTAGAAACCCTAACAATAAAAGCAACCATTTACTAGAAAGACCAATGTAACCCTTCAAAAAGCTGACTGGATGGTATGAAACTCACTAGCTGTTCAATTTCCTTTTTGACCCGTTTTTAAAGTTACAACAATTTTCAAAGCTATTTATATAGCTGAGGATCTCTATAAAAATTTCTACACATTTTCAATTTAACAAAGAACAGACTGCTAGACCATGCTGGGGTCAAGAGGGACTGGGAGTGAGGTGAGGGAAGCCCATATACCCCACTTCAATTTAGCCATGAGAAATGGGAGTTTCACTGCGCTAGGAAAACATCGATCCCTCAAGCAAAAACCTCAGCAGAAAAGTTAAGGGGCAATAAATGCAGGTCCCAGCCCTGTAGCAAGTGGCTCAAATGCTACCTGGGCCTTTGGCATCAGGGTAACACTCTAGAACTAAGATGATTAGAATTGGTTCTTTTCAGGCAATAATAGCATCCCTGAAGTCTTTTCTCCTCCTGGCAGCGCAGTGTGGCAGTCTCTGACTTGAGGCACCACTTCTGTCATGGGATCAAATGTTCAGATTTTAAAAACTAAAGTTTGATGTGGATGAACAACTGCCTATAAAACGCATTAAGCTCTTTCCCTGTAATGTATTTAATTTCACACTGACTGCTGGTATTACCTCTGAATGGATTACGGCGGGGGGCGGCCATTGTCCCACTAAACCACACGGGTTAAATAATACCTTGGTGTCTAGAGCCGCTTCGGGACCATTTCATACAGGCTAATACATGAAATGAATACCCGGCTTTTCTGCAAGTGATTTGGTTGGGTTAAAAAGAAGGACACGTTGAATTGGTTTACAGCACGAGATCATTTACGGCACTATTTGGATTGTACCTTTGCCTACAGTAACATTTGCACCTGCATTTTGCCATTCTCAGCAGCGGGGCATAATCACACCCTTACTGCTGGAAGGCATTTGGTGCTCAGAGTCTATTTACTTAACAACCTCGGGAATATGACTCCACTCCTGGGTCAGCCACTTAAATTTGGCTTCGTGTTTAGATAATGACTTTGTGCTCTTGTCCAAGCCCGGGGAAATGCTATAGATAAGCTCCAACATTGCCAGCCCTGCTCCAAGTTGACTTGATTCTTTTTCAAGAGCACTTGCACCCTTTAAGCGCATTTCCAAAGTTATCCCCTCACGTAGGCAGGATAATCACCTCATTTCATGAAGCACTTCTCAGGCCATAGACACTGGAATCGTTTGAGTCTGAGCCAAATGGGGCCAGGAGGAGGTTTTACAATGAAGCCGTTTCTCTCTGCCCCTTTGGTTGCACCTGTAACATAAACAGCCAGGGAGAGGGAAGCACTTTTAAAGCCACTTAACTGGGCGTCTGCTACCCTGGGTTTTGCTTCCGTGTCTGCATTGGTTTGGGACTTGCCCCAGCAAGAGAGGCATCCTGGCACATGTTTGAGACCTTGGGCAGACTCACCTTGGGGCTAATTATACAATTGTAGATGCTTATTTTTAAAAGAGGTTTCAAGTGCAAGAGAGTGAAGAGGGTTCTTTTATTTCCTCTGTATTTTTGTTGTCATTAAAAAAAAAAGTTAGGAAAGTATTAAAGCTTTGCTCATCTTTTTTTTTTTTTCTTTCCGTCCCTTGGCTTTTGAGTCTGAAAAGAATGCTGGAAGTCTTCGGAGGCCTGGTTGGAACAGAGAGTGTTAATTCTTCCATATCTAAGCCTCTTTGTCGAAATTCCCTTTGTCTCCTGCCCCAAGTCATTAAACACTAATCCCATCACTCTCCCTAATCCGCCGCACTGAAGCTGGAGTTCAGTTTCCGAAACTGTCTTTGTGGCTCTCCTAATAGACAGCTCCTCTGGATTGCCGTCGGTTCAGGCGCATTTAGAGCGGCCCATTTCAGCTCCTTAATGAAGTGCCCTTAATGAATCTTTTCCTCCTTCATGCAGTGAGCACGGGCTTCAATTGGTTTAGTGTTAAGTAGGGGAAGATGCCGAGTCATCTCAGGGGCCTCTGCAAAATATGACTGTCAAAGGCAAAAGCCTAGGAAACAGGCCATTGAGGGCGACAGCCACTGAAGTGCTCATTTAATTACTAAGGATTTACAAAAGAAAATCTGCCCTTTGTAGCTAACAAAGGACAAGGAACTAAGAAGAGATAGTAAAGGGTTTTTCCAACAAATGATAAAAGGGGAAACATGGTTGAGTAAAGCCACAGGGCGCGTAGAGGACTCTCATGTTTGCTACCCAAGCTTACCTTTCTCAACATTAGGTATGCTCGGAGGTACTCAAGTGAACTTTTCTATCCTGCCAAGTGATGGAGGCCAGGGAGTAAGTCTGGTAAATTGTTCGGGGACAAAATGCCACTACAATGAAGGTCCACTCCACTAAATTTAAGACAAAGTGGGACTTGAAAAACAACCATGGGGGGGAAAAACAATGGGAAAAAAATGTTCCCAAGGAGTTTTGCTTGCCTTTTTTTCCCTACTTGGGTACATTGTTTACAGTCTTAACAGTTAAAGTTGGCTTGGCTTTCACATTCCTCCAATGCAGCAGATATAAATGAAAACTCTGAATGGCCCTTGATCACTTTATGTTTTCAAAATATGTTGACACATTTTATGGGTAGCTCGGCACTTGTTTCTCCTTTGGTGAGAATATTTATTACATGATAAATATATATATATATGATATAATCTATTTATTACATGATGAAATTATTCATATGATGAAATTGGTAAAATTAATAGGTGGTTTTGGTGTTGCAAATATATATGTTTAAAATTCTACAATATCATGTGGTATTGCTCCAGGTTAAGGAATAAAAAGAAAAACAAGTTAATGGAGAAATAAATCCATTCAATTGGCCGTAATTTATTTGGTACCAAAGGCATATTACTCCAGCTGACAACAATTAATATAATTGTGGCTGAATTCTTTGGTCACAGTGTCTGCATGCTAGCAAAGTCACAGCATCAACTGACCCACAAAGCACCCACAGGTGGTAGACACTCCGAAAGACTTCTTAACAGACTGCTGAGTTAACTGATTAATTGGACCAAGTCATCTAGCCCTGCAGAGTAGACTGAGAGAAACTTCAAGGTTTTTTTAGTAAATGTATAAATGTCACCTAGATGCCATCATGAAATCACTTGGTAGATTTAACAAAATTGAGATCACAAGGCACAAAAGGCTTAGTTTTCTGATTTGGCAGCACGGGATGGCCTTGTAAAGATGCTGTCAGATACTGACAGCACAAGTCTGAGCTTCTGAAACCCCAAGTTTCCCTCTTAATGCCAAGGCTCCAAACCCTCTTCATTGTACATGGCAGGTGACATCTTGGCTTTATCTTTATTGAGCATTTTGATAAAACTTCTGTTCCTCTTATCCTTACCAGACCTGATAGTTCTCTTCACTGTAGCAAAAACAAAACCCCCAAAACTAACTTTGAACTCCCTAATGAAAACAAATCAGATACATTTACTAACTGGATAAATCAGAACAAAGTGACTCATCTCAGAATGAAACCACAAACATTCTCCTCACAGATAAAAACAACTGCATTTAGCATTTGGGCTGTGTTTCAAATTCCAGTGCATGTCTACTGTTGGCAATAAAAGTTACACTTGGACATTGTTAAAATGTGCTCATGTGTTCAGTGCTTCTACTTTCCTCTTAACTGACTTGCCAAATCTTTTTCTTTGGGGAATCAAACAGCTCTTACACACATTGAGGAAAAATTTCCTGTGCCGCAAGTTAAAAAAAAAACCTACATAGCATCAGTTGAGTTTATGGGAGCCACAGAGGCAACATGAGGCCAACACAATGACCAGCTGAGTGCCAGCTGTCCCTGGGAGCACCAGCCCTTGAAAGTCAGTATTCCCTGAAGCTGGGCTGCCCATGGTGCATTAGATCATGATGGCTACATCCTAGCAGAACTTTTTATTTAATCCTTCTCTTCCTTTCCAGAACCACCCCCCCCTTTTTTTTTTCTCATTTTGCACAGGCAAGCTGCATGAATCTAGTTTCAAATGAAAACAACATTGAAAAATGGAACCAGGGTGGCGTATTGGGAAGATCTCCAGCAGGCTGTCCACTGGGGATTTTTTACTTCACTCTGAGCCTCATTCTCTCAACTATAATTTTGGGGGGAAGGGTGGTGGTGGATTTGACTACAAATCTTTTTTCCTAAGGGGGGATATATATACTGACAAAACATTTTGGTACTTCAGGCTTTTCTTTTTAAGAAAAGATGCCTCACTGAGCTTTTGAATTAATAAGCGTTGGAAGCACTACGTTTTTCCTTTTGTTGGTTGTTAGTGGCATTCCTTGGAGAAAGAAATGGCAACCCACTCCAGTATGCTTGCTCGGAAAAGCCCATGGACAGAGGGGCCTGGCGGGCTGCAGTCTATGGGGTCACAGAGTCAGACACAACTTAGCAACTAAACGACAGTGGAGCTCATTGACCAGTACCAGCAATCTAGAGTTCAAATTTGTCAGGGACACCGCAAATTCAACTGAGAAAAGAAAAGATGGATAAGGAGTCTCATCACTTATCACGGTTTATAGGCAGCTCACACCTTGGTATCTACTCCTCCAGAAAGTAAAACAAGAAAACACTGATCTGTTTCTTCCATGATTTCACAGAAATCAAGAGGCCCATTGCCATGTGTCTCATATGCCCCTCTATATCCCTGCTGCTGCTGCTGCTGCTAAGTCGCTTCAGTTGTGTCCGACTCTGTGCGACCCCATAGACGGCGGCCCACTAGCTCCTCTGTCCCTGGAATTCTCCAGGCAAGAATACTGGAGTGGGTTGCCATTTCCTTCTCCAATGCATGAAAGTGAAAAGTGAAAGTGAAGTCGTTCAGTCGTGCCCAACTCTTAGCGACCCCGTGGACTGCAGCCTACCAGGCTCCTCCATCCATGGGATTTTCCAGGCAAGAGTACTGGAGTGGGTTGCCATTGCCTTCTCCTTCTATATCCCTAGCACATGCTATAGTGCCCTACACATATTTCTGGGATGAATAAATAAATCTACCAAGTTGTAAACAGCCTGCACATTATCTAAACAGAAATTTAAGTTGGACATCAAAAATAGTTAAGATATATTATTTCCTACAGATTTCCCAAATGGATTCTGCTGTTTTGCTTTCTAATCACAGATCATTCACAGAAGGGAGATTTGAATGGCTAAGTCATTACTTAAGAGATGCATACACTTGTTATTAATCAGAGATATGTGAATTATGAGTTGAAACAAAGATGAAATTTTATTCTGCACTTACCAGAATAGAAAAATGTATGGAAGAAGAATAATGCCAATCAGTGAGGATGACATAAGGCCATGAGAACTCTCAGAGACTGTAAACTGATGAGCCATTCTGGGAAGTAACCTGAAAGGACTCATGTCCCATTATCGAGCAGTCCCACATAACAGCCAGATAAATACTCACACAGAGCCTTGTGGGAGTACCTGTCATTCCCCACTCTATTATTTGTAGTAGTGGTGAGTTTAAGGCAATCTAGAAGTACATCTCTAGGAGAAGATGAGGAGGTATTCTATGCAACAGATAGAATTAATAAATTAGAGATAAATACACAATATGGATAAATTATGAAAACTGTTTTTGATAGTGAGAAAATGGTACAGAAGGCCACAATTTCATATAAGTAAATTACAGAAACACCACAAACCAATGCAATAAGAATACATACAAATCCATGTGAATATATCAAACATCTTAGAATGCCAGTCTACTGGAGGAAAAAAAACAGAGGAGTATCAGGAATGAAGGAAAAATAATTGTAGCAAGTGTGAGAGTCCTCACTCTGAGACCAATGCTGGTAGTGTGCAAAGAACTCATGAGAATGATTAACTTACCTTTCTGACCCTGGAGTGCAAAAAAAAAAAAAAGCAATATATGTTTTGGAAAAAATAGAAATAAACTAGTCTGTTATTTTCTTCCTCCTCAAGAAAACAGCATCTCTCAGAACAAATGTTAGACTTACACAAACTTGATTTAAAAATATATCAGGGAAAGGGCTTCAGATTTCCTTGACAAATGGCCAAGAATTGAGCAGAGGTGTCGGTGGTCTTCAAAATATATAAAGCAAAAACTTTTGTATTGGTTAGGATAATATTAGCTGCTGTAACAAAAGGCCTCAAAATTTCAATGGTTAAACACAGAATAACTTTATTCCTTGCTCGTGTAACAGTCCACTGTTCTGTGCCATGATTTCAGTCAGGGACCTCGACTGGAAGAGGCTGTGCTATCTTCAAGACATGGTTTCCATGGTCTCCCCAGAGCCTCTCCCTGTAGCATCATTTAGAAGGGAGAAAGAGATTGAGGAGTGCATACAGAAGGTTTCTATTGGTCATATCAACTTGCATTCCATTGGCTATAATTCAGTCAGATGGCCACATCCTCTGTAAGAAAGCCTAGAAAATATGGTGTAGCTGTGTTCCTAGGAAAAAGAGAAAAACACACATTTTAATCAGTCTCGGTTCTTGCCTGGAGAATCCCAGGGACGGGGGAGCCTGGTGGGCTGCGGTCTATGGGGTCGCACAGAGTCAGACACGACTGAAGTGACTTAGCAGCAGCAGCAGCAGCAGCAGCAGCAGCAGCAGCAGTCCCTAGTATGATCTGACTTCAAGAGCATTATCAGTTTCTCTTGAAACCAGGGCCACTGACATGTACATTTGAGCCAGTGAACACCACTTAGCTGGTTTTTAAATCTGAGAGATGAACGAGCAGGTGAAAGGGAGACAGCTCTACCTGTAGTCTTAAAAGTCTTTTTCTTAAAAAAACTTTTTCTTTTTAAATCAGTAGCATGGCAAGATGTGTGCTGCAACCTTTCTGTAAGGCCATATGATGATACATATCCGAAATCTCTGAGGATCATAGCAATTCCACTCCCAGGACATGTAAGCAGGGGAGCTCGGCGTCTAGAACGCAAGCCTTGGCAACTACTAGAAACAAGTTTAAGTCTATATACTTACCTCTAAGCCTACAACTTTTATCTATAAAATTAGGGTAGTACAAATATATACCTCATCAGTTAAGAGACCAAATGAGATAATGCAAGTAAAGCCTTCTTGACTACAGTGCCTGGCATGTAAGAAACACCCTGTAATACTACTGAGTAAATAATCACCGATGTGTGCAGCTTGGACTCAGAAATGCTCATCAGAGATTTGCTACTAATTATTACATATTGAGGAAAACCTCAGAAAGGCCTAAAATAGGAGACTGGTTAAATAAATGATGGCAAATCAATTTGCATCCCTGAAAAGGTATAGGAAATAATTCAATAACAAGAAAAAATGTTTCCTATATGTTAAGCTAAAGTGATTAGAAAATGGTCTGTAGGGACTTTTCTGGTGGTCCAGTGGTTAAGAATCTACTTTGCAATGCAAGGGATGCAGGTTTGATCCTTGGTCAGGGAACTAGGATCCCACACACCACAGAGAAACTAAGCCCGTGCGCTACAACTACTGAGCCTAAGTGCCGCAACTAGAGAGTCTATGTACAGAAACAGAAGATCCCACATGAAGCAACAGAGATCCCATAGGTACAACTACAACCAACACAGGCAAATAAACAAATACCTTAAAAATAAAGAAATAAAACGGACTGTAATGTATGACCCACATGTATAAATAAATGTATATGTAAATTTATACGCAGAACACGGACTGCAAAGGTATACTCTCAAAATGTTGATGATGGTTCTCTCTGAATGGGGCTGGGAGCAGGTTAAGTGACCTTGTTTTTCCTTTGCAGACCAGTGCTTCCTAGATTTTCCTCAATGAACTTGTATTGCTTTAGAAAAATAGAGCTTTTAAATTCCAGGACATGCTTAATGTGTTAGCATGATTTCTCCTCCCTTTTCACAATAAGTCTTCAAATATAAAGAAAAGTTGTGAAAACTTTTCAGGACCACTTTTTTCCCATCTTCTAGATTTAACAATTGTTTACATTTTGCTTTTTAATGAAGCATTTTGAAATAAATATAATCATACAATGTCATAAGTTTCCGCATGAATATCTAAAAATAAAGATTCTTACTAAAACAGAAATAATAGTATTTTGTGTTTTAGAAATGGTAAAATGGCTAGATGCTTCTATTCTTAGGCATATTTTTAAAAGTTAGAGATTTTATGAGACAGGGCCTCAGAAAGTCTAGTTATTAGACCAGGCTGTGCGTAGACTTACTACATTCTATTAAATCACTGGAGTCAGCTTTTCTCATTTGTAAAATAAAGTTTTCATGCTAAATAACAGTTTCTACTTTAAAAATCATCTTTTCTTTGGGGGCAAGGAGAGAAACAAGTGAATTTCCACAATTAAGGAAGTCTGAGGGTCAGAGCCACACCAAGAGCTAGTGTGTGTCACTGAAGTGAGGAAAATTTGAAATGAGGGAACTGGAGACCAGAGATATTAAGAGATTTTTCTAATTTGTCCAATAAATAAACACACCTGTGACCTTTTGTTTAACTAAAGTAAACTCTAGAAACCCCTCCAACTCCCAGGCATGAGTTCCTGTATTTTAGTTTATCCAAGTCTTTGCATAGCTGCTTTCTGTATTTTAGTTTATCCAAGTCTTTGCATAGCTGCTTTCTGTATTTTAGTTTATCCAAGTCTTTGCATAGCTGCTTTGACTGTTTCATTCTTGTCATTGTGTTTTCCTGTAGCAGGGCCGGCTGGGTAGACCTTTGCCAAGAACATATCCAAGGAGCCCTCTGCCATTCAGTGCAATAAAAAGGAGTGCTGGGCCAGGGCCCCTCGCTCTACATTTACATCACAAAGCCCAGTGTTCTGCACAGCTCCTCTCAGTGAGAGACCCTTGGAAAATGTCAAATTCAGATCCAGCTTGGGACCCTCCTGGCTGAGAGCTTGGTTCTCGTGCACCCTGTGGTCGGGAACTAATCTCAATTCCTCAGTTTCCTGCCCCCGAAATAGAACTCACCCCTCCCTGCAGGAAACATGACAAAAATTCATTGTTTCAGGATTTATTCAGATGCTTGGTTCATTGTGCAACAAATGGCAGTTGCAACTCCAGCCTGAGTACTAATAAACTTGGACTAGACAAGTTACCTCTGTACACAGGCGCAGCTTCCATCATCTTCATATGGAATCTGCTTCCAGGCTCCCTATTTGATGGAAGAACACCAATGAAAAGTCCGAAAACCTAGATTCTCAATTTTCTCTGCGTTTCTTAACTGCTGTGTGGGCAACCCCTGGGCTTCCCAGGAACTCAGTTTCCTAATTTATAAAATGGAGGAGTTGGGCTCCCCTGATGGCTCAAATGGTAAAGAATCTGCCTGCAATCCTGGAGATCTGGGTTTGATCGCTGGGTCGGGAAGATCTCCTGGAGAAGGGAATGGCTACCCACTCCAGTTATCTTGCCTGGAAAATTCCACGGGCAGAGGGGCCTGGTGAGCTATAGTACATGCGGTCACAAAGAGTGGGACAAGACTGAGCAGCTAACACTTTAACTTTTTCACTAGTTCTAAGATGCCTTTAAAGATATGTAGAATAACATTTCTAAGGGTATTTTCCCCTTTTTCTGGGAAAAAAGTCAATATTTCACCTGTTTTTTATTTATTTATTTTAATTGAATGTAAATTGCTTTATAGAATTTTGTTGTTTTCTGTCAAACCTCAACATGAATCAGCCATAGGTATAATATACCCCCTCCCTTTTGAACCTCCCTCCCATCTCCCTCCCCAACCCACCCCTCTAGGTTGATACAGAGCCCCTGTTTGAGTTTCCTGAGACATACAGCAAATTCCCATTGGCTATCTATTTTACAAAAGTCATTTAAAAAGAATACATGAAGACTATCCATTCAACCCCGTTCCCTGTCCTTAAGGCAACTTCTTTACTAGCTCTTTATATTTCCAAAAATAGCCTACTGAATTAAAAATACACAAATGGCCAAATCTCCAATTCAGTTTCTAAAAATTTATCCTACTGATAGACAAGAACATGTGTGTGAAGATATACATCACATTGGTTGTTGTATTATGATCATTACTAGCCCACTGTAATAACCTGAATGTTCATTAAGTATATTGTGATGCAATCATACTAAGCCCATTAAAAAAAAAGGAAGTAGATTTATATCAACCTGAATCATGATAGTCTTTATGTTGCAAGTAACAGAAAATCAACTGCAAACTTGATTTAAATAATAAAGGAGATTTATTAGGTCTTATAAATGAGAAATCCTCAAGGACTCAGTTTCTTCCCATCTCTCTGCTGTTCTGTCAAGGATAATAGCTCCAGGCCAAGCCTGGTTCTTTCCAGGTGGTGGGGGACTTATCAACCACAATTAGGGTTTCTTTTTCCATTCCAAGGTAAAGAGAGTGCTTATGCCCCAGCATTCCAAGTAAGGGTCTGGAAGTTCACTTGGATTATACAAGCTGATATCTGTCATGAGAATGCAAAGTAATGATTAGCTTTGGCCAGTCAGTCCAGGATTCAGTGCTTCCTGGAAGTTTTGTGGGAAGCACAGACAAGTAAATGAAAATCTGAGTATTACAGGAAAGGAGGGGAGAATGGACACCCAGTAAGCAGCCATCAAATGTCCACTATGGTATTGTAGTATGAAATAGTTTCCAAGATACTTTGTTAAATGGAAAAGGCAAGATACAGAGGTGTGAGTACAATATGCACCATTTGTAGTAGAAAATCATACATGCGTACTTTTTAACCTTCTTCTTATTGAAATATAATTAACTTACAATGTTGTGTCAGTTTCAGGTACACAGCAGAGTGATTCAGTTACACACAAATATATAAATATACATTTTCTTTTTCAGATTCTCTTCCATTATAGGTTATTATAAGATACTGAATATAATTCCCTGTGCTATGCGATAGGTCCTTGTTGCTTATTTTATACATAGTAGTGTGTCATGGAGAAGGCAATGGCACCCCACTCCAGTACTCTTGCCTGGAAAATCCCATGGACAGAGGAGTCTGGTAGGCTGCAATCCATGGGGTCGCTAAGAGTTGGACAGGACTGAACGACTTCACTTTCACTTTTCACTTTCATGCATTGGAGAAGGAAATGGCAACCCACTCCAGTGTTCTTGCCTGGAGAATCCTAGGGATGGGGGAGCCTGGTGGGCTGCCGTCTATGGGGTCGCACAGGGTGGGACACGACTGAAGCGATTTAGCAGCAGCAGAGTGTCTATATTAATCTCAAACTCCTAATATATCTCTCCCCTCCTCCCCCTGCTATCCCTTCCAGTAACTGTAAGTTTTCTGTATCTGTGAGTCTATTTATGTTTTGTAAATAAGTTCATTTATATCATTTTTAAGATTCCACATATAAATGTTATCAGTTGCTATTTGTCTATATCTGATTACTCCTCTCCACTGCTTTTGCCTTCCAACTCTGGATGATATTGATCTTCAGGATTCTCAAGAAATGAAGAGTCTTCAGTAAAAAAAAAAAAATCTAACTCACTATGCAAATGAAAAGAAATTAGAAACATGTATGTGTTTGTACAAATCAATTTACAAATATCACTTATCCTGAAAGAGGTTTTAAACAATGCCCAAGAGCTAGTCACTGGGAACTCCAGTAGGTGACATAAATCCACGGATTTTTCTTTTCATACTGAGTCTCAGAAATACCTAGGGCTGCTCAATCAGTCAGTCACTCACTCAAAACTGCCAGGAATTCTGACAGTTTCTGATGGTTTCCTGAATGCCTACTATATATTCATGGAGTCAGATCATTGGTATAAATGAGTTTTAGTAAACTGAAGAAAAATTGGAAAAACATCTGTGCTGTAAGGGTGCCTCCCTCCCGGGAAAGGATGAGAGAACTTTACATCATCAGCCTATAGCACTTGGAGCATGAAGCCAGGAATGACTTCAAAAACCCATTGCAAACTGCCAACACTATTTTTGCAAAAAATAAAATTAAGATGTGTGTGTATGTGTAAAATGCTAGATGCAAGAACTCATTTTTACAATGGATTAGAGGGTTTCAAATGTTTTCATAAGCGGAAAATGTATCAAAAAGGAGAAATGGAGTTAAAAATGTAGTGGTCAAAGCAAATGGTTCCCTTTGACACATAAGAGAGATGGCTTTGCTTTGAAATAACTAGACATTTGCTCATTCATTCAACAAACTTCTAATTTAGTGCCTGCTCTGGACAAGGCACTGTGCTAAGAGCTGACGAAATAGGGACATGAACCACAAGGATACCAGTAGAAAAACTATGCTTGGAAAGCAGGTGATTATGAAGTGTGGGCAAGACAAGAGGGAAAAGTTATAAACATTGATGGATGCCAAGTACTTGTAGGAGGAAAACTATTACAGAGGGGTTACTGTGGCTCATTTGATATTAAGTCATCAGGAAATAAATGTGGGTGAGGTAAAATGGCACAGTAATTAAACACATGAACTCTGAGGTCAAAAAGCCTGAATATAATGTCTGGTATACCACTGACCAGCTGCATCAACTGGTAACGTTACTTAACTCTGCTCCTTGGTCTCTATAAGATAATGGAAACAGAGTTCTTAGCACAGTTCCTAGCATTTAATTGATGCCCCCCAAATTTAGCTATTATTGTTATTATTATTAGAGTTGAGTTGAATCACTGTTTAGTATTATCTATTTCTCTGCTTTATTTTATTATGCATGCCACAGGATAGACTATTAACAGATTTACAAACATTTTTAAGGGGTAGGGGCAGAAGGAGGATTGCAGAGAAATTACCTATGTACATTAAAGTTGCATTTACCTATATTTATTCATTAGCAACCCAGAAATTTTACCTTTTTTATATCACCCTGGCCTCTTAATGTTGGTTCTATGGCCTTTTAATGAGGTCTTTATTTGGCAAAATGGTTATTTATAATTTAACAACTCATTTGGCTTGTTCCAACTTTAACTTTGCTTCTAACATGTTAGATGATTGTAGGCTGTTATTTTTCTGATCTTCTCATACAGCTCTAATCTCATCTTTACAATATCCCTTTTAAAGAACAGCAGAATTATTTGAGTGGACTTCTGTGGTAGGCTCAAGAGGTAAAGAATCTGCCTGCAATGTAAGAGATGCAGGTTCAATCAATGGGTTAGAAAGATCCCCTGGAGAAAGAAATGTCTACCCACTCTAGTATCCTTGCCTGGGAAACTTCATGGACAGAGGAGCCTGGCGGGCTACAGTCCATGGGGTTGCAAAGAGCTGGACACGACTAAGCATGCATACACATACTCTGTGACGTGGGGACAACGAGATAGGAGGAGAAAGAAGCAACTTAGAACAACCATAAACTAGCTGTGAATCAAAGTGTTTATTTTCCGGAAGACTGATTTTTTTTTTTTGCTTTACCTTATTTTCTTAAAAATAGTGATAAAAAATGACCTCACATCTCCCTAAACCATCCCTTGGAATGGGATACAATTCAGTCTGAAAGCTAAAAAACACATGATCATTTTGATGAAATATTGTCATTTATAAAGTACAGGTCTCCAAGAAAGATGATACAAAAATCTCCAAAGTAAGTCATCAATATGAGTAACTGAAGGGCTAAGGAGGGAACCAAGAAGAAACTGCTAAACGTGGGAAATAGAGTGATTTATGCCTCATTCCAGCTGCCCTGTGACTGATGCTAAACCTCCTAGAAATGGGCCTGGATTAGGAAGACAACTTTTCTCTGTCAGTTCAAGACTCCACATTAAAACAAGGTGAGGTGACCCATGACCATGTTTAACATTGATTAATCCCCCAATGTGACATGTACATATAGAAAGTATGACTTTCAGCCCCCTGGAATGTATCATTTAAGAAAATAGTGGGAAATACTATACAGAAAGGAAGGACCAGGAGTGAATGTGAGTGAGAAAAATCCACACAGACACACACACACACAAAGTAATAACACTGTGTTTACTCCTTAATGCTCTCATTTTTTTCTGCTGTCTTTGCATCTTAACTTTCCTGATATGTCTCCCAACGTGTGCGCACACACACACACACACAGATACACTACACACACACACACACACACACACACACACACACACACAGAGGAGAGACAGAGAGAGGAAAAAACAGCTAGATCATCTGGATCCATTTAGGGACTGAATTTCCTAAGTGCCAGTGAGATAAACAGACCCTATAATATAGTTGTCACCTGAACAAACCAATGTTTGATCAATGGTCCATTTGCTTGGTGGAGTGTGAACCTTGCCTGAGAGCTGAAATGACAAATATTAGTAAATTATTATCATCACCTATCATCAGACAGTTGGTTCATTGTCCTATGTGGAGTGAATTAGGAATTAGGAATCTATATGTAGCTATAAACAGCACCACAGCATGACCAGATCATTGAACAATTGATTCAGCTGCTCCATGCTTTCTGAATAGATCAACTTTCTGTTCTGGAACCAGTGAACCCATGGTGGTGTCTCTCCTCCAGGAGCTCCTAACACTGAGACCAGTGTTGGTAGCCTTCAATCATTTTTAACAATTAAAATCAGTTGAAAAAATAAGCGTGCACCATCACTAAAAGCATACTTGATCATTTGTAAATTAAGACTCACACATTATGAAACATTAAATAGAAATTAGAAAAGAATGATCTTTTACAACTTAAACAAAGTCATACTATTTTATTTATTAGTAATGTAAAACATCTTTCCACTCTCACCTGAATATCAATATGTACAGGTTGTTATTGAAGATTTCTTATTATTGTTCAAAATCTCAGTTTTGTTTTAAAATACTTAATTTTATTGTCTGTCGAAAACTGAAACAGTTTCCTTGCAAAGATCTATAGATCTGAATAGAAGGAGCACATCAGTAGTTACACTTTCCAAAGCTTTGTGTTTGTACTTGGCCTTCAACCACACCCTCCAATTATTAAAGGGTTTCTGTTGAAATTCCAAAAGTGAATTTCCTTCATCCCTGTCAAAAGTGAATCAGGAGGTGTGGCATGTTAATATGGTTAACACACTCATTCAAAATTCACTGAAACTCTTTATCTGGAGGATTTGAAAATAGATAGTTTTAGTTTTCAAGTCTTTAAACAGTAGAGGTACAAGAAATTTTGTAGGAGGTATACATGGTATTTTCAAGAATAAAAATCACATGAAGTTGAAACTATTTCTAAGCATCCATTTTCCATGTTTTCTTTATTGAACCAAGCTTCTTTCAAAAGGCAATGCCTTCTCCCTTGGTGTTAAAAGCATCATTAGGTTAAGGGAAGGTTCAGAGTGGATGCAAATACCAATTTCAAGTAGTCTTTCTGATGATTTTTTTCTGACTTCTGATCAGATCTGACTGCCTGCATCATTACTTTTTCCTTATAGTTAGACTAATGAGGAGTTTGTTTGAGGAGCAAGAGAAGGCCAATTCTGCCATACGCTTGCTGGGCATTTGTGCATGCACTATTTGTAAAGTATCATCTTCAGTTGATTATTTTCTTGCTGGAATCTTTTAAAGCTACTTGTCCATTAGTGAGAATTAATTTAAACTGATATTATTAGCTATAATTGCCAGTTAGGATGACATAGGTATAAACTATAACATGTCTCTACGTGCTGAGTGAATAAGCAAGGATGCTGTGGATCATCCAGAGGCTTTGGGAATTTCCATTCCTTCTTAGAATGCTCACTTACCACATGAAACTACGGTAATGGATGAATGAGGCTGCATTTGTCAGCCCATATGTTAAATACTATCAAAATTAACATTTTTTTAATTTTTACTAAAAATATTTATAGGGTCTTATACTTTCTCCCTACACCTACCTCACTGGATTATTTTACACAGCCCACTTTGGGAACTTCTGGTCTACACAATTTCTTTGCTTTCAGAGCCTTTACACACGGCTGTTCTCTCCCTGGGCCACTCCGCTCTCCACAACCCTGTCAGTGGTTAACTGCTATTTATCCTTGAAGTTTCTTGCTCATGGAAACATTCCCAGATCTTCATTGTCCTCTCAGTTTAGGCCCGGTCTTTTCTGTTACAAAGCTTTCATAGAATCATATTGCCTTCTTTCAAGAGCCCTTCATAGCACATTTGTTACAGAATCACCTGTGTGATCAAAAACAGCCTCTCTGCTCTATAGAAACTATAAACTCCATGAAAGCATGGGTCACACTCATTTTCTATTGTATGTGCCACCCCTAGCATAGTGCTTCCCAAATATTCAGCATCCAGTGAGTATATGTAGGATAAGTGAGTAAATGATTTATAGACTATGAATCTGGAACTTATTCATATATATATACTCATATATAAGGCATCTTGTGTTATCCCTTGTTTTATTAATAGGGAAACTTTAATGTAAGAGGGATATATCTTGGTGAAAATATGGAGGAAAAAGGAAACTTTGCACACTGCTGGTGGGAATATAAACTGGTACAGCCATTATGGAAAACGTATCATGGTTCCTTAAAAATTAAAAATAGAATTACCATATGATCCAACAATTTTAGCTCTGGATATATATCCAAAGGAAATAAAATCAATATCTCAGAGAGACATCTGCATTCCTATATTTATTACAGAATTATTCATAACAGCTAAGTTGTGAGAATAATCTGTCAACAGATGAATGGATAAAGATGTCATATCGTATATAGTGGAATATTACTCAGTCATAAAGAAGAAGGTAATCCTGCCATTTGTGACAACATGGGTGGACCCGAAGGGCATTATTCTAAGTGAAATAAGCCAAACACAGATAGACAAATAGTGTATGACATCACTTTTGTGTGGAATCTAAAAATAAATTAGACTCAAAGAAGCAGAAATTAGCACGGTGGTTGCCAGAGGCTGGAGAATATGGGAAATAGGTAGATGTTGGCCAAAAGATACAAACTTTCAGTTATAAGATGAATAAATTCTGAGAATTTAATCTACAGAATGGTAATTATAGTTAGTAATATTGTAGCATATTCTTGAAATTTTGTGACGATTGTAGATTGCAAGCATTCTCAACCCTCCAAAAGAGATAAGTATGTGAAGTGAAAGATGTGTTAATTAACTTAATTGTGGTAAATATTTCACAATGCACACATATATCAAATCATCACATCGTATACTTCAATATACACAATATTATTTGTCAATTATACCTTAATAAATGGAGAAGGAAATGGCAACCCAACCCAGTATTCTTGCCTGGGAAATCCCAAGGACAGAGGAGCCTGGCAACGCTACAGTCCATGGGGTTGCAAAGAGTCAGACATGACTTAGCAACTAAATAGCAGCAGCAGCACCTTAATAAAACTAGAGAAGAAAAGAGTCAGGCGGCATCCTCCAGGTCACATCGTTAGTTGAAAACAGTCAGAGGAGGAAAACCTGGCTCTCAGTCCCCAGGGCCAGTGATTTTTCACTGCATCCCAAAAGATGCTAAAGTAAAGCTATTCTTGGAAAGTACCTTCTTACCCAGATAATCAGACTCCCTGAGACCAAAAGTTTTCTTGAAGGGGCATCTAAAATAAATTTACAGGAATGAAGTTTTAAAAACAATAAGACAAAGAATCACATAGAAAAGCTTTATAAAATAGGCCATGAATTGGCAATTCATGGAAGAAGAAATCTAACTTACCAATTAACATGTAAAAATATATGTAACCTAAGAGAAATATAATCTAAATTTAAAGTAAGCTCTTTTTTTTTTGCATCAGAATGCTAAAATTTAGAAAAGAATGATCATACCACTGGCTATTTGTCAAGAAAGTGAGAAAAATGAACCCTCTCATAAATTCTTTGTGAGAGCATAAATTGGTGCTACAAGGCCTGAACAAAACTGTGCTCACGCACCACAAACATGGGAAAAGTTTCTTAGAAGACGATCATGTTCTTCCCACCGGAAGTTGTGGAGAAGTAGGTGGAGCATCCAGCATTCCTTTCTATCAAAGCGTGGGGCAGATCCAACCAGGGGGAACATGTGTCCAGGATCCTTAAGGAGCAATAGAAAGCTCTAACTCTTATTATTATTTTTTATTGAAGTATACTTGAAAGGGGAGTTCCCTGGCTGCCCAGCGGTTAGGACTCCAGGCTTTCACTGCAGTGACCCAGGATTTAATCCCTGGTGGGGGACCTAAGGATCCCCACAAGTCATATAGCCAAAAAAAAAAAAATAGTATAGTTGATTTACAATGTACAGCAAACTGATTCCATTTTACATATATATACACATATATATTCTTTTATGTCATTTTTTATTGAAGTATGGTTGATTCATGATTGTTCAGCAGAGAGATTCATTTATACCTATATTCTTTTATAGATTCTTTTCCATTATAGGTTATTACAAGATATTGAATATAGTTCCCTGTGCTATACACTAGATCCTTGTGAGCCCCAACTGTTGCTAAATGTATGTGCTAGAGCCTTTGTGGTGTCAGTTAAGTGCAATAAGTTAAGAACCTTGTTTCCTTAAAACTGTGGCCCTTCTGGGTCTCTTTTCCCAGCACCCTGCAGCTACACTTGACACCCATCTGCAATCCCACTCGCTCAGCACATCCCAGATCTCTCAGCCTGATGTAGTCTCACCTCCTCTAAACCAGGGCTGTGTGTGTTCATCCAGTTAAACTGATGAGGGACCAAGCAACAGCAGCTCCTTTCTTGCTTTCATCAGTTATCTGAATGTTGCCTAACTGTTTAGCTTTTGTTTGTGTCATTTTCCAGATTGGGCAGGGATGTCATAAGAAACTGCTTCCTAGGATCCACATTAACCTTGACATAGCAGACATCTAACATTCTTGCACATTTGAAAAACTGCAAACAAGAAAGCCAGGAAGGCCAGGAGTCTCTTTTTTCAGTTTGGTGGCTTCTGTATGCATGCTTCTCACTCCTCTTCCAGAGTTGACAGTATACTCCTCATGAAAAGGAATTCAACCTTTAAAATGGATACTGAAATTCAAAAACATTGAATATTAGTTTATAAGCCCAAGAAGAGTGAAAAATTAGACAGTAGCCAATAGTGCAAGTGAACAATGAGAAAAAAGGAAAAATTGCTCTCCACTAGAGAAGGATGTTCCTGGGTCACCATTCAATAAACTATATTGAACAAATGAGGTGAAAACTTAGAAAGATAACCAGGCTTTTCAACTAGAAATAGATGTGGCACGTGTGTGTTTTAAATTAAGAAATGAAATTCAAGGCTCCTTTGCTTAATGAAGCCAGCCCTTTCATCTTTTAAAATGACAGTTAAAGTCAAAACGGGAGTTTAGGGTGGGGGGATGGAAATTTAGGACCTCCTTTCAGACATTAATAAACACTACTCCACATTCTAAAACGATTAGCTCTAATTTGGCATAATTGCAGAACTTTCCTGAGCAAAGACCTGCAACTCAGTTGTTCTGCTACACTCTTCACAAAGAGCAATCACCTCAGTACTGAGCTCAAGGTTCATGCCTTCAGAGAGGCATTGTGAGGAAATAGATTCTTGGCCTCGTATAGTAACAGAGAATTTTTATTTTCTCACATTCACCTTAGGAGTGGAACAGAAGGCAGATTTGAAAAAACCACAAAGGTGTTTTCTGGGACGTCATCTTGAAGAAAATTCATGTGAGGACAAAGAAGACATTTGTTTTATTCCCTCTCAGGCAAATTTCACTCTAAGTTTGTTGAAGTTTAAAATTGTATTGACCTCCACATTTTTTCACCCTAAAGACCTCTGCTTTCATATGGTGACTTTCTGTCCTGCTGGTCTCATCTGGCTAATTTAGATCTTAACCCCTCAAGGCAGACACCATGTATTTTCCAGTGTTTTCCTTAGAGCAACATCATGCTGATGAGTTCAGTAAATCTTGAACAGGAATACATTTTTCACGGTCACCTCCTCTAACTCCTGCTTGCTATGCTGGCCTCCCGATTTCAATGTGTGTGGTTCACTGTTCTTTCACTAAGCTATTGGAGTGGAGCTTAGAAATTTTTCTAAGTCAAGTTTAGATGATTCACTTGGGATCTATTCCTAGTATATAGCAAGAGGGAAAAATCAAGGGAGGAAGGGAGGGTCAAATTGATCAATATTGATTATAATGAAAGCAAGGGTAGCCCTTCTTTCACAACTGAACTGTTGAGGACCACCAATGTTTGAAAACAATGTATTTAACCTTTGGAAAAGGCAATGGCACCCCACTCCAGTACTCTTGCCTGGAAAATCCCATGGACGGAGGAGACTGGTGGGCTGCAGTCCATGGGGTCGCTGAGGGTCAGACACGACTGAGCGACTTCACTTTCAATTTTCACTTTCCACTTTCATGCATTGGAGAAGGAAATGGCAACCCACTCCAGTGTTCCTGCCTGGAGAATCCCAGGGATGGGGGAGCCTGGTGGGCTGCCGTCTTTGGGGTTGGACAGAGTCGGACACGACTGAAGTCACTTAGTAGTAGCAGCATGCCAAATATATTTAAAAAGTATTCTTCTTCCTCACCCCATTTGCCATAAAGAAATTAACCAGTAAGTTGAGAGATTCCAATGCCAAATACATTTTTCCCCCAAGATGTTTGATGGTGATATTTTTAAAAATTGTTTTACCTTCATACATACCAAGAAGCATCAAAATGAATTAGAAAAATAAATGTAAAAAAATCTTTTCAAATTAGAAGTCTCACCCTGGTCATGCCAATTTGTTAATATTAATAGGTATTTCTTCGGGAGAGCTTGAGAACCTGCACAGTAGAAGATGCTAGTCCTGTGCCGACTCTCATGCTTACAATGAATCATTGAATAAATTATTACCATCCACGGAGACTGCCTCTTTGGATAATTAGCAATTTCAATCTAAGAAAGATACTGTAAAGTACACTTCAGCTTCGACATCAATAGACAAAACGCTGGGGTAAGTAGCTAAATTAGACTGCTTTAAATACTATCTAGAACTTTTATTTCAATTACATCCCCTTAGAAATTTCTACCTAAAACTAGATGATACATAAGCCTTTTTAGCATATAGTAGCAAACTGAGATTTTATAACAGAGAAATGAGATTTCACTATACTTTTAGAAATTTGCCAAATAAAAGAGCTTTAGGAAGAATTTATTCTATATGCATAAATAAACAGAATGTAGAAATTGTGCCGACTTTTCTCACAGTTTCCCCCCTCTGCTGCAGTTTTGTGTATGAGCTTATAGTAAAAAGAGAATACTCCCTATGGTTACTAATTTGATTATATCTTCATCTATGAATTAAGTTGATGACTGTATTTCACTTGGGAAATTCAGTGCTCTATAGTTGAAATACAAGTTTTATGACCTCAGCCCTGCTCTCTATTATGTAGCTTAATAAAATCTATAGGAATTTAAGAGTAGGCAGAAGATTTTCTGAGACTTGCATTCTTGCTGCATTGTAACTAAGACTTAAGCTTAAGCAAGAGTATAAGCAAATGAAGCTTATATTTAAAAATTATTTTTATTTTTGTAACTAATACAATTTTATGTAAATTATTTCAGTTGTTATTTCATAACAACAAAAGCCAAAAGACAAAAAATGGTACAAAAACATTTGGAATCAAACAGGGGAAACCTCTTGTTCTTGGGCATGATCAAAAATAAACCTAGACAAAATTTAACTCCTGTTCCCTTAGCCTTTCACAAAACACTCAGGGAAGGCTTACCAAAGACAAAAGAAGAAGAATTGTTAAAAACCATTTAATCAGCTCATTACAATGCACAGTCTCTGAGGTGACTTTCACAAATACATAGACATTTAGAAAGAGATTATTATAAAATGTAAAGCAGAAGTAATTTATAGATGTATGCAGTTAAAGCAATACTATTTTACTAATATGACATTCTCCGAAAAAGCTCAAAGCACATTTTTAAAAACTGGAATCTTAGAATTATCATTTTGGAAAGGTCTATATCCTCTATTTGACCACTAGAATTGAAAAAAAAGGGGGGTAGGCTTTCTTTTTTTTTAATGGCTTTGTCTTGCACTCTGAGAAATGTATTTTAAAATTAAGTGACCAGAAGACATTACCACTGGCAAAGCATTAGCAGGGAAGAAACCTCGATAAAATTAACAGGGAGACACTGAATCATTTCTTCTGTTAGTGAAAGTCATAGGCAAAAGTTCTAAAATTATACAATTACAAAAATAAATCAAGTGAGTGTGTCATTTCTGCTTTTCTACGTTAATAAATTAACCATGTAACATTGTTCAAAATTATGTCAGTTACGCATATAATAATCTTTTAAATTAATGAAGTGATGAAGCGGTTTGATGACACCCATGATTTACAGGGCTGCTTTTAGCTAATGTTAAAAGCCTTTCATTTAATAAATTGCCCCCTTGAGAAATTACCAAAAATGAATATTTTCTATGCTAAATGTTTCAAGGTTTACACTTTTTCAATATATTAACAAATGGCAAGGGAGACGCATTTTTCAAAATCTATCTTCTTTTACATATATTTAATTGAAATTAATTAGTATATGACTTTAAAAGGAAATGATTATACAAGATTATTTATGAGAATTTTTGTGAAGCAATAAAGCTGAATTTAAACAATGAAATTAATCATATGCTTACAAAATTTTGATGATAAATTGGGAATCATTTCCTCTTTCATGAAAGAAGAACAAGTCTATGAAATCTATGTTCTCAAAACATGGTTTAAAACCCCACACTTTTAGCTTAATCATTGCCTTCATTGTTTGTTTGCAGTTTTTATTAAGCTTGAACTACATTACCAGTAAGGATTTGCAATTTTTATCATTATTTTTACTTTATTCACTTTTACCTAAACATTGCTTCATGAATTGTTATATGTGATTTCAGCGCCAGTATATTTCTTAGATCAATCATGAATAACAATCTTCAGACCTTCCAATCAAAATATATCATTTACATTGTCTTGTAGTTTTATGTGGCCTCAGAGACATGTCTGAATACAAGAAAAATTATGTCTTGTGGACAAATGTTCTGTAAGTTTGTTAGGAGAGCAAAATAGATTTCAGTCAAGCCAGGATATGCTTGCATGTGATAACAGCAAAAGAGAAAAGGAGCTAAATATAACTAGGAAAGAAAAGCCTGAAATTGATGTTCTCTGTACTTATGGATTTGTTTTCATAATGTGGAGACTGGTTTTTATTCCACTTCTGAATTAGTAATGTGCCTAGTACTTTGGGCCAATTTCTTTTCAAAGCATTTGCAGCTCCAGCCTGGAAACAAGAATAATTAATTTGTGCTTCTTGAGTCCAGTGGATGCAATTTTAGGCAGGCAGATGTCAAGGAAATAATTTTTAGAATTCTTATAATCGATGGCAATGAAATGGAGAATTGCCTGTTGGCATTTCAAATGATTTTAAGGAATTTCAAACTTTCATCGATGAATTTTTAATGTGCACTAATCATGGATGCTCAGGGGGCTGTAGTCTGTGCACAGTGAAACAGAACTCAAAGCCTATTATTATTTTTCTTTAAAAATGGCTTCAAGACTTTTAGTTCCTTTATAACATGCAACAGCATCGAACTAGTCATGAGCACGATTATTGGAGTGAGCTCCATTTTTAAGAGTTAATTTAAAAAGTGGAAAAGAATCAGTGATCTTTGCAATATACATACCCTGTGTGGGACATTGGCAGGATGATGCTATTTACTGTTAGAGCGACATGCAGGTCCTATCACTTGCCCAGACGAGCCGGCACAACCTGAAGATGTCTCTTTGCATTTGGGAGAAACATCACAAGACCTTTAGGATGGCAAATTGCAAAATATCACATGCCTCAAAGTTAGAAATATCTGATATTGTTAGCATTGATACTGAACTCTATTTTTGTTTGGGTTATTTCTAGGAAGTGCCTACAATGAGTACAAAGTTATATGGTATAGACATTTATTAAAATCTTTGCCTGGACAAACTAAAACCTATTGAAATCTCAACAACAGGAGGGGTGGAAGGAATATGGAGAGCTTTCCAATGCTTTCTGAGAACCCTACAGAGAGAAGGATAATTTTGAAATAAAAGTTTAACTTCTAGTAAATCAAACCTCATGTTCTAAACCACACTAACTATGGGAAATAAACTGTTAGATCTCTGGACCTTAGTTTTATCTGTTCTTAAAATGGAGTCATGGTATCTATTTTTAGCAAGAATTACAGCATCCTTTTTTCCTACCTCAGCTGAACTGTAGAAACAATGAAATAATATATGAAAATATTTTAACTCTTTGAAAGAACTGTGCTGTAAAGATTCAAGTAACTTCGAAATTTTCCAAGTCCTTTGAAGGTAGATAATGATGTAAAAGCTTACAGATTTAAAATACATTTATGGTATATACCTAGATAGGTACAGATTAGAAATTTTCTTATGATTTGATAGCAGATTTTCTTTTTCAAGTATGTTCAATTAGATTAATAAATTCATATTCTTTGCACACTCCAAAAAAATGCCAGGAGGAAGAGGACAAGAAACTTACCCAGAAGTAGAAGAAAAGTCTTACCCCCATACCCACACCCCTCCAGAATGTTCTAAATAGAAACTTCAGTGGAAACTTGACATCTTCTGTTTACTCCTGATAGGAACAGATGCACAGTGGCTGAGTAGCATAACGCTATACCTGCATCCTTTTTCTTTTCAAAGATCCACTTAGAAGTCGGGCAAACCTTTCACTTTTTACAACAAAGAGCACAGCAAATCTGCCCCTGTTTTTGAAAACAGAATGTAGGATGTACGCCTCACAGACAAGGACCCAATAAAATGCTCTATTTATTGGCTAAGCATTAACGGCGTCTCTTACTTTACTCCTGTGACCCTCTCTGGCAGTTAGTCACACATTCCAATTGAGCCGACTCCACAAAAATATCCCTCATGTATAAGGAAAGTGAGGAGCCTAATTGGCCATCGACCTCTGGCTTCCAGCTCCCCTGGTGTCACAATCTAGCAGCTCCCAATTCATCACCCCTAGAGCCACACAATCTGCGCCAAGTTGACCAAGGTGGGCAAGGCTAAGCCTGAGGTTCAGGGCCGGTTCCCTGGCCCACCTGAATCCCTAGTACAGTGATCAAAGCCTCAACAAGTTCTATCATCCTCACCTGAGTCAGTGCGGGTCAAAGTACAGTGCACGGAAAAGTGGATGTTGACGCTGCTGCTAGGTCACTTCAGTCGTGTCCGATTCTGTGCGACCCCATAGACACCAGCCCACCAGGCTCCTCCGTCCATGGGATTTTCCAGGCAAAAGTACTGGATGGGGTGCCATTGCCTTCTCCGAAAGTGGATGTTACCAGAACAAATTTTAGTGCTTGGTTTTTATTTTCTTTAGTTTTACTATTACTTTCTCTTCATAGCTGTGGTATTGCAATCCCATTTATAATAATGATACCAAATTCCCCTTCAAAGTACACATATTTACTTTTTAAAGAAAATTTCAAGAAATTTGTGCAAATAATAGTACAGGGAGGCAAAGATATGGCAATAATTGTGTAAGTGATTTGTGACTAGCTGAAGATTAGAAAACACTGAGCTAGAGGATGCCAAAGCAATCATGGGAAAAGAATAACACCTCTTTCCTTTCAGCTAGCTTTTCATAGTAATGATTAGAATTCAATAGTAAAGTAGCTTCCTGTGTGTTTTTAATTGATCTCTTTACAACTCTAGCAAGTAGGTAAGGTAGGTTTCTATCACCATTCTACAGATGGAGAAGCTGAGGATGAAAAGGCTCAAGTGATTCACTTAAAATCACACAGCTAATTAAGTGCTGAGCAGGAAATAGTGAGCCTTCAAAATAAATACGGCTTTCTGCTCCAAATAGAATATACTTTTCAGTTTAACATATTATTCGATTATAGAATAGACTTTTCAGTTTAACATATTATTTGATTACAAAGGTCACAGGAGGACTGCAGAGTTAAGTATTGCCTTTGTATTAAATGTGTGCATTCACTCACTGAGCATTATTTCCATACCTTTTCTAACTGTACACCAGACATAATAGGAAAATTCCTTGTGAGCAATATAGGACATGAATCCAACTGAACTAATTAGCTCACAATGGTGTTAGGAGGTTAACTGTCTGATGGTGATAAAACATTTTATTGATGGAAAATGCCATATTAAATCCCCCAAATTACCATTGCACATATCACGATTAAGTATTTATATTCAACAAATTTACAGGTAAAGAAAAATATGAATATCATGCAGTGATTACATTTCGGATCAGTCCTTGGAGAGGTGATATTTAATCCTGTCTGTCACACTGTAGGGCTATCGGCATTTGTCAGGGAGGGCTGATGAATCAGGTAGTCAATAGGCATTTAGAGCCAGGCAAACACATACATTCAGGATATGCTGCCACTTTGTCGTTTTATAGGAACGAAGAAGTATTAAAATAAAACTTGGTTTGCCACTGTGTTTGTTTAAAAAAAAACAGAAGTCATAATTTCTGAAAGCAAAATTTGTAGCTTCAATTGCAAATTTAGTCATCTGAGTCTGTACCATGAGACCACAAATTGTATGACATCCTTAAATTAAAGTGGCTTCTCAGAAACGTAAATATTTCCACATGAAAGGTACACGCCAAGTCAAAGTTACACAAACATGTAGATTGCCAATAAAGTTTTCCAGTATCACCAGCCATTCAAAGGCATTCAAGACTGAAGCATGGGAAGCTGTCATTTCTGAAAGGCAAAAAGCCGATAAACAAAGATATTCTAGCCTTGTGATTTTCCAATGAAATAGCCAATCTGAAGTTTCTCAAGTAGGAAATCTGACCTGGTGTTTTATAAGAAGACTGCTTCATAGTGTGATTCGTATTTTTTTCAAAGGAACAAAACTTCTGCTTGTTTGCATGGTCTGCCTTTGCGCTTTCTAAGAGACTATTTTCTCCAGTGATACGGACGCTAACAATTCAGTACAAGGTAGGCGTGTGATCTGACACAAAGTTCTGAAGTGTAAAGAAATGTAACCTAATCTCAAAGTGAAAAGCGAGAGACCATATCCACAAGCGTAATTATTAGAACACCACCGATCTTTCATGCTGAAATTAGTAAGCATTCTCATTTTCCATACGCAATCACTTACTGTCCTTTTCCTGCTATTAGTGTTTCAAGAAGCAAGGACATTTAAATGAAAAAAGAAAAAAAAAAAGCCCTTCACTAATTTGAAGCTGAGAATCCAATCCACTAACATTGACAAAAGTATCCTCTTGATAACTGCCATTCTCCAGTAAGACAGCATCACAGGAGACTCATGGAGGAAGGAGCTGCTTAATGTGACTCTATTCTGTATCTCCGTATTGGTAGAAAGTAATGTTTTTTATTGCAAAGTGTTATGTTTAAGGCCTTTTGAACCAGAGCTCTCTTATAGATAAAAATCACACAGAAAACTCATTTGTGAATGACCCAATCTAAACAGTGACTTCAGTGGTATTTTGGCACCTTCCAGGTCTTTTAAAAATCTCAGATGGTGAATGGTTTACATGACACGTGAACGGCTCGGAACCTGCTAGCTTACAGAAGGTCAGGACAAGCAACTAGCTGGTCTCAAGCATCCCAGTTCTGATTAGACAGCAAAAGGATTAACAATTGCACAGGCTGAGTACATACATTTTGCTTATCAAAAATGTTACTATTGGCGGGGAAGGAGGGGTGGTGGGATCTGGCCCAGGCATCAGTCCACAGCTTTTACCCTCTCAGCTGAGACAGTGACTCGTAGACAGACTCCTCATGCCTGTAGCAGAAGGTACTTCCTCTTCTTCTCAAAGTGATAGGCAAACTCCTCAAAATGATGGCCTCTCACAAAGTCACAGTTAGCTGGCTGTCATTATAGCTGTGAAACTGTCCCACCCATCTGTGCATGGTGAGGGTGGTTAACTCTGCTGAAGAGCGGGCTGATGGGCTGATGGGCTGGACATTAGAGTGAAACAGACAGGTGACACTGCCTCGTGGAGGTGCCCCAGGAAGCAGAGGCAAAGGAGTGTCCCAGCAACAGAGAAGGAGGGAAGTACACCACTTCCCATTGTATTTTACCTCCATGCTTTGATAGCTTAGGGATCCTGTGACGCCAGACTTGTGTTAGCGCCAGGTAGGCCTAACACACGTGCAATATTGGGGTGGATGGAGCTGTCGTGAATGTCACACGTGCCTCAGCTCTCAACAACTTCTTGCCGTCTCTCCTCCCATTGTCAAGACCAGACGTCCTCTTCCCCTGCTCTGCTGCAGTGCCCTCAAGCCCTTTGAAGAAGGTGAGAGTTGAAACTGGAAGAGCCCACTTAATCTTGATGAGGATAAAGGGAAAACTCATGGTGGGATCCAGGAAAAGGGGCAACGGTATTTTTTGCAAGGCCAGTTCCTTTCCTCATCAGGACCAAATCATGCTGCTGCATGCTCAGTCGCTTCAGCTGGCCAGTTCCTTTCCTCATCAGGACCAAATCACGCTGTTGCATGCTCAGTCGCTTCAGCTGTGACTGACTTTTTACAGTTCAATGGACTCTACCCCTCCAGGCTCCTCTGTCCATGGGATTTTCCAGGCAAGAATACTGGAGTGGGTTGCCATGCCTTCCTCCAGGGGATCTTCCCGACCCAAGATTAGAACCTGAATTTCTTATGTCTCCTTCATTAGTGGGTGGGTTCTTTACTACTAGCGCTACCTGGGAAGCCCAGAACCAAATCATGGTGGTTTAATTCTAAATATTTATTAAGCAGCTCCTACACACAGGCCACTGAAACATAAAGGGCAGACAGCGAAAACCATCACATAATAAGAAAGACAGAACAAAGCTGTGAGGTCCTTCAGTCCTGCCAGTATAACCTTACCCAGAAGTCGGGAGGGGGCAACCAAGCCTAGAATCAAATGGTTTGCATAAAATTAATACTGAATGAGGGGAGAGGAACCAAAACTTTATAACATTCACCAAATTAAAATTTCTGAATCAGGATTGACTAGCAAGAGTCGTTCTCACAATAGTCATCTCAAAACTTCTGGATCAGATGCTCAGGCTAGAAATTAGACATGTAACTTTAACATTTTTCTGAGATAATTTTGACCTGTGTCCTCTGGAAGAGAATAGCTATAAACTAGTAGTTCTCAAACCTGGCTGATTAATTCTAAGAATTACCTGGGGTCTTAAAATTATGGATTGCTGGTTTCTACCCCACCCTGAGTTGATCAGAATCTTGAGAGGTGGGACCCCAGAATATGAATTGTTGAAAGCCCCTGTCTCATTCTGATTATCAGCTAGGTTTTGGAATGGTTGCTTTAGAGCATCAGAAGAAAGTCTCAACACTTGTTGAGCTCTAGAGCCCCACTGAATAGCACCACATTCAAAATGGGGAATCTGGGGGGAGCGGGTTCCCTGGTGATCCAGGGCTTAAGAATTTGCCTCTCAATGCAGGGGGATGCAGATTTGATCCCTGGTCAGGGGACTAAGATCCCACATGCTGCAGAGCAACTAAGCCTGCACACTGCAGCTACTCAGTCCCCACACTCTGGAACCCGTGCTCCTCAACAAGGGAAGCCGCCGCAACGAGAAGCCTGTGCACCACAGTGAAGACCTAGCACAGCCAAATAAACAATGAACAAAGAAACAAACAAAACAAAACAAACAAAAAAGAGAATCTGCATTTGGACAAATGCCCAAGGCTGTTCTGGTATACTGTGATCAGTTAACTGTAAACACAAGGAAGAGATGGATCTCGGGTTTCAGACTTGAAGCCTGTATCCTTCTTGTCCAATCATTTATTCAAGTGTGCATGCTAAGTCACTTTAGTCATGTCTGAGTCTTTGTGACCCTATGGACTGTAGCCCCCCAGGCTCCTCTATCCATGGGATTCTCCAGGCAAGAATCCTTCCTGCAGGGGACCTTCCCCACCTATTGACTGAACCCATGTTACTTACATCTCTCACACTGGTAGGCAGGTTCTTTACCATTTGCGCCTCCTGGGCAGCCCCATTTATTTATACAGCACCCCCCCCCCCTCAAATAAATATACCTAGCCTCACAGATATGCCAGGCACTGTTTTAAAACTTATGAAATTCATGATCTAGTGATGAGGATAAAAGCACAAATAATTATAATGGACTGTAGCAAGTGTAGAAATAAAGATATGTTTTTTTCAAAGTGACATATAAACACAAAGGAGGGAAGTAACCAACTCAGCCTGGAGGAAATCAGGAAGGTTTTCCAGAAGAAGGTTAGCTTGAATTTAAAAATAACACAGGAATTCCAGTTAGGAAAAAATACTATATAAAATAGTTGCAGTGTTTCCAAAAGTGTGTTTCTCAGACCAGCACTCTCAGAGCCCTCAGGGAGATATCCCTGAAGTTGCAGCCCACAACTCCACAATCAGAATTTCTTGGAGTGGCACAAGGAATATTCCTTTCTATTGAGCTCTCTGGGTGATTCTGCAAAACACTAGCTTGTGAAAACTATTGAAGAGACAGTTGAAAAAGCTGGGTTTATTCCAGGAAATATAAGTGCCTAATGTTAAAATGGAGACTATTTTTTAAAGCTTTTAAAACCAAGCGACATGTCTGCTTCTGGCCAACATGGTAGTAACAGGGACTGGATGTATCCTCCTACTTCTGGAAACCAAGAATAGAGCAAAAGAGAAAAAAGGAAAGAAACAAGCAAGCAAGCAAACGATAGATTTCAAGGCAATGTGTATCAAGGAATAAAGGACAGTGATCCTCAAGAGAGAGGAAAAAATGACGTGAGCCCTGTGCTTGTGTTGAGGTTTCCAAGCTGTGGTGCAGGAAGGAGAAACCCAGAGAGAGTAGGGCAGACTCTTTGAGGTGAGGGAATAGAGTGAGCCCGCAGCCTCTCCCGTTCGACAGAGTCCTGGGAGGAAAAGAATGAGAAGGATGCTACTCTACATGGGAATAAGGGGCTTTGAATACCTCCATGCAACCAAATTCAACAACTTGATTAAATGGACACATTTCTTTCAGGATACAGTTACCAAAGTTTACTCAGAAAGGCACAGAGAACCTGTATATCCCTACCTATTAAAAAATTAAAATTGTAGTTAAGGCCTTCCCAATAAAAAACAAACATGAAAATGAACAAAAAACAACAGTCCCAAATGGCTTCACTTATGAATTTTACTAAGCATTTAAGGAGAAATCATTCCAACTCTGTCCAAACTATTTCAAAGAATTGAGAATGAGGGAATGTATCTCAATTCATTCTATGAGGCCTGATTTACCATGATGCCAACACAACACCAAAACTATTTTTCCATATGCATGAAAAAAAGTGTTAAATTGGACTTCATTAAAATAAAAAATTTCTGCAAAAGAAAAAGTCTGGCAAAAGACACTGTTAAGAGACTAAAAAGACAAGCCATAGCCTGGGAAAAATAGATATCTGACAGAGGTCTTTCTTATATTCAAAATATAGAAAGAACTTTAAAAACTCAACAATAAGAAAAAATACACCCCAGTTCTGACAGACAACATACCAACAAAGATATACAAGTAGCAAAAAGGCATATGAAAAGACGTTGAACATCGTTTGCCAGTAGGGAATTGCAAATTAAAGCAACAACATGATACTACTATACATCAGTTCAGTTCAGTTCTGTTCAGTCTCTCAGTCATGTCCGACTCTTTGTGACCCCATGAATTACAGCACACCAGGCCTCCCTGTCCATCACCAACTCCTGGAGTTCACTCAGGCTCACATCCATCGAGTCGGTGATGCCATCCAGCCATCTCATCCTCTGTCGTCCCCTTCTCCTCCTGCCCCCAATCCCTCCCAGCATCAGAGTCTTTTCCAATGAGTCAACTCTTCGCATGAGGTGGCCAAAGTACTGGAGTTTCAGCTTTAGCATCATTCCTTCCAAAGAACACCCAGGGCTGATCTCCTTCAGAATGGACTGGTTGGATCTCCTTGCAGTCCAAGGGACTCTCAAGAGTCTTCTCCAACACCCCAGTTCAAAAGCATCAATTCTTCGGTGCTCAGCTTTCTTCACAGTCCAACTCTCACATCCATACATGACTACTGGAAAAACCATAGCCTTGACTAGATGGGCCTTTGTTGGCAAAGTAATGTCTCTGCTTTTTAATATGCTGTCTAGGTTGGTCATAACGTTCCTTCCAAGGAGTAAGCGTCTTTTAATTTCATGGCTGAAGTCATCATCTGCAGTGATTTTGGAGCCCCCCAAATAAAGTTTGACACTGTTTCCACTGTTTCCCCATCTATTTCCCATGAAGTGATGGGACCATATGCCATGATCTTCGTTTTCTGAATGTTGAGCTTTAAGCCAACTTTTAGAATGACTAAAATCCAAAAATCTGACAATACCAAATGCTGACAAAGATGCAGAGAGCAGTATGAGCCCCATTCGTTGCTGGTGGGAATGCACGTGGTACAGTCACTTTGGAAGATGGTTTGGCAGCTTCTTATAAAGTTTAACATACACTTGCCATATGATCGAACAACTCTCCTCCTAGGTATTTATGTAAGTATTTGAAAACATATGTCCACACAAAACTTGACATATTTATAGCATGTTTATTCATAATTATCCAAAACAGGAAGCAACTAAGATGTCTTTCATTTGTAAATGGATGAACAAACTTTGATACATCCACAAAATGGAATTTTATTAAGTAATTTTTAAAAGTGAGTTATTAAGCCACAAAAATAGATGAAGGAGTTTTAAACGCTTATTGCTAAGTGAAACAAGTCATTCTGAAGAAGTTTTATACTCTACAATTCCAACTATATGATATCCTAAGATAAAATTAAATAGAAAATGAATAGATCAATGGTTTCCAAAGAGAGAGGGTTGAATAGATGAATCATGGGTTTTTTTTCCCCAGGGTGGTGAGATGGTTTTGTATGATACTGTAAGGATGGATACATCATATTATGCATTTGTGAGGACTCATAGTTACAAATAGAGAAACAATATATTAAATTTTTTTAAATTATTTGAGAAGTCCTGCATCCTAGGATGGCATATAGTCTATGATAAAGAATCCAGCTATAATACAAATGTAGCATACAAGTGAAAAAAGTTCAAAGAAGGAGATGGGGCAAGTGTTATCCTAAGTAACTTTGAAAAAGAGTATAGTGTGTAAAGCAAAAGGTAAAAGAAACTATACATAAACACTGTACTTAGGTGACAAAGGTATTTCCAACAGAGGTACAGGTTAAAAATTCTGGTACTGCTACCTATTCAAACATATTGGAATTGAACAATTGAGTAAGTGGAAAACTTAAATCTCATCACTGATGGAGTGGGAGTTTACAGATGATCAAGGGAGGAACCCCATATGGTCTATGTGGTAGTGGATTAGAGCTGAAAATATCACTAGGACACATGTTTAACTTCATGTAGATACATGATTCACTCAGTCGTGTCACTCTTTGTGACCCCATGGACTGTAGCCCGCCAGGCTCCACTGTCCATGGAGTTCTCCAGGCAAGAATACTGCAGTAGGTTGCCATGCCCTTTTCCTGACCCAGGAATCTATACCTTTATATATAATATGTCAAATTTTTTAAAGACAAAAAATATGAAATACTCAGGGATAAATCAAACAAAAAATATAGAAGAATTATTACTGAAAAGGGATCCCTGGTGGGTCAGCTGGTAAAGAATCTGCCTGCAATGCAGGAGACCTGGGTTCAATCCCTGGGTTGGGAAGATCCCCTGGAAAAGGGGTAAAGAATTCCACAGACTGTGTATAGTCCATTGGGTCGCAAAGAGTCGGACATGACTGAGCAACTTTCACACTTCACACATACACATCACTGAAAACTTTAAAATATTATTAAGAGAAGAACCTACATAAATTAACAGATATACTGTATTTCATAGTGAAAGATCAAATATTCTTGATATTAATTTTCACCAAATTGATCTACATATTCAACACAAATTCTTATCAAAATCTCAGCAGACTTTTTCATAAAAACTAAAAATCTGGTTCTAAAATTACTACAGAAATGTAAAATACCTAGAATAGCCAAAACAATTTTGAAAAACAGAGCACTAACTCTACTTGATTTTAAGATTTCTTATAAATTTACTGAAATCAAAACAATATGGCAGTCATGTAAAGGGAGACAAATGGATCAATGAAACAGAATAGAGAGTTCAGAAATAGACTCACAAATAACATGAACAACTGATTTTTTTTAAATGTGCAAAGGCAAATCAGTGAAGAAAATCATTTTGTCAGCAAATGTTGTTGAAACAATTGATAATTTTATAAACAAAAAAGAACTTTAACCCATACTTCATACCATATAAAAAATTAACTCAAAATGGATCATAAATCTAAATTTAAACCTAAAACTATAAAACTCTTAAAAGAAACAGCTTTATGACCTTGGATTAGGCAGTGGTTTTTTAGATGTGACACTGAAAGCACAAAAAGCAAAGAAAAAGTAGATTAGTTGGATTTCATCAAAATTTTTTTAAAAAAGATGTGCAAGAAGGTGAAAAGGCAGTAATAGGGTGGAAGAAAATATCTGCGAATCATATATCTGGTAAAGAATTTATATCTAGAATGCATAAAGAAAACTTAAACCTCGATGATAAAAACAAGCCAATTTAAATTGAGAAAGGATTTGAATAGACATTTCTCCAATAAAGTTATACAAATAGCCAATAAGTACATGAAAAGATGTACAATATCTTTAGTCATTAAAGTGAAAGTGAAGTCGCTCAGTCGTGTCCAACTCCTAGCGACCCCATGGACTGTAGTCTACCAGGCTCCTCTGTCCATGGGATTTTCCAGGCAATAGTCCTGGAGTGGATTGCCATTTCCTTCTCCAGGGGATCTTCCCAACCCAGGGATTGAACCCACGTCTCCGGCATTGTAGACAGATGCTTTACCATATGAGCCACCAAGGAAGTCATCTTTAGTCATTGCTGCTGCTGCTAAGTCGCTTCAGTCGTGTCCGACTCTGTGCAACCCCATAGACAGCAGCCCACCAGGCTCCTCTGTCCATGGGATTCTCCAGGCAAGAACACTGGAGTGGGTTGCCATTTCCTCCTCCAATGCATGAAAGTGAAAAGTCAAAGTGAAGTTGCTCAGTCGTGTTCGACTCCTAGCGACCCCATGGACTGCAGCCCACCAGGCTCCTCCATCCATGGGATTTTCCAGGCAAGAGTACTGGAGTGGGGTGCCATTGGGGAAATGCAAATAAAAAACACAGTGAGATAACACTGTATGTGTAGTAGAGTAACTGAAACCAACAAGGCTGACGATACTAAGTGTTGGTTAGGATATGGAGACCTGAGCATTCATACTCCTGGTGGAAATGTAAAATGGGACAGTCTATTAGGAAAATTGTTTGGCTATTTCTTAAAAAGTTTAGTAGACACATACCGTATGATTCAGCTATTCCAATCCTTGGTATTTACCCAAGGGAAATGAAAACATTAGCCTATCAAAGATTTTTACACAAAGGCTTATAGTAGTTTTATTTATAATAACTCCAAACTGGAAATAACCTAAATCTCCATCAATAGGCAATTGCCTATATAAAAATTAACTCAAAATTAACTTATATTGCCACCAATAGGCAACATCTGTACAATGTTATATAGACATACTGCTCATCCATAAAGACAAATAAAGATACCACAACATGGGGATGAAATAATTATACCAATAACCCAGACAGAAAAGGAACATATAATATATGATTCCATTTATATAAAGTTTAAGAAACTGCAAACTAATATATTGCAGCAGAAAGTAGATCATTTGTTCCCTGGGACCAGGAAGGGATTTACAAAGAGGTAAGAAAAAACTCCTAAGGGTGATGGATGTATCTACTCTCTTGACTGTGACCATGGTTTTATGGATTTACATATATTTTAAAAATTATCAAATTGTGCATTTGAAATATATGTTGTCTACTGTGTGTTCATTATTTCTCAGTAAAGCTGTCTTCTTACAAGTTTGACTATCAAGGAAAAACAGGTGTATGTAAATGAATCAGACATTTGAGGAAGCCATCTTTCTCTCACCTTTTTTCTTCCCCAAACTATATTAAAAAGTAGCCTCAGGAAAGGCTTTTCTATCATATGCTCCTGTTTTCAAGGTCTTTTGTTCCCACTGGGTACTCAAAACCAACAATCAGTGAAATATCTCATGGGATAATAGTCATCTTAACCTTTATGTCTAGAAATTGCTGTATACTTGGTAACATGTTCACATATATTATCTAATTTTTGCCCTTTTGTGATGTACATAGAGTGGGCATTCTTTGATATGGCCATTTGTCAGATGAAGGCAAATGAAGAGGAACAAGGAAGTCCAAGATCAGAGCTGTGTGGCTGTGTAAGTCAACCCACCTCCTTACTCACCAGTTTTCAATGATAGTAAATGAAGTAGAATCAGAGAAGGAAGGCTCAGCAAAGGGTCTCACTGCTTCTGCTACAGGGAGCCCAGTAGCACCTTTTAGATGGCATTTCATACCTTCATCTTGCTCTTTTAACACAACTATGATAGATTACATAAATCAATTATTTTTGTTTGTTGTGGGCTCCTGGAATCAAAGTAAACTGAATGATAATTATATGTGTTAGTTGCTCAGACCTGTCCAATTCTTTGCGACCCCATGGACTGTAGCCCACTGCCAAGCTTCTCTGTCCATGGAATTCTCCAGACAAGAATACTGGAATGGGTTGCCATTCCCTTCTCCAGGGGAACTTTCCGACCCAAACCTGGGTCTCCTACACTGAATGATAATTAACAACTTAAAATTTATCAGGTTATTTATGGAGTTATATTTACTGCATTATTGTGTCCTTACAAGCCTATATGGTGGCTCCAACCATGAGCCTCTCCATCTGATGGATGGGGAAACAGGCACAGAGTTTCAGTAGCTCGAGCAAAGTCAACAAGTTGATGAGGGAAGAACAACTCAGAGAGTACGACTTCAAAGCTTCATCCTATCCTGAGTAAGACAATTTGTGCAATATTAATATATGGCTTTATTTTTCTGGGCTCCAATATCACAGCAGATGGTGATTGCAGCCATGAAATTAAAAGATGCTTACTCCTTGGAAGGAAAGTTATGACCAACCTAGATAGCATATAGAAAAGCAGAGACATTACTTTGCCAACAAAGGTCCGTCTAGTCAAGGCTATGGTTTTTCCAGTAGTCATGTATGGATGTGAGAGTTGGACTGTGAAGAAAGCTGAGCGCCAAAGAATTGATGCTTTTAAACTGTGGTGTTGGAGAAGACTCTTGAGAGTCCCTTGGACTGCAAGGAAATCCAACTAGTCCATTCTAAAGGAGATCAGTCCTGGGTGTTCTTTGGAAGGAATGATGCTAAAGCTGAAACTCCAGTACTTTGGCCACCTCATGAGAAGAGTTGACTCATTGGAAAAGACTCTGATGCTGGGAGGGATTGGGGACAGGAGGAGAAGGGGACGACAGAGGATGAGATGGCTGGATGGCATCACTGACTTGATGGACATGAGTCTGAGTGAACTCCGGGAGTTGGTGATGGACAGGGAGGCCTGGCGTGCTGCGATTCATGGGGTTGCAAAGAGTCGGACATGACTGAGCGACTGAACTGAACTGAAGACATCTCCATATTGTATTTTTAATAGATCAGGAAGCCATAAATTGGATTGGAAACTGTCTGCTCATACAATTTTAGATCTGCCTGTGGCAGAAGCACCCTCCCTTCCAATGTTGGAGTGAGGCAAAGGGAAAGCTGACAGCTGCAAAATAGTATACCCAAAATCCAGAGAATGAGAGAAAAGATGGCAGGAACCCACTTTCCCCATCATCCTTACCCCTTTCTAGGCTTCTGTTTTGCTATACATTCAATTTCTATTTTATTGGTGCCTTGGCCTTCAAAGACGGGTAATTTAAACCAAAAGAGACAAAACACCTGAGTCCCTTCCGAATTCTGTTTCTTCATCCTCCATAATTGTTTAGCAAAGAACTCCACTTCTTTCAACTTACTGTTTCTTGTTTATCTCAAAGAGGAGAGCTGACTTTTTGGGGAAAAAAAAAATCAGTATTTCTGGTTCAGCTACTATCGAAATACGTGGTCCCTTGGGCAAGTCAGTTGAGAGGGGAGGGATTCAGTTTCCTTATCCATAAGTAAGAAGGTCACCTGCACTAAATACCCTCAAAGAGGCTGTTCTAGCTTTCAAATTCAGTGACCTCATGTCTCCCTGTTTCTTTCCTAACTGGTTTGAGTACCCAGAATTTGACATTTTCAAGGTGCTTTCTTTGCTCCTCCTAGTGGGAAGGAGCCTTCTGTCTTGCTTCCTGTGCCTTTCTTTGCTATTCTAAATCCTGCGTCTGAACAAAAGATTTCAATAGTTTCTGGCTGCCCTGGGTCAGAGGGAACCCAGGTTAAATTACAGCTCACAGATATGCAAAGTAGTGCTTTCTATAAGGGCGCTGTGAGTGATGTGGAGAGCAAACCAAATAGCTCACTTCCAGAAAACCCTCACATCAGTAGAAAGAACTTGGTATATGCTGGACTGTCACTGCAGAATTTTTCCAGCCCATAGATATTTAAACTTCTATGAAATCATTCTTGTTTGAATAAAACTTTCAGTTCAAAGAAATACAGATACTGAATAAGTAAAAAAAAACTCCAAAATATAGCTTTTAGATGGCTAATAATGCTGGGATTTTTTTTTAGAAACTTTTAGAACTTTAGTAATAGAAACTGCGTTCTTAGGTTTCTGGTTATATAAAGAGGTCATTGATTAAAAAAATAAATGTAGTAAAAATAAAGATTAGAAATGGAATTAACCTGTAATTTGCATTGCCTTAATCTCCTTTTTTTTTTTTTTTAATTTTTCCCTTGCTGAGCAAAGAATACCTAGCACAGTGGGGAAATGTAATTCCTCAGAAGAATATAAGAAACTTCACAGAAAAGTATATGATGTCCACATTACTAGGATATAAAGATTTGAAAAGGTGGATGGACTTAAACATGATATCCAATATCCTTTTTCCTGTTTAAAGTGATTTTAATTCCTTTTTTTTAAGTGTAAGAAATTTACATTTGGTTTTACTGACTTACCATGTTGAAAACTTCAAATTTAAAACGGCATCACACAGACTTCAAATGTTTGTTCAGTGATTTCATAAACTTTATTATTTATGTGGAAGTTAAAATATCTTAAAATCAGACTGAAGCTACTCAGCTCTTTTAATCACCTTTGTTACTGACTTAGGGAGTGATTAATCCTCCAGTTTTTTTCTGTATAAAAAAGAGACTGATGCTTTTTGGAAAATGATTCTTAAAATATGAAAATGTTGTAGCTAACAAAGTAGCTCTATATATTCTATATAAATAAGGAATATACAATATAAACCAGAAGATACCAACTAAGAAATAAGTTGACATGAATTAAGCACAGTGCAAGTTATAGTCCAAAAATTAAATTAGAGCAAATGCTAACCACCCTTACCAAAAATTAAATAAGGAAAGATTAATACTATTTATAATTTTAGAGACATAATATTTTATATATGTGGATGTTAAGCCATTTTAAATACTTTCTTATAAAAGTAATAATTTTTTAAATTTGTTTTAAGAGAGACACCCAGAAGTACAGAACTACATAGAAGAAGCTTTCTAGACATTTTCTATAAATACCCAAGTGTAAATTTGCTTAAATGATATGATACTGATGCAACCTGCTTTTTTCATTTGAGAATATGTAGTGATTCTCTTTCATCTTACCACATCTAGATCTGGTTAATTCATTCCATGGTTGATAACATTGCATCTTATGGATACACTATAATTTATTTAAAGAATCATCTCAATATACTTTTCTACTTTTTACAGTTTTTCTCTACTACAAGTAAGGCTAAAATGAAAATTCATTCACATACATCTTTGTTCACTTACAAAACATACTCACACAGGTATATCTGCAGTGATTTTGAAATGCTGAGTTCAAGACTGTGAACATGTACATTTTGATAGATAATGCTACACTGGCCTAGAAATGGTCTCCCAATGCATTCTCTTCCTCCGAATACATGAAAATTCCTGTTTCCTCTGCCTCTCACCAACAACTGGGTCTTAGTAATTTTTTTTCATCCTTGTCCAACTAATATGTGAGACAACTTATTGTTTTAATTTGTGTTTCTTTAATTGTGGGTGAAATCGAATACTTCTTTTATGATGTTTATTATTTGAAATTTTTCTCCTAAACCACTTATTCCTCCCTCTGTCCACTTTTCCACTAAATTACAGGTATTCTCTCTAATTTGCAAGATAAATTGCTTAATAACATTAGCTTTTTTCTGTTCTGTAAAGCATCACTTCCCATTTTGTTGTGTTTTCGTTTTGGTTATGATGCTTCATAGAGTGCAGGTATTTGACTTTTATCTAAATGGGACTGTTAAGTATCTAAATATTTAACAAATGTTTATTGCATATTTACTATGTGCTAAGGACACAAAGGTGACCAAAACAGACATTGAGCCTACATCGACCTTAATAATACGTTGGAGAAGCAAACATTGATCAACTAATAAAAAAGCATGTAATTTCAAATAAAGGGAAGGTATCAAAAGCAATCTTTTCCTTTCTAGCTTCCAGATTGTTCATGCTGTATTTATACATCATAATTATGGTCTAGAAATTTGTGTTTTGTTTTGCAAGTATATTTTTTAAAACGTGGAGTTTATTTCAGGAGTGAGAGTAATGCAGAAATTCTACTTTTCTTCCTCTCTCTTTTTTTAAAACACGGTTAGGCCATGTGCCATTCATTAACTGAACTAGATATTCCCCAGTGATTAGAGATGACACATTAATCACATCCCAGTTATTACTTGAGTGTATTATATTTTTGTAAATCCATTGCCCATTTTAATTTTATTTTATAACTTGAGTATTCACACTTACTTATTCCTCTAAATTTAAATGGTATTCTAATGAACATTTCATCTAATTTATAGAATAATTTAATGACGATAAACATCTTAAGCTTTCCTATCATGAAACAGATAATGCCTTCCCATTTAAGTCTTCTTTTTTATTTCTTTCCAGTAGAATTTCAAGGTTGGTTTTAAATTGGCTACCATTTATTTTATTTACTCTTCAATTTTCTTTTCCAACTCATAATACTATTGACACACTTTGATGGCTTGTTTTAAAAAGTTACTGTTCCCTTTACTTTGTTTGACAGTTCATAGCAGCACTTGCAAACAAAAGCAGAATTTTATTTCTTGGAGTGTGTCTTTCTCCATACTTGACTTTAGTATCATTTTGCCATCATGTCTCTTCCCTTCTTCCTTTCTTTCTTGCAATATTTTTAACCAATGCTAACTTCCCCCCTCCCCAGATTACTATCATCTGATGCGTACAGCTCTATACAGACTTTCTTTTGGTCAGGATATGGCATATATGGATTCACAGTGACTCCCTCTGCCTCCTCAACTGGACTCTGTGTGTAGATTCTTTGGTTTGAAGTCTGTGTGTTAAGGGTTTCTGTCTAGACTCTATTTCTATCATCTAAGGGAGGTAGACCAGAGGCTGAACTATGACTAGCAGGTAGGTTCTGTTTTCTTTTTTGTAATGATGTTTTAAATCTCCTCGCTGGAATGTACTTTCCTATTTAGAAGTTTATCTTCTTCCTTTGGGGAATTTTAGATTCCCACATCCACCACCACCACCACCACCACATCCCGCCTCCCCGCACCAGTTCAAGTAACAGAAGACATCTACTTCTTCAAAAAGAAATACTAAAATTTCTTTTCCAGCCTCAACCCTCCCCACCAAAAGAGGAGCCTCCATTTCTTTCCCATCCCTGGAGTCTAGTGAAAGTTGCTCAGTCGTGTCCAACTCTTTGGGACCCCATGGACTATACAGTCCATGGAATTCTCCAGGCCAGAATACTGGATTGGGTAGCCTTTCACTTCTCCAGGGGATCTTCCCAAACCCAGGGATCAAACTCAGGTCTCCCACATTGCAGGCAGATTCTTTACCAGCTGAGCCACAAGGGAAGTCCAAGAATACTGGAGTGGGTAGCCTATCCCTTCTCCAGGGGATCTTTCCCAACCCAGGAATCGAACTGGGGTCTCCTGCATTGCAGGAGGATTCTTTACCAACTGAGCTATGAGGGACTAGAGTGTGAGGGGGTACTGGAGGAAGGATGTTGAAATGAGCAAAATCTTAGGGCACTGGCAATGGCAATATTATTCCACAATAGATCTCCATAGGAGATCTTAAGAAACCTAAAGGGGCTTTGACGCTGCTCCTCTCTAGGCCATTAATGCCCTGAGAGGCTTTCATCTTATTTCTTATTTACTACCTCTCAGTGATCCCACTTCAGACTACTTTCCCATCGTCCTATCAACAGAGAAAGGTACAGCGGCCAGTCCTGGTGGTTCTTTCCACTTTGGTTATGCTCTAGAAGGGCCTCTTTGGTTTTCCCTCCCCTTGAGGAAACCACACACCAACCCAGTCACCTTCCCTGCAAATGAAGGGTGTAAAAGTGAGTTACTGAGGAAAGTGCCCTTTCTCGTGTTCCCTAGAGTACTGGGTCCAGAAGAATGAGATACAGGACTCCCAATACCTCTGTCTTCACACACTTTATCAAGCTTATTTAAGGAATGCTGCAGAGATTTATTTGCTATTGTTTGTTTTCAAGTTCTGGAAGTAGAACAGAACTGTCATCTTGCTAGTCCCCTGCCAATTTCTGGATGTCTTAAGGATACCAGTTTACACTTGCCCCCCAAGAGGGCTTCCCTGGTGGCTCAGAAAGTAAAGAAACTGCCTGCAATGCAGGAGACCTGAATTCGATGCCTGGGTTGGGAAGATGCCCTGGTGAAGGAAATGGCAACCCATTCCAGCATTCTTGCCTAGAGAATCCTGTGGATGGAGAAGCCTGGTGGGTTACGGTCCACAGGGTTGCAAAGAGTTGGACATGACCGAAGTTACTTAGCACAAGAGGGCTACCATTCATGCCTCGAATTCACACAATCTTTATTTTTCAATCATTCTTTCACTGCATTTATTTGTGAGGAGGGAATGATTATTCCTATTCATTTCCATAGGAAGGGGAATTTCCATGCTCATTAAATCAAAGTACGGAAGAAAGTTTTCCAAAGTCTTCCTCGATGTCCCATTTCATGTTTCTCAAAAAGATCAGTGTTCCTAATCAATGAAGCTGGAGAGAAAAACAAGAACCAAGCTTAGATGCTCAGCTTCTACTGAGTGCTGAGTTTTCTTTCAATTTCAGGCAGCCTATGCTCAAGTCTCACATACTTATGCAGCTATGGTTTGGGAAGACTTTTTTGGGTAAACCTGTTTAATGAAATAGACAAGATGTGTATTAGTCGGCCTAGATCTAAGCCTTGTTTTCCAATTGTAATTTTCCCCCAAAGCTGACATTTCTCCATCATGCTCCTTTGTGAATCTTTCCATTGATTCCTAACTGAGGGGTTTGGAGATGAACAAGAGTGTTAATTCCCCTAAACCCCAACACACCCTGCTTTACTCAGGTTTGTAGGGTTTGTAAACCCTAGGAACAGAAAGTGCCCTTTCCCTTTGCCTGATCCAAGAACCCTAATTTTAAAAATATACTCTCATGGAGAACTAGCTACTAAAATGTTGATGATCAAGAGCTTACACTATTGAGAAATAATGAATTTATTATTTCCATGAAAGTATTTGCACCGTTTCTTGTCCACCCTGGAAATTTGGAAAAATTTCCAAATTATATGCCCCTGGAACACTCTTGGAAATCAATATTTACTGAGACTTCTAGTTCAGTCTCCAAGTGGTTGTTTTAATTTCTCTAGAACATTAACCTGCAATCAGAGTACGGTAAGGCTTGTACCAGCTGAGAGTAGAGAGGTCAGGAGATCAGGCTTTGACTGAAATTCTACTAACAAGAAAGATTTGAAAGCTTGTCTACTTGTTATTCTTTTGCAAACAATAGATTTCATTATTAAAATTGACCAAATACAGAAATGTGTTCACTTGTACAAAAAAGGATATTTTAAATTAAAGGCAAACTTTCAAAAAGCAGACATTTAGTTATAAATTGTGTACTTGTTTCACCCATGAGAATTTGTCACTGTGAAAATGCAGGCAGAAGATGACACAAAAACCTTATACGCAAAATCTCAGAACAGCCTGGGAAGTCACACCAGCAGCTCTGAGAAGTGTTTATTCCCCATAGTTGGGCCACAGGAAAACCCAATCTGAATATCCTTTACCCACTCAGAGAAACTGATCTGGTCTTCTCGTCTCAATCATCTTTTAAGAAATTTTTGGTTCCACAAAGGAAAGGATCTTCCAGAAACTAATTTTTCACTTGCCTATAGCTTCCAAATTTGCATATATCCATCAGTTTCAATGAAACTCACATCTTAAAAACGTCCAAGTTAAAAAAAAAAAATGATTCGAGAAAAGAAAGACATATCTACAAATCACTGCTTTTTTTAATTAAAAAAAAATAGTGCACATTCACTATAGAAACCCTGAAAACTAGAAAAATAAAGTAAATATCATTCACCATCTTATAACCACATTAATATATTTATGAATTTCTACTGATTTTTCCCTTAGGTACAAACATACATAACCATGACTCAGTTTTGTCTTTTTATTTTTATGACCATTTTAAATTTCATGAATATTTATTCAGAAACATCATACATGTTAGTTTCATACGTTCCTTCATATAAGAAAGAAGATTCTAACGTTTTAAAGCTACAATATCCCAAACAGAGAAATTCACTGCAAAAGTGAATAGACAATTCAAAAAGGAAAGACAAGAGCTGCAGGTAGTAAGAAATGCAATTTTAAATCTAGTGATTCATTTTTACCTAGAAATTTTGGTAAAAGGAATATTTAAACCATTGTATCCAATAACAGCAAAAAAAAAAAAAAAAAAAAACCTTTAAAGCCATAAAATTTTAAATATATTCTAAAGACCTAGAATTCTAATTTCCAGATACCTATCTAAAAAAATGTAGAGAAGTCTACATGCACACATATGCAGGCATACACACATACAAACACAATGCCCTGTAGCTTGATTTATAATAGTGGAGAAAAAAAAACTAGAAAAAAAGTAAATATCCAAAAAATAGGTAGCACTTAACTATAGTATGGTACACTTAGACTTTGTAATATTAAGTAGACATTAAAAATGGACACTAAGTTTATGTCATAATTTGAAAGAGATACTACAACAGAAAGCAAAAGCATATAATTTCTATAAAAATATACATCTGAAGAAAAAAATTACTTTTAGTTACGTTTGGATGGTGGGTTTATGGGCACTTTTTCCTTCTTCTTTATCAATATCAATATTTCTTTTTCAGTACCGTTTTGATAATAATTTAATTTTTAATATCCTAGAGTGTGTATGCAATCTTTAAGAGTCACTGCAACTGTGACATAATTAGAAGGGACTGGAAAAAAGAAGAAAAGGAGGTAATTATTACCCAAATACCTAAGCAGTTGCATACACTAAAATGCAAACCTTTTTTGTCTCATTTTTTATGTTAATTATCGTAAAGGCTTATTTTATCCTTGATAAAATTTCACAGAATGTCCCATGAATTGACCTCGGCTATGGGTTTAGGTGGGGGTGGGGAGGAGTCATTTTCATTCTATATGACAATACGGCTCCATAGAACAACTTCCAAAGTAAAACCAGCAGCTAAAACAGTACATGAACTGCCCATGAAGGTAACTAGTACTGATCACTACTTCCTCAGGATCCCCTGTTTGTCTTCCTTAATCCAGATCCTGGAACAGAAGTTATCAATAAATAATTTATCAGATAAATACATTAATTAATGAATGAAGCAGAGTATATAGACTGGTCCATTTAAAACATGGCAGTAACTTCTAGCGCCTACTAGGAAACACTGAGTATCACTTTCATGTTTGGCAACTGATTCTGAAGGACTGGCTGCATTTAAAAAGACAAATAGCACCAACTGAGAAAAAGACTCCAGTCTCTAGAAACTGGGGCAAATCTCATAGACCAACTGGACGCCTAGCTTCAAACTCAAAGTCTGCTATGATCCCATTATGACACTATGTCCACTTATTAATTACACAGCTGCTGTAAGAATGGCAAACGGCATAAGCCGCATCCTCAGAGAGATTTAGATCCTTCTGACCTGCCCTTAGCATAGCACTAGTCCAGCTTGTTCGTCACTGTAATGTCCCATCAAAGTCAATGTTGCAAATATTGAATATTCTAAGACTTCTAATGGGACTTTTGCTCATGATTAGGGAATATGAGAAAGCCTAAGTACAGAGTAATTTGCAAAGTAATAACAATGTTTCCTACACAGGTGATAGCTCAGAGGAGATGTAATTGGATAGAATTACCCCATTCCAAGAATAATACTTTGTACTTTATGTCATATTATCATGGGAAGATCTTAAAGAGATTTATGAACATTGATTAAACATCAGAACACCATTTTGAAGGAGACAGAATTAATATTATTTTACAGAGCCCAGAGAGGGATGGCTTCCTTTGCCAAAGCACACAGCAGATAGTCAAGGAATAATCCCAGTCTGCAGTGGCTTGATTCTAGGACTATTGTTCCAGCCTTTGGGAAGATTTCACTTCCATAACATGTTATAACTTAAATGGTAAAAGGAAGAAACAAAAGACGGGGCTTTTATTTTCAATGTATCTTATAATTTCCATGAAGGAATGTATTTCTGATTGTCAGAGTCGGAAAATACTTAAATCATTTCTCTTGAGCCCCTGAATTTTGACTAGTCAAGTTCTGTTTATAATTATTTTGCCCTCCCCCTTTCAGCTGTAAACATGTGGCATCAGCAGAATCAAACGCAAAATTCACAAATCACTGGGGCTGGGAGGAATATCAAAAATAGAGTCAAGGCATCCTGATTTCCAGATGAGGAGCCTTAGGCCCAAGGGGGTGGGAAGGATGGGAAAAAGGTCTCTGTTCAAACAATGAAGAGAGCTTCTTCCATTGCAGAAATGTCTCTCATTGCAAGGAATGCCCACACATGGCTCCCAGGGCCCTTACTGCTTCCTGAGCTTGCTCGGCGATTGAGCATCTCAAGTTGAATGTATGAAAATGATTTTGTGGCCAAGGATAAAAGTGAAACTGATAGCAAAAGATGCAAGTTTTCAGCTCAGTGTAACTCAACATAAAAGGTGTATCAGACTCCCAAGTTCTGATTTGACTGCTGTAACAACTGGTTGTCAGTAGCCTTGGATGTTACCAGAATGAAAGACTGTGTGCAGAAACACCTATCCCAGTGCCTGGCATAGAGGAAGCCTTCAGTAAATGCTATGCCTTGTACTCTGAACAGCCCTCCACCTCCTTCAACTCTACCTGGAGCCTGAGCTCTAAAACTGCTTGATCCACATATCTGTATGTGCTTTAATATACTGCACAGCAGATTTTGTTTGTATTTGCAAGAAGCTGCAATACTCCATCAGATGTTTCTTTAAAAGCTTATAAATTATTCTTTAGGCTTTCTTTAAAAAAATAAACATTGAAATGAATATGTGTGCATTAAAGTTCATAATCAATAAAGGATGATCAGGGGTGGGGTTAGAGAAAGTGTATACCCACAAATGAGTCAGACTAACAGCTGTCACAGGAGTCTGTGTTAGGGCAGAAGGCTGTAGATCTCTAGAGATGGAGATTCTCAATTTATAAGTTCCCCACCCCACTCCCCAGCCCCCGTGAAATTCCTGTTGTGGGGGAGATGAGTGAGACTCTCCTTATGCAGAAAGTGAATCCCTGTTTCTATATGCTCGACAAGCCCCAGAGGAATCAGAACACAGGAACTGAAATCACATTTGTTGTTATTGTTGCTTTTGTTTTGAGCGTACCTCTGCAATTCAGACCACCAATTAATCCCATGAAAATAAGTTCTGATGACCCAGTGATATTTCCTTTATTACACTATGTTTTAAATATCTTTCCATCAATTACAACATTTGAAATTCTGAAAAGTAATAAAAAATATGATGACAATGATGGTGATGATGAGTGGGTAATGTGACTATATCTGCTTCAGTCAGTTCAGTCGCTCAGTCGTGTCCGACTCTTTGCGACCCCATGAATCGCAGCACGCCAGGCCTCCCTGTCCATCACCAACTCCCGGAGTTCACTCAAACTCACGTCCATCGAGTCAGTGATGCCATCCAGCCATCTCATCCTCTGTCGTCCCCTTTTCCTCCTGCCTCCAATCCCTTCCAGCATCAGAGTCTTTTCCAATGAGTCAATTCTTTGCATGAGGTGGGCAAAGTACTTGAGTTTCAGCTTAACCATATTTAAAAAATAGAAACCATGACAAGGCTGATCAGCTTTGAAATTCTCTTTTGGAAGACACAAAATGTCTAATATCTAAACCTTGGTCCCTCCCTCCCCACAGCATGACAGATTATTCTTCCCATAATCAAAAGATTTCACTATAGTCTAGGAGAAAATATTTTGGAAGTGAAACTATGTCTTTAATATTTCCAAGTAAAAGAATTCATATCTGATAAAAGCAATACTTTTAGATATGTCATATGCAAAAAGGGTACCATGTAATTAGAAGTGAATTTAGACAGAAAGACAGAAAGATGAGATGTAAAAGCAGATAATTAGTGCACTGTTATAATTAGCAAATACTTCTCAATCCCATGGTAACTGTGCTCTGAAAAGGACTCCTGCCGATTAACTAATATTTCCTGAAAGCAGTTTTCTTCTCTCTTTTTAAATGGGAAGTTTGAATTGCTATCTCCTTGAAAACTATGCCATAATATGTCATAAATGGATTTATGTCTATGGTATACTTTTTAAATGTGAAAAGGCATACCAAATATAAGAACAAAACTAATATTATATTTATAGAATGAAAGGTTATGATAAATCTACATAATAATCTTTTGTTCTATATAGAATTTTAAGGGTGATCGTTCAAAACTATATATTCCTGTGCAACAAAAAAATAACTTTGAAAGTAATTATGCTCCAAAAAAATAAATAAATAAAAATAAAACCTTTGAAATCGGAGGAGCAAACATTTTACACTGAGTGTATTTCATTAATTCAAAATGTTTGGATACTAGATACAGTGAAACTTTCTGGAGATGGGTTCCAAAAGTTTAAATATTTCTAATTTATAGTAGATAATAGGAGAGAAAGAGAAAAGAACTAAAAAATTCAACCAGAAGGAAAGTTTTCTAATTTTTTTTCTCATGCTCTCCCTACCAAATATTTAGCTTAATAAAAGGATGCAGCTACAGAGATTTTTTTCCACTGATACCATAACTCAGTACACAGCCTTTGCTCCTAAACAGTTGTGAGACTTTAAACTTTATCTGTGAAACAGACATGATAATAACAGGTCCTCTCAGGGTTTGGGGGAATAAAGAAAGGTTTTAGGCATGGAGACAGGGTATGCTTTGCAAATTGTCAAATGTTTTTTTAAATTAGGGACAAAAATTAAACTCTTAATTTTATTCCTGAACATCAAAGACCTGATTAGGGCAGATAATTAACGTCACCCAAATCACATTGTTGTAAACAGAACAGTATAAAACCAAAAAAGTCAGCAAAGCTTCGCCAATTACAGGCAACAGGACCAAAAAGTTATTCAAACACTTCTCAGTCAACCTCATATTGACTGGGACAAGCGGTGACATATGGTGACATTAGTGAGAAGGGCAACCTGACAGCAGAGCAGAGAGAAAAGACCGATTTATGAAATTGGCAACAGACTTGCCTTTTTATCACTATCCTCAAAAATGTCAGTGACACCAAGAAAAGCAGATAAACACGGAACCTGTTTTTGGACCTCAAGTCTTCTTGAAAGTTTCCGAAAGAACAAGGGTAGGACAGTGAGGGTGGCCTTGGTATCTATTAACTGAGTATATAAAGTAACTCAGTTAACTGAGTGTATAAAACAGACCTGAGCAGCTTAGAATATCCATGACAATTACTCGGATTTTTCAGGAAAGTACTCCTCAAGAGAGGAATCTGTTGCCCAATTGAAAGGTCCCCTAAACACACGGATGAGAACAGCCCTGATTAGTGCTAACATTTGTTCCGGCTCAAACAACGTGTGACAGAATCTCCACGACCACTTGCTGTTCTCCGGAATCATTCTCAAGTAGCAGGTACATTAGAGACTATGCAGTGAGAACTAGCCCGTCCTAAAAAGACTAGGGTTTGTAGCTTTTAAATTGTGCCCATTTAGAATTATTGGGGTGGAAAGATTTTGATAAAAAAAAAAAAGCGATAGGCAAAAGAAATAAAAATATGCTGATTAATAACAGCAATAGGAGTAGACATTTTTAGAAAGTGTTTTTAATCAGCTCCTCAGTATGGGGTTAACCGACTGTGTCAGCAGAACTGAATTACAGACTCATAGGGAAGTAAAAAGCAAAGAAAAAGAAGAGAATTTTGAAACAAGTTCAAACTATTCCCTCCTGGGATAAAAGGCTACAAGCATTGAGAAAGCCTCATTGGTTGACTGTCTCAAACAAATAAGCCCTAAACATTGAATTTAAGAGTATCTGAAAATAAGTAATACTTTTCAGTCTAAATTAGCTTAGGATAAAACGGGGGTGCTGGCTTCAACCTTAGAAAGGCAAAAATACCCCCTGAAACTATCACAGCATTGTTAAAATAGGCTGTACTCCAATATAAAATAAAAGATTAAAAAAAAGAAGAAGAAATGCAAAAACACAAAACTAAAGAGAGTTAAATGCTCAAAGAGAAAGAAAAATTGGTAGCTGCCAGGTAAAGAAGGAACAAGTTAGGAACTAACTGGCTGTGAGCATTTGGTTCTTATCTGGTCAGGGCGTGGTTGGTCCCATGTCGCCAAATATTGTTGGCAGCGCAGTATCACTGGAGACTTAAATATGGCTGTTTGACCTTCAAAGCAGGGTTTTCCAGAGCATCTGAAGCTCAACCACACTCCTCATTGTGCTGGGCTACTGATTTAGAATCACGGTAAAATGACAGTTTTTAAAAGAGCCATAACTATCCATTTCCAACTTTGTGGTTTTTAAGTTCTTAAGCATTCGGTTGTGCTAAGCAAAAGCTTTTTGGTTTTGATTTTCCTTGGTTGTTAAGACGGTCAGGTGTTTATGTTGTTTCAATAAATTATTATTTCAACTTAATTCCATGTTTAGAAAAAAACAAAGCAGAATAAAGGCTTCCAGCGAATGGCACTTGATTTGCTAAGATATGCGACCACTATTAGGCATAAAGAAACGAGATCTATGAACAAATTACCACTTGCCCTACAAATTTGCCTGGAGTAGGAAATGGCAACCCACTCCAGTATTCTAGCTTGGAAAATTCCATGGAAGGAGGAGCCTGGCAGGCTAGAGTCCTTGGAATTACAAAGAGTCAGACACGACTGAACACACACACTGCCCCCACCCAACACACAGATTCACTTTACAGGGCTTCGCAGAAAAGTAAAATCGGGGAACTAGGGACAGTGTCTCCAGAAGTTGCCTGGCCAATGGAGAAAGAATGAAGTGTTTTAACCTCTAAACCACATTAAAGAATATCCAGACAAAATCAAATGGCAACAAGAAATAACCCAATGCTTTTGACATCTTTCTGTTTACCTTAGTTCTTTCAGGTATAGCTTTCAACAAAGACCTAACTTGTCATTTTCAAACTTTGAGAGTAATATCTGGAGGTTACAATGCCTGAAAGTATTAAGGAATTCTTCTGACACTTGATCTGCCTATAGGGAGGATCTCAAAAGAGGGGGGAGTAGAGAATGAATAAATTGAAAAACAGTAAGTCCAAAGTAGAGGTATTTATGTTTTCCTTCCCTGGAATATAAAGCACAGGATTTCAGATTTCAGTGTTTTGAAGATTTTTATAAGAATTTATTGTCATCTTTCTAGAAGCTAGTATATTTTTCAAAAATTTCACATTATTATCTAAAATTTGGGTCTTACAAACATCTAAAATTGAAGTGATTATATTTAAAATGCTTTCATATAAAGTGGAGGCTTCACATAGTTCACCAATATCAGCAAGTTTGCAATTACAGGCTTATAAGATATAATCCCACTTGAAATACCAGAGCTGAGTTATAAAACATTAGTGATTTCTTCCTGAAATGTGTTTATTTTTTTTCCAAATCATTAGTGTTCACTTCTTTCTCTGCCAACTGCCTCTTCTTTGTGTTCAGTATTGTATGTGACAGTTATTAAACAGTACTTGGTCATGCTGATATACTAAGAAAACCCTGTTTAGAACATAGCACATTGAATATATTTAAGATGACCTTTGGTCATTGCTTCCCAAAGTGCAGTAAAGATGATTTAGAAACATGTACCCAGGCAAATTGTTTTAAATTTATTATTGGATTTATTGTACCAAAAAAAATAGGAAAAATACAAAAGAATCCTATGATACAAAAGTTTCATTTTAAAATATATTTATGTGTTTTATTTTAGGTGAGACAATTTTTTTTTTAAGAACAAGCAAACACTAATTCAGAATGCATTGATGCAGGTCACAACCCCTATGGTTGTACGTAAATGGCTGAAGTCAAGGCATGGAATCATTGCTTTAGGATAACTTCCTCCAATTCAATGTCACGATATCAACTTTAAAAAATTTACTGTGAAATAGGCAATATTGTGATGTCTTAATGCTAAACTTTTTGATCATTATGAAGTTACACATTTTCTCTGTGTCTAATTTTATAACACAGAATCATTAAATATAAGAATCAAAAGTAGACTTAGAGAACAAAATAATACAATGCTCAGAATTTCAGATTTCAGTGTTTTGATTTTTATGAGAAATTATTGTCATTTTTATAGAATCATTTTGCAGATGATCAACTTCTTCAAATGCAACCAGTCCATTAGTGACTGAGTTACAGTTTGTTTTTGATTTTTTAAAAGATGTTTTGATGTAGATCATTCTTAAAGTCTTTATTGAAATTGTTACAATGTTGCTTGTGTTTATGTCTTTTTTTTTTGGCCACAAGGCGTATGGGGTCTTAGCTCCCTGACTCAGGATGGAACCCCTTGCAATGGAAAGCAAGGTACCCTAAGTTACAGTTTGAACCCAAGTGTCATAAGTTTCCATGTGGCACAGTGGTAAAGAATCCACCTGCCAATGCAGGAGACACAGGAGATGTGGGTTCAGTCCCTGGGTCAGGAAGATCACCTGGAGAAGGAAATGGCAACCCACTCCAGTATTCTTGCCTGGAAAATTCCATGGACAGAGAAGCCTGGTGGGCTACAGTTCATGGGGTTGCAAAGAATTGGACGCGACTAAGCACACACGTGCATCCTAAGTCTCAGCTCTGTCACTCAACCCCACAGTCACTGCCCAGAATCCTGGCTGGGAATATGTGTAAGTGCAAAGAGATCTTTCTAATAAAACCAATTTCCAAAGTCATTCTTTGTTTCAGCCTACAATCACTAATTAGTTGAGAATAAAATAGCTTATAGTGCAGTATATCACAAAGGTCTGGATTCCTTAAAAGATTTTTAACTAAAAGATATGTGAATCAACAAGCACCTAAGAAAACGCTTATCACAAAAGTTAGGCCAGGACAGAACTAAGGTCTAACTTCAGAGAGTGTTAGGCTATTTTTTTCTTAAGAGTCAGTAAATTAACAACAACAACAACACAGTAAAGTTCATGGCGTTTTCACAAAATAAATGCAGATGGCTGCAGATAGCAAGCCCACAAGCAGGATTTTTGTACCAAACACCCAAATCAAGGCAAAATTCAAGGTTACAAAAATTTTTTAATGAAAGGCTAAACATAATCAAAGAATGGGGAGAAGAGCGTGATAAATAATTGATTAGTTTTAGGAGTCAAATTTGAAGCTAAAAATAAAAATATTCAAGAATTAAAAGTGACTACTCAATAGTATATTTTGCCCATAAATGATACAGGGTGTCTTTGTAAAGGGTTTGGTTGCTTGGGTCTTGGTTGTAGTGGGGTTCAGGAAAGCAGGGCTAAAGTGCTGTTTTTGTAAACTTGTAACCTAAACATCTCCATGAGTTAGGATGTCTGTTTAGACTTCAAGAATCTCCTTCTTACATCCTTTAAAGGCAAGTTGCTGAGGACAGAGTGAGTTAGATGGGATGTTGCTTTTAATCCTGGGGTAAATAAGGCCTTGAATGTCCCCACTCCTGCCCTGGGTGACCTGCTTCAATTTTCTGATTAGGGTCACTCAGTCACAGGAAGTCAAAGCAAAGGGCAGGAGTTGTTTGGTTGTTTGTTTGCTTGGAGGTTGGGGGCTGGCTGGAGAAAAGCGGAGCCTATGAGACCCAGTATCATCACTACCATATACAAGCTCTCCTTGTTTTTTTCTCTCAGTTCCCCGGAGGGAACCTCCACAGGGTAGCAAGATCCCAGGCTGCTGCTCTCTGAAAGTGGCTAGTGATGGACTCAGGGTTGGGGCAGGGGAGGAGGAAAGAGCCAGCCCCCAGCCCCTAAGCTCACTCACATTTCACCATCAACTTCACAGGAGATACAGGAAGCCTCCAGTGATCTTAGGAAAGAAAAGACAAAAAGTCTTCTTCTATAGCTGTGATTTTAAGTGTTGGGAAATATATACACATATATAAAGAGAACACTGAAACACGCAGAAAAGAGAGAGAAGAAATCAGATAGGTAACCAAACCTCTTCTGATCTTAGCTTGCTCATCTGTGAAATGGGCAAATGAAACTAAATGTCTTGACTTTGTCCGAACAGTCTGATTCTTTTTGGTGAGGAAGGGACAGTGAAAAAATAGGCCCAATGCAGACCGATGATCCCTTTCACCCTATTTGGGATGGTGGTTCGCACTTCCCATGACAGAATGGTCACTTCTGAGATGGCCTAGGGGACATTTTGTAAGAGGGTCCTACCGTTTGCCTCTCACCTTAATGCTTACTCCGAGACCACACACACACACACACACACACACACACACACACACATATATATATATATATATATATATTTTCTTTTCCCCAAGGGAATTGTTTGCGATTGAACAAGTGGAAGCATAAATAGCTTTGCGGAACTATTTAGGTAAGTCAATATGCAATTATGTAAAAGTCTATGATAAGGCTCCCTTGGAAGCAGAAAGCACGGGGAATAAGAGCGCATTTGTCTATCCTCGGCGAGGCCAGTGTGGGAGGCTGTTTTACTGTGTCTTGGGGGCCGACAGGACTGGATTCGCTTCCATCTCAGACGCTTTCCTAGATTTTGTTTCTCTGTTTCTGCCGCAGTCTCTCTTTCCCTCTTTGTGTTTCTGTCGCCGTCACTGTTTCTCCCCACTTTCCTTCCACCTCCCTCTTCCTCGCAGCATCCTCCTCCCCTTGCTCCCCGGGCCGGGGTCAGCCGCCTCCCTCCGAGGTGTGAGCGTCGCGCGAGGAGCTGGCGGTGCGGCAGAGAGAGGCAGGCGCGCCCGTGGTGATTCCCCCCTTCCACCCGGCAGTAGCGGCTGTAACCGGGAGAAGGAACCGCATCCATCCCCACGCGGTTCTCCAGCGGCCGCTAATCCCATTAGCGCACCTGAAATAATAACCTTGCCCACAAACGCGCGTTTGTTCCAGCCCGCCTCCGAGAGGGCCGCCAGGGGTGCAGGGGGCCCCGGAGGTGGGGAGGGGCGGGTCCCCGAAGGCTCCGGGGTCCCGGAGGGCTCCCCCACACCAAACTGCTTCGGCCTCAGAGGAAGAAGCAGGAGACCGGTGGCACCCCAGGGCTCACGGCGCCTCTGGGAGGAACCGTCCAGGAACCAAGGCAAGAAGCTTCCAGAGTTAGGCTAATTGGCGAGGGGCGGCGGGGTGAGCCCGAGTCTCCGAATCCAGGTGGGGAGAGAGGCGCCCTCGGGTGATCAGTCCCAAGAACCTGCAGGCAGAGCCCGGTCCCCGGAGTCGCCGCGCCCGGGTCCGCAGATCCTTGCGCTCCGGTTCCAGGGCCGCTACCCAGGCGGCGGAAGCCTGACCCCACCCCCCCCGCCCCCACCACCACCCGCCCCGCACAGGCTGGGACGAACCCCAACGAGACCCGATCGCAGTCTAGAATGGGGGAAGAGGGTGCACTGGCAGGAGAGGGGATCTTTTCACCTGTAGCTCTTTCCAGATGGTTCGGGGTCCCCGGGGAACAAGCCCCCAGCACCGCCGCCCCGTACCCAGCCCAATGTGAGCACACTGGGGGCCCCCAGAGCGGGCAGTGTATCCTCCCGGGCTCCCCACCCGCCCTGAGGAGTCTGCGCTCCCGGGGATGCAGGCAGGCCCAGGGTTCCGGGTGGCTCGGCTCGCGGGGACCCGGCTACGCTGCGGGCGCCGAGGGATCTGGCTCCCCGCCACGCACAGGCGACCCGACAGCCCTGCAGAAGGCTCAGCGGTGGAAGGACCCACTCGGTAAAGAGTCCCGGAAGTGGCCGCCGATCTGCCAGTAAATGAAGTTATCCTGGATAAGCTCTCGGAAGAGGGGGAACCTCTCAGGGCTGTGGGCTCGGCTGTGAACCGGTTTCTTTGCGGCTTATACGTCGACTTTTCTCATAAGTTATGTTTTCAGATTGGCCCTTTCTTGCATACATCGCCTGGAAAAGGAATAATGATTTTTTAGCAAGCATAGCCAGAGTCTTAAGTTATTTTATTTTTTAAAGACAAGGAAAGATGATATTTATTTTTGCCATTTTTAAAATAAGGGCACGGAAATGTACGTTTTCGAAAATTAACAAGTGCATAACTACTCAGGGGCCATCCTTCAGTTTCTTCTAGTTCTTTGCTTCTCTGTGTTTTTTACACTACCAGAATTCTTTCTGAACTTTAGGACGCCTTCGATAGTTTTCTTACTCATTGGATAACTCAATGAAATGTTAAAATATTTATTTTTGAATAATCAGTACGATTTTTGCCTGAAGGTTTTCACAAAATACGTGCCTTTACGCACTCCAGCATGGAATCTAGCCATGACCAGTCTGGCTCCTCCTGTTGCTTCAAAGGTAAATGTTCGCGTTTAGCGACTGGAGTCGGTCCCCAGCACTCAATACTTCCACTCCTAGTTTAGAATTTATCAAACGCATGAATACCTGTGATTGGTTCCTGTAAGAACTGTCTACGTTTTCCAGCTATTGTTAGTAGGGTCCTTGTTGTTGCTTTAATCTGAACTATTGGAACCAAATGGAATCTTATAAAATAAACTTTCACAATTCAATTGATTATACTAAAGATGAAACGACACCCACCACAGCCATCACCACCGACATCTCCCATCCTCACCCCCAATCACCACCATCTCTGTAGACCAACTGAAACCATCCTGTTCTTTTACTCTGGAATGCAAGCAGTCTCACTGCTTTAAATAGTCAATGTCAGCCCAAGTTCTCTGGCATATCTATATTTAACATAATATTTTCAAGTCATTCTGACATAGTGCCACATCAAAATGTATATTTGAAGTAGATCATTGAAACATATTTATGCATCAATAAAATGTCCTAAATCTGCCTCCTTTTCACTATTGGATTTTTATTAAAGGGCACCCTAATAACCAGTCATGTATTACTAAGCTTTTTCTTTTTTAATGCAATAAAGAAGTTTAACTTCAGAAAAGCAGATGAACAGTTTCAAGAGCCTGGTACCCAAGTCTATGCTTCTTCCACCAAAATCAGCTTGACTTCTCCATATTTTATTGGTGCTGGACTTTATCAGTTCTCTATAACTGTCATTACTCAGAAGCTGTGTCAATATCAGAGGTTAAAGTTAGCTTCATGAGGGTTTTTTTTTTTTTTTTGTACAAAGCTTCCATAATACTAGAACTCCACAAATAGTTTTAGAATCACAACCAAAATGTATACAATATTTTTTAATGTTTAAGAGAACATCAGTCTCTGTTACACAAAAGCATCTGACTGTGAATTTTACCCACACTTTTTCCCACATGTGGTCTCCAAGTGAAAACACTGAAGTTTCACATTTGTATACAATAATGCCAACAAGGAACTGCGCTACAATTTTTCTAATTACCTATTTCATTCCTCCCCTCCTAAAAGTACTTTTCTTGATTACTGAACAATGTCATGTTCTGGATTTCAAAAATTAATTTGTACACCCTGGATTACCTAGGCAATAGATACATTTAACTTTGACTGTCAAGCAAATTCACACTTAGAGCCAAGCAACTATATACATATATTTTTCAGAGATGCCTGGCTTGTCCCATCATCTTTCTTTTTCTTCCCAAGCTGACTCAGTGCACCCACATACATACACAGCTGTATTAAATGTAGGTTTTAGTTTTGTGCCTTAGTCAACAATGTCCTAAACTTGGATTTGAACACATGATTAGACCATAAAACCTGTCCTGTGAGTCTCAGTTGGGTCCTATGGTCATCTCCTATTACTCACCAGAATCAAATTATCCCCTCCCCCAAGTACTGGACAAGAAAAAAAATTTTCTTAAATCATAGAGACTGTAGTTTTTCCATTGTCCAGTAGACGGCACAAAAGATCAAGCCTTCAAATGCTGAACAATCCTCCAAAGCTGTTTGGTTTGGTTTGGAATATGTTTGAGTGTACTGTTCATTTCAACTAGTCAGTCTGCCAGCCAGCCAGCCAGTGCTGTATCCGTGAAGCAGAGAAAAATCCTCAAACTTCAGATAACTTCGCAAAGTTCTGAAATGTAGCAATATGAAAAAAAGATTTGTATATCTCCTCACCAAAATGCTGCTTTAGATAATGTACCAACCGTTATAAATGAGAAGTTTGGAGGGAAATGTTACTGAGAAGTTTATTGTTTAAAAGTTACCTTTAAAGAAATGAAACTGAGATAAAATACAAGGCATTTCACTTATAATTATCTTTTAATGGATGAAAATATTTACAACCTGAACCTTCAAAATTCTATATTGGAATTTTGCAGGGTGCATCTATACTTTTTGTTATACTTAACACACAACTTAGACCAGAAAATCAAGTATTGTATTTCACCTGGGCTAATGTATACATGCATATATAATCTGTAGTAGAAAAGGGGAAGAAATTTTCTAGAAATTTTTTGAATAGCTTTTGGAGACTATTGGATGATGAAGCCATTAGAAATAGCTTAGTTAAAACTTTCCTCCTCCTAGAGCAATGTGTGACTGTAGTGAATATTTATATTTTACTAAAAGGCTTCTATTTCTCTTTTCATTCTGCGGACGCTCCTTATGTAGAAGTGCGGGGAGAGGGTAAAGTGTGGGCTAATAACTCATTTCCCAGTTAATTTTATTAAGAATTTATAGCACTGTTTAGAAAGTTTTAAGACAACCATAAATTTTATTAGGAATATTTTATTAAGCCCTCCATTTAATTAATAAAAGACCTCTATAACTTCTGAAAATGTCAGAGCTAGTAATTATGTTAACCAGTGTAATTTTCCCCCCTCTAGAGACCAAAGCGTTTTAATGATTTGAAATAGAAAAGTGGTAAGGAAAACACCCCCCCCCCACCTCCAAAATTTTTTCTTCACTTTTGCATTATCCAGTCAGAATATAGTGAGTTAGGTATTCTCCCTGTGATGGCCCCAGAGCCTCAGCTGACCTTTCATTGACTTCTGAACTGGACCCAGACATTCTTTGTTTTCTGAAGCAAAATGCAGTAAACAAACCTCCGGGTTCTTATAGCCAGGATTGCTTTGGGGCACTTGATTAACGTCTTCCTTAATCCTGTCGGTTAACCCCCTTTCATATCACCTAACCAGGTTTCTCCCTTTTATAGACCTCTAAATAATTTATTTCACTTTTCTCACAGCCATTCATTAGCTTTGACTTCTTGGTACCTTTCTCATCCAGGCTCTTATCTCCAACATTCCTCTACTATCTCTACTAGATTCTAAATCTATTTCCTTTAAACTGTCTTTCTCTCCTCTTATTTCTGTTTTTTGAAATGCAAATACTAATGTGAGGTGAGATTCAGAGGGTAAATGTTCTTGAAGAGCAAATCCTAAGCCTCCAGTCCACAGGACAACCTAAAGAGTAATCACAACATTTTAACAGGCAACTTAAAGTTAGGTGGCAGATGATAAACCCTTATCATTCTGTGAACACAGCTGCCAAACTCGATTGATTAACAGGCTTTTGTTTATTCTGGGCTGGCAAATACACACACATTTTACCTTAAGAGGTGCCTTTTTAATTTCTGAGGGTTTTGGAGCTGACTCATCAGTGTGAACTTCAGGGACAAAAGCCTAACTCAGGATATAGATCTATCCATGGGCAGAATTCCTTATAGGATAATAGAAAACTAGAGGGAAGTTCTCAGGGAGGACTGTACCAACAGTCTCCTTGCCAGAGGGTCTAAGCAATAGAGACCTAGGCCCCAGACTGCCCCTTTAGAGTCCTCATTCTCTATCTTTGGGAAGATGCTCTGGGATGAGAAGGGTAAGATGGGCATGGAAGGCCCAGGTAGAGGGGCAAATGCCAGAACTCTTCGCCAGGCCAAGTTTTTGCAAAATAAAAGTACTTTTGCCTTAAAAAGTAAGTATCTGCCATAAGCTAAAGATAGGTACTGTCAGAGAACAGGTATAAATATCAGCATTGGTTTTCTAAGATACCTAGAACTATCCTTTTACCTTTTCCTTTTAACAGATGATTAATTGCTGCTCTGCTAAAGTTTTTTTTTTTTTTTTATGGCTATACTATATTGCAACCCCAGACATAGTCTGTGCAGTTTCTCTCAGCAAGCCCCAACTGTAATAACTGTTTGCTAATTGTAAAATCCTTATCCAGAATGAGGTTTGGGCAAACAATTTGTACTACTATAATTACATTGTAAAAGTGTTTTAGCCTCTTGATTGTTCAGAATTAATCTTATAAAGGCCTAGGACCATCAGCTTCACAGTTATACTTGGAAAGGAAGGGAGGGAAGAAAGAAGACACTTTTCAAAGCTAATGAGTTTAGCTTAAGCCCACCAACTCAAAGTATGTCTTTTTTAAGGAAAATCTGTTTCTAGGTAATTTAAAGTTGAAGATCATGCTTGAAGAGCACGATAGTCTTTCCACTGCTTTAAGTTTGGGGTTGTGGTGGAAAAGGAGAGACTTACCTGAATCTTCTTTTTCCATCCCAGCTAGAAAACAAAAGAGGAAACTTACCAGAAAGCATCAACACAAAATACATTCTATTGTCAAAGAACTGTGTGTATCAAAACTGGCCTCTTCACATTTGAAAACGTGGCCGCAGACGTGAGGTAACTCCAAGCCTTAGTCTTTGCCCGAAAACCCCTAGGGCTGTTAAAGACTATGGTCATCAAAATGCATTTCGCAGTATATTTTTCTCGGTTACACAATTCCCTTCGCAATTCATTTTAGGATCATAAATGTAGCTGTGCCCATGTCAGTGTTTGGCTTGACGCCCCCACCCCCTACTTAGTTCCCCACTGCCGCCACTCGCGCTTATGCCCAGCGGGCCTGCTGGAGAAAAAGAGTTTAGAGCCCAGCCAGCAGCCGTCGGAAGGCGCCCAGGTGTTGGCCGAGAACGGCTGGGGTTCCAGGAAGACGGCCGGCCCAGTTTGGTCCTCTCTGTAATCGGAAAAGGATTGCCTTTCCTGGCCCAGTCAGCGCAGCCTCCGGAGAATTAAACAGAGTTAATAGCCTTCCTCGAGACCGGGAGTTTCTATTTTGGCCTGAAATTCTGTTTCCAAGTTCATGTTGGGGAAGGGCTGGGGAGTGGGGGAGTGAGGAGGTGCGGGGTGGGGTGGTGGTGTCAGGCAGTGGCATAAAGGCGCTGGTAATTCACCTGGATCCTCTCCGCTCTGACACGCGGCCCTGCCTTAACCTTACGCGTGATGTATCGAGGAGTTTGCACCAGAAAACTCTACAGTTGTTTGCGATGGAGAAAAGTAAAAGATCTTAAAAGTTGGGGAGTGAGGTAGTGAGGAAGAAAAAGGAAGAGAGATATGCAAAGGATGAGGGATTCTAGGATGAGTAGTTAAAAGAGACCGCTTTCAAGGCAAAACGCATTCGCAGGCTTTGGGTGAAAGTGTCTGTCCTTCGGACACACTTGGGGCGAGTTCGGAGTTGGGGAGGGGATGATGTGCGCGAGGCTGGGAAAGCTGAGATGCTCGACTTTATGAAAACTCTACTCTTGAGGGGAACCGGGCATTGACTCGTGAGAAGTAGTAAAAGAAGCAATACTCGTCGCTTAGGGATGTACGTGCGCTCAGTGCAACCTGATTCCAGATCTATGTTCTGATGTTCGCCCTGGGTCCCCTGCTCCTCCAAAGCCCACTTAAACAGAAACTTGAGTTTTGTCTCTTGGACTGATGCGAATTCTCTTTTAGTTTGCGCATTAAGAGTTGGCTTCGATACATGTTAGAACTCCTGATCTTTTCCAATCTCTGAGGATGCGAGCCCCTAATCTTTCTCAAAACTCTTCTCCCTACCTACACCTCCCCCGCTTCGGGGTAAGGGTTGGTCCGTAGCTGGCCGTGTGGGAAGAAGGTAGGGGCGAATCAAGCAAGGGGCCGGCTGCTTTGGGAGAGTCAGCCTTTTGGCCACCATCAGGGCGGGAATCGGGACTGGCAGTTTGCATTCCCGGCAGATCGAAGCTCCCTGCTGATCGATTATTTGATAATTGATTTTCCCCGCAGCCAATGCGCGGCAGCCTTGGCAGGGGCGCCTTCTGATTGGTCGAGCCCTCCTCCCGGCTGCCTACCGAGATTTGGGTGAGTTCATTTTCCAGTCGACCGCAGGGGGAGTTTTCTGCGAGGTTTCTGTCGAGGGAGGAAAAAAAAAATCCTGCTCCGAGCCGAGCGAGCTGCGAGCCCTGCTCTCCGGGATGTGAGGTTTCCAGCCCGCTGGTCGAGCGGCTACGACTGAGCCATCTCGGCAGATCAGAGCCGGGCGGGCAGAAAAATAAAAACGAAAATGGCACCACTAAATATTATAATAAAAGACAGAATTAGAGTGGGAGAATAAAGAAAAGGAATTTTCTTGAGTAAACTGGAGAATAGGTATTTAAAAAGAGAAAGTTCACACTAGTGGCTGGCTGGGGCCTCCGAGTTGTGGGTAGGGGCAGCTTTTTGTCTGAAATTTCAACCCCAGAAGTGAATTTCTTTTTCTTTGGCACTGGGAGTTTTTTCCCTGCGCCGGACTGGGTATTGAAAAGCGGACTAAGGGTAAGAAGGTCCGGGGAGAAGAGCGCGGGGCGTCGCCGCGGAAAGAGCACGGCGGAGGCCGGAGCCCCTCGGCGCCTCGAAGACAAAGGCGGCGCGGCTGTAGCCCTAGCCGAGCGCGCCGACCTCGCCGCGCCGCGCCGCGCCCTGGGCGCACGGCCGTCTCTTCGGGAGCCTGTCGGAGAAAGAGCTTCAGTCCCCGCGGCTCCTGGTCCGGGCTCCACCCGCGAGGTCTGGGCTGCTCCGAGCCCGAGTCGGGTTTCGCTTTCCGGCGATCATAAATAGCTTCGTGTTTGTAAACAGGCGCTGGGGGCACATTCCCGGCTCTCGGCTCATTGTTCCCTCCCTTCCTCTCTCACTTCGCGCAGGACGCTAGGGCTGGGGCTGGGGGCCTCCAAGACTAGGAGATGGGGAGGTTCAGACCCCCAGAATGAGAAAAGACAAGCATTTGCTTTCTCGGGGCGAGTGTCCACCTCTGACAGCAAAAAAACTCTTAAGCTAGATCTGCAGAAAGCCCCAGCCATCCCCACCCCGCGTTCTCAGGACTCCTTAGCAGACCCTTTCGCAGCCTTGCTCCTGCTCCTCTTCCTCTTCGCTCTCGGTTTGACTTTTCTACCTGGAGTATTGGTTCTAAGAATCCACTAATTTCTGCATCAGCCCCCCTCAGACCCGAAAAACACAGGCAGACCCCAATAATTTCGAGGAAAGTCAGGAAGTCTATCCGCGGAGCCCTGTGCAAAAGAACTCCCGCTGCGGTTTGTCCCGCGTTTATTCCCGATTTATTTCAAGAGAGTCAGCTTTGGGGAGAGAGTCTGGAGGGGGAGGGAGAGAAAAGAATACGGAAAATAAAACCGGCGTCCGGGGGCTTCTGCCTGCGCTTGTGAGCGTGTGCCCTGGGTGTGTGGGTGTTTGTGCCTGGGCGTGCGATTTAATGGAGCGCCTCTCTGCCTCTCCAGTGCGGCCAGAGCTCGCTTCGCGCACCCACCCCTGCCGAGGAGTCTACTTGCTGCAGCCCAATGCATTGTGTAAGACGCGACCTGTTATGGCCACCACTACTTCCGGGTTCTAGCATTCTGGTCGGAATCCACCTCTCCGCCTGTGCAACACACACTTTACACACGCACGGGGACTGCAAGCGGGCAGCATCGATCGTGGCTCCTTTAAGACAAACTCAGACAGACATTTTTTTTAAACCTCCTCCTCTAATCTCCCTCCAGTGCAGCAGTTGCAAAGACGGAGAGAGAGAGAGAGAAAGAGAAAGAGAGAGCGAGCGAGAGAAGAGAGAAACTGATTAGGAATTAGGACTGATTCAAGGGAAGCGAACGCTAGGGCTTTGTGCATTTGAATATTAACATTTGAGGTGTTCTGACCAGAAGAAGACAGAGCGGATGATCATTCATTCACCACGTTGACAACCTCGCCTGTGATTGACAGCCGGAGTGGCAGAAAGCCATGAGATTTGGTAGTTGGGTCTGAGGGGCGCTCTTTTTTTTTTTTAAACTGATTTTTTGGGGAGAGAAGATCTGCCTTTTTTTTTTTTTTTTTTCCTTGCCCCTGCTGCTGTCTTGGAAACGGAGCGCTTTTATGCTCAGTGACTCGGGCGCTTTGCTTCAGGTCCCGTAGACCGAAGATCTGGGACCAGTAGCTCACGTTGCTGGAGACGTTAAGGGATTTTTCGTCGTGCTTTTTTTTTTTTTTTTTTCCGGGGGAGTTTACGTATTTGTTTCTTTTCACACTGGCCTTAAAGAGGATATATTAGAAGTTGAAGTAGGAAGGGAGCCAGGGAGGCCGATGGCGCAAAGGGTACGTATTAAAAAACAATTGTGGAACTCAAATGTGAGATTAAATTGAAACGTGGCTGAAAGACACTGCTAAAAAGTTTCCTTTTTTCTCTGTCTTTTTTTGAATGAGGCTCCTAAAGCCGTGGCCTAAAGCAAGAGGATTTATTCAATGCATTTGTAGACTTATGCATGTTACATGTAATTGTTAATTCAAGTAATCAAGTTTCCTATAGGTTGCTAACCAGCAGCTATATAAATAAAAATACAAGCTCGGACAATCATCTGTTTAAAAAACAAAAAGCGCTGGATACTTGATGTTATATAGCCTGAACATTCAAGGAGCAGAAGTTTAAAGCTATTTTTAAACTAAAATAAGCAGTGAGAAACTTCTGATATGTTATTGATTATGCTCATCTTTAATATCACTGGAAGGGTGTAGCATTTTTAAGCAAATAACTGTCATAGTACAACAGATTTGGGGGGGTCGGAAAGCATTCATCTTTTAAAAGTAATTTTTATGTACATGACTTTTTATACAAGGTAGTATTTTGTAAGTTTTTCTTAGCAAAGCCCTACACTAATTGGATACTAAGCACACAACTATTCACTTTAAAAATGCAATACTAATTTCCCCAATATTCCCATTTGAATGGAAATGTAGTGAGAGTAAAGTGAGACAATGACAACCCAACAGACGTAGTTTCTTTAAAGAAAGGGGATCTACAAAAAGCCTTCCTTGCATAAATTGTGCCCTGGCCCTCAAAGCGCTGTTTGCAAAAGAAAGTTACTAGGCTGACACATTTTTTCTTTACTCCTTTGGTTCAGGCAAATGTCAGCGTTCTTCCAAACTCTTTTCACACCTCTGTCTTTAAGGAGATGAAAGTGGTAATTCCTCTTTGAAAATCATTTCACTCTCAGTGCCTCCAAATCTTGGGAAAAGAACTGGCCTGAAATGAAGCAATGAGAAAAACCTCAATAGCTAAATTTTGCACACAAAAATAATGACAATATGAAAGTAGTTTTTCTGGAGAAGGAAGATGGGGGGGTGGTGGTATGAATGTGCATTTACTTTTAAATTTGCTTTAAACCTGATGACTAACATCTACCTCATTGCCTTCTAGTTTAGGGGGAAAGTTCATAGCAGTAGAAAAAATATAGAATAACTGCTCCAACTATAGATTTTCTTTTAACTTGGGGGGAATATTGGCTAATTCTAAATTCAGCCCTAATGTCCAAGAGAAGTTACCCTTCTCTGAGTTTCACTTACAAAGGGGGCAGTTAGTTTTGTATGATTTTGCAGAGTTTGTCTTGGAGAGCAAAGGAAATGCAGTGTCTTGCAGGACTGCCTAACCCCACGCTGGCCGGGAAATAAAATGAGAAGCCTGTCTGAATTCACGTGCTTGGCTTAGCTGTTCTCATCGTAACTTTTTTTTTTTTTTTTTAATTCCCCCTGATGGGAAGGGGCTGTGAAACTAGGCAGGTTTGTTGCCCTGTCCTGGCACGTTTTATTATTGTGATTTTGAATTTCCTCCTCTAGAGACATGCACGATTTACCTTCCGCCCTCCGGGAGAATGCCTCCCTTTCTTCCTTCTTTCTTCCTTCCTTCCTTGCCAAAGGATCCTGAATTTCTGACTAGTTGATAGGGACACAAGTTAGGGCAAAACCATTCCATCTAGCTGAGTCTCACCGAGAATCCTAGAGTTTTTACTTTAAAAAACTTTTTTTTTTAATGAGAAATCTCAACTACAGAGAGGCAAGGCCCCCGAATTCGGGGTTGAAGGATCCAGCTGGACTGACATTGTATAAGCTCCGTGCCCTGCTGTCTCCCCTATGTGCCTGCCTGGCCTTCTGAACCTTGTTTCTCTCCTGTTTGTCATGCAGTACGACGATCTGCCCCATTACGGGGGCATGGATGGAGTAGGCATTCCCTCCACGATGTATGGGGACCCGCATGCGGCCAGGTCCATGCAGCCCGTCCACCACCTGAACCACGGGCCTCCTCTGCACTCGCATCAGTATCCGCACACAGCCCACACCAACGCCATGGCTCCCAGCATGGGTTCCTCGGTCAATGACGCTTTAAAGAGAGATAAAGATGCCATTTATGGGTAGGTACGACGGGGCAGCAGGTTCAGCAGTTTTGAGGCGAGGCTTTCTTTCCCCATTTCCCTTTGCCCTCGATAGGAGGAAAGTCAGAGCTCTCTGGATTTGGAGGTACATTATTTGGTGACTTTTCATTCTCTTTGCATGGAGATTTGGGGGAGGCGGCCAGCCCAGACGCCCCCCGCCCCCCGTCTCCGCTCAGGCTCCGCGCGGGTCCAGCGTCCAGCTCCTCCGAGGCCAAGCCCGCGGAGGGGTCGCCGTGCGGAAGTTGCCAAAGGTCCCTCGGCCTCCCACCACCCCCCGCAGACTCCGGCTCCGTAGTTCAGCGGGTTGGAGTCCTCACTTGCTCGACTTCTCGGGGAAAGTGTTGGGGATTTCTAAACGTAGGCGCCTTTGTGTTGAAACGAAACTTTTAGTTTAAAGGAAAATCTTTTAAGCCACTGATTGTTCTGACTTGCTAAGTTTACTCAACCACCGTATGCTGGCCTTGCCACCGCACAATAAAATCAAGGGAGGACAGTTGCAGGTCAGGCAAGGGGGAACAGGCTTTGCATTTATGGAGTTTGACCACTGTAGTCGAGGAGAGGAGCTCACTCTGAATTGTTACAGACCTTAAGAAACTTCTGGCCGTTTTAGGACTTTGTGTTTAAGGGCGAAACTTGCAGGATTTAGAAGTAGATGCGGGGTGCTCTCGGCCGGTGTAGTGTTCTGCTGCGGTTCACACCGTGTTCTCCTGGGCCCTGGGGTTAGACCAAAACCCTCTGAAAGTCACTTGTGCCTACTGTGTGCTGATGTATTGGGGGACCGCTTTTTACTTTGCAGCCACTTTTATTTTTATTTATTTCTACTTTTGAAAAACAAAAAATCAGGTAACACTGACCCTCCCGGACTAAAAACCCTTTCTGCTTTATCTTCTGGTCCCTTGTGCAATGGGCTTGTTTAAATCCCAGCGTCCTCTCCGCAGCGTTAACTGCAAATGGTTTAGGCTCCCGGACAGAACATTTGGGGAAGCTTTGAAAAGGACCCCAAACTGTTAAATTCCCAGCCGAGCTGTGAGAGCTAATAAAAGACTCGAGACACCTCTTTGGGCATTAGAAGAGGCTTTTTTTTGTTTTGTTTTGTTTTTCATGGGCTGAGATAAGCAACATCTAGGCCCCTCGCAATACTAGCTGCTTTGCCATTACGCAGGGACAAAATGAAAGGCCTGACCGCAGGCACATTTGAAGGAACTTTCTTGGGGGGTGGGGGTGGGGGGGGCGGTGGGGACCGTCGGCGAAGGGAGGGAAGTGTGCAGGGAGCCGAGGAGGAGCCCTCCAGCCCTCTGAGGGCCGTGGGGTCAGGATCCGTGGTCCAGCCCTCTGACAGTCGGTCGGTCCCACAGCCAGAGAGGTCCTTGCCCCAAGTTAGCTGAGCGCCTGCCTCCAAGATCCCCAGAGTTTGAGCTTCCTGGGGCGGCCTCGGAGGAACCCACTTGAACGAGATTTCCCACCTCCTGCGCCCGGCGCCTTTCTCCTCTTCCAGGTCCTGGGTGTGCATCGGAGGGCCGAGGGCTGGTCGGGGTGGGAAACTTAATTCAAAATGGCTGCTGGAACCGCTTGGGTTTTATTCTTAGCAAATGTTACTAATTTCTCAGGCCAGATAGGCTGAACCGGTCCTCAGATACGGTCCATGGCTGAGGGCCTCCGACTTTGGGGGGCCCAAGGAGGAAGGGGAGGTGAGCAGTCACCTGGGGGGTAGGGATGAGGGGAGGGGAACAAGTAGATGTCAAAATCAGGGAGAGGGAGGTCTCCGTCTTGAGCTCCTCCGGCTGTTTTTCTTGGGCTCCTTGTTTCACTGCCGTGGGACTAACCATTGTGTTGTTTGTGACTGTTGTATTTTCTTGCAGACACCCCCTCTTCCCTCTCTTAGCACTGATTTTTGAGAAATGTGAATTAGCTACTTGTACCCCCCGCGAGCCGGGGGTGGCGGGCGGGGACGTCTGCTCGTCAGAGTCATTCAATGAAGATATAGCCGTGTTCGCCAAACAGGTCAGCAAAATCAATGTTTCAAAAGTAAAAAGGAAAAAAAAAAAAAAAAGAAAGAAAGAACCTCCCTCCACCCCCGCCCCAGCACATTTGCAAAAGTAACCAGCTGAACAGTCTGCCCTAAGCCAGGCCTGTTACATCTTCCTGAGCTTTTCCTCCTAAATCAGTGTCTGTTTGCGGATGCCTGAAAATCACCCCACTTCTGACCCACTCCCGCTCCCTAACCCGACGCAGAAAGCTCTCTCTGTAAAATGCGACCCCAAACCCCACCCCCCGCGCAGGACCTTCCTTGGAATTGGCTAGCTGGGCAGGGATCTCTTAGCAGCATACTGCTGGGAGAAGTAACCCTGTGCTCTGGGCTTGTTTTCGGATTATTTGACTCACATTGAAGGGTTTCTGCACGGGACGAACTCGGTGTCACCGAGTCTGTCCCGGAGGTTACATCCTGCCCCCGACAGTGTAATGAGGCAAGAAACTAGGAAGGCTACCAGATTTCAAATGTTTCTTTCTCCCCCCCCCCTTTCCCCTCCCTCTCCCCTCTCCTTCTCACTTGTATTTAGATTCGCGCAGAAAAACCTCTCTTTTCTTCTAATCCAGAACTGGATAACTTGGTAAGAGCGGACCCCTTACTCCCCTCCCCACATCATCCCTCCCCCACCCCCGCCTTCTCCCCAAGCTTTGCTTTGAGAGCCCTGAGGTTTCTAGACCCGTCCTCCCATAGCTTGCAAGTGGGCTGCCAGGGTTTCCATCCACCGGCAAGTGGGCCGGGACGGGGTCCCGGGGAAATAAATTCACCTCGAGAGGGGCCGGGTGAACCGGCGCGGGGAAACGCGAGCTTTTGTTTTTTATGACAGCCGGGCAGCGCGGCTCTAATCAGCCCGGGGATTTATCTCCGGGCCTGTCAGCGTGTGTGCTTAAACTTTGCGGACTTCCCAGCCCTCAAAGTCGCGTCATGAGGGCAAGCAACCAGGCCAGACCTCCCAAACCACCAGTTTATCGGAAAGGTGTGCAGAAGGCGGCAGAAAGTTTGCAGTGTGAAGAGCCACAGTTTGGAAACTATTGGGAATATTTTCCGTGCACGCCTTCCAAGGAAATACCTAGTGGAGGGGTGCGGCCCTTTGGGGGTGGTGGAGGGGCAGTGGGGCTGAGAAAGAGGGGAGCCATGGGCAAGAAGAGTGTTTATGACCCCCACTTAGATGCTTGGTTGTTGTTTTAGCTGTTTTTTTCTCCTTAAGAAATATAAACCTCTAGATGGTACCCAGTCGCTGCTGTTAAGTTTTAGTGTTATGGCCATAAATCAAAATAACTCTATTTACTGGGGGGAGGGGAGGGCTGGGGATGTTAGAGTTGTGACAGCCAATTTTCTGCAAACTACGAATGGGGCGCTCATTCTTTTTGTATCTTTGCAGATGATTCAAGCCATACAAGTATTAAGGTTTCATCTGTTGGAATTAGAGAAGGTAATTTCTCTAGCTTTTTTTCTCCTTTTGCTTCCCCCTCACGTCCAAACACACAGAAAGGGAGGGTTCAGAATGGCTGAAGTTCAGGCTTCGAAGATATTTGCATAAACGTCTTTCTTTCTGGTAATTAGTGTCAAGGCCAATCTTTGCGTCCATTTCTCTTTGCAGTTTAATTACAATTTTAGACACTAAAACTGGGATCACAAACGCCCTAGCCTTGTATTCATTCTTAATACCTTGCTGGCTTTGTGTAAGTAGTTGCAGGGCTCTGCATCCCCTTCGATGCGTAGAAAGCTATCCTGAATTTGCTTCACAGGTTGTACCTTCTCTTCTTCCTCCTAGTCTTCTTTGCTACCTCTGAGTGGGGGGAAAGTTTTGTTTAGTTTCAGTGAGTTTCTGGAAGACAGTCTGAGAGCAGCGGCAGGTCAGATACAGGGGGAGAGGCGGAGTGGGAGGAGGAGTGGGCAAGGAGTGTGGAGGAGGCGGTGGGGGAGGCACTTTAAAGGTTCTGCGGAGACAAAGCAGAGTTGATAGTTGTGTCAGTTTCTTGAATCTGGGAATCCTGCACATATCCCACCTTCACACTCAAGAAAGCGTGTGGGATAACATGATTTTGCTAGCTGTTCTATAAATCTCAGCAGTAAAAACTTAATGCATTGTAATTCAAAGTAACATTAAATTGTAAGCACACTGGGGTTTCTTGTGAATTTTTGCATGTCAGTGATGCCTGTGTCCTGTAAGACACCGCTCCACCTATCCCTAAATGTTTTGAAGCATTCTTTTCCCTTAAAAAATTAATCAGTTTGATACCTTTTTGTGGCTGTAAGAGTTCCCCCCCACACACCATATCAGGAGTCTTTTTTTTTTTTTTTTTTAAGGAAGCATCCTAATATATGCTTCTTATAGATAGAAACCCTAATTACCAATGTTAAAGGGACTTGGGTTGTCAGGCATATATCGTATACCAACACAGTACTGGTCCTTTATATACATACATATATATGTATATTTAAGTTTTTGCTTAGACATGTTGGAAAAGGATTTATGATAAAAATAACTGGACAAAATTAAATAGTTTACCTTAAATGTCACCCACGTAGGTCACCTCTTTAATGGCCACGGCCCCAGGAGCAGATGAATTTAACACGGGTGTTGAATATGTTGTAGCCTGTGAAGCATCTTGTCACTGTCAATTTTCTGGGATATCTCTATTTTGCTAGAAAAGAAAGTTATTCCTAATTCTGGATGCGTCTGGGGGTCTCTGGAGGACAATTGCCCTGTGTTTCCCCTATTTAGAAGTTTGGATCTCACAAGGGGGGTGGATTGCACTTGTCAATGTCATTTATGAACTCCTGATTATATTTCCATTTTTTTATTTCTGTCATAATGTAGGTACACGAATTATGTGACAATTTCTGCCACCGGTATATTAGCTGTTTGAAAGGGAAAATGCCTATCGATTTGGTGATAGACGATAGAGAAGGAGGATCAAAATCAGACAGTGAAGATATAACAAGATCAGCAAATCTAACTGACCAGGTATGCGCTTTTCAATTTCAACATCCCTGGGAAAAAAAAAAATCTGTATGCATATTGCTTGCTGGATCACTACCACCTCCTTTTATTATTTGCATATGATTAAGTCCCTTTTAGATACATTTCCATCGAAATGAAAATTTTTGAATAATGTGGCTATTATTGCTTCATTAAGGCTGGCTCTGGGATTCGACCTGGAGAGATGAGCTTGTAAAAGCTTTGCCTGCAAACTTGACCTGTTTCTTGTCGCTTTTAATTTTTGTCTTTATTTTATTTACCCTCTACAATAATGGGAGTGTTAACTGCCAGTGACCGCCTCTGGTGGTAGGGCTTTGTTCTGGAGCATTTTTTCCCCCTTCTCTCTCAAAGAAAAGAAAAGTGTAAGGACTGCTTATTTCTTATTTTATTAGGAATAAACCCAAGATAGGTGGTCTGAGAGAGACAGGGAGGGTTTGAAATCTAGCAAATGCATGCTATTTTCTCCCTGTCTATACGGTTCATTAGCCTGTCTTGTCAGTTTTCCTCGGCCGAACGCTTCTAGACCTCACTGAACATTGCTTTGTGCAGTGCTCGCTGCAAGCTCGCCCATTTTATTGTACTTAATAGAAAAAATAAGACCAGGCCGAGGTTAGAAAAACAGATAAATATGGACGTTTCTCCTCCTCCTTTCTCCTCATCCTCCAGCCGGTACGTGCTCTGGGCCCTCTGGGTTGGCAGCTTTTGGAAGCGTCTGCGTCAGGGGCTCCTCGCGACTCCCTCGGTGTGGCGGTGTGGCGGTGTGGCGGTGTGGCGGGTGGGGGACTTCGCGCCGCCCTGCTCTCGCTGCCGGCCTCCGCTGGCTTCGCCCCCTCCTCTCTCTCGTCCTCCCTCCAGGCCCTTCTTCCGCTGCGTTGCTAAGTGGGGACGACTTTTATTTGGAGTTGCTGGGGGTGGGGGCAGATTTCTCTCACCCCAACACCAATGTTTGTTCCTAGTCCCTCTCTCCCTCACTCCTGTCTCTGTGTCGGCCCAAAGGAGTTGAGAAAATGCACTGAAAGTGAAAACGTGAGGAGTGGATGAGATGAAACAGGGTTCAGGACAGCTTTCGGTTGCGAATTATGGCAGGGCGTCTAGAGATCTGGGTGGCGGGCCTCCTGCGCCTGTCCAGCTATAAGTGAAGGCCCTGAGTTGTTTCTCTTTCTGACTTGGCACGTGAGTCCTGTCTTGTGAGAGAGAGCAGCCTGCCTTTGTTAAGCCAAAGGACAGCCAGTCATACAGAGTTTTCTTTGCAAGCTCTGCCATGATCACGGTTGGCCAGCGACTGTCTTGCAGAGTCCTTGCCGAAGTGCTCGACTACTCGTCTTGGTGTCATATTCAAGTTTCCTTCTCTCCGTATCACTCCCTTCAATCCCCAACCTGGATTTCTCTGGGTGACCCCCTCGGCAGAGGCGGAATTCCTCCTTTTTCCCAAAAGAAGTGGAGGGTAGGCAAAGCTGAGCTTTAAAAGCGTCAACGCGCCGGGTCTTTTCTAATTGGCGAGTTACAAACTTTCGGCAGTGTAGACGAGTGCCGGGAACAGGCAGCCTGCGCGATCCTAGCGCGGCCCCGCCGAGGTGGGAAACCAGCAAGCGGCCCCCGGTTCCCACCCCGCCGGCCGCTCGGCCTCCCTCCTGGTTCAGGCTGCCAGCCCTCTCCCCGGAGCTGTTAAATGCAGATTCCGCTGAGGAACCCTCGGGTAGCTGCTGTTGAATAAAAATTGTAATCCAACAAGCCTAACTAGAAAATGGGATTCTAAAAGCTCCGGAGTGCTGGGTACATAAAGCTATTTGAGCAAATTACAAGAATCGCTTAGGGGCATGAATGAAATCAACACTTTAATTGCCTCCAAAATGAAGATTTATACCCCATTTTCCTCAACGAATCATTATTTTATTAAAATCAAAGATAAAGGACCAGAGTTAGGGGTGTTTTAGGGGGTACAAAATTGGTAAAACAAAATTGAGTTCTCCCTCTACTCCTTAGGTAAACTTTTGTTAGTTACCTTTATTTGAGACATGCGGGTTGGTGGTGGGCAGTGGTCAGGGGTAAAAGCTGGTACTTCATTCTCCTCCCCCAACTATAAAATGAGCAGCGTGCCTCCCTCCCGGCCGCTTAAGACTGGGGGCTTCGCAGCTCTGGCTAAGCTCGTGGCTCGGTGGGCCTGTGCGCGTGGGCGCGCTCGCGGGACCCTCTCGGGCTCACCGAGGTCTCACTTGGGCCCAGGGCAGCAAACCCCAAGTTTGTGCTTTGGAATTGTCCGTTTCCAAGAAGCCAGGAGCAAGAGTGCCTGGGCTCCCTTTGGAGACGGGCGCGCAGAGCGTGGGGCGCACGCGGGACTGTGTCTCAGTCGCGGGGTGGAGTCCCCTGTCCTGGGAGGTGGGGACGGAGGGAAGAGGTACTAGGGCCGCCTCATGGGCGCCAGTACTCCAAATTGGAGCCGGCTCGCCCGTCCCCAGGGGCCGGGCCCGGAAAAAACTGCCTCGACACCTGTCTGCGAATGCGGCCCAGCCAGTTTGAGCCCCAGTGGCGGGTGTGCTGCGGGCCTGGATGCTTCAGGTGTGGTGCGAGCGCGGGGCGTTGTTTGCTCATTAGCCCCTCTGTCTCTAGGGCCTGTGGGCAGTGGGGTTTATTTTATTTTACTTTTCTCCTCGGAGGGCGCGAAGGCTGCCACCCGCGCGGGGACTTGAAATCCATTACTTGGATACCAGCCGGTTTCCCGGAGGGCTCAATCGGAGGAAATCTACTTGGCCTTGAGGCGTCCTTAGTTTGGTGCTTTGTTTTGTTTTTCTCATCAGATTAAGATGCCCCCAGAAGCCGTAATCCCGCTCTCACCCCACCCTCAACGCCCTCTCCCGACTCCCACTCCCAGACCCCGACGTCCCAGGTCCGAGAGCCCTCTACCTCGGGCGCAGGCCTCCAGGGCGCCCTCTCCTGACGGCCTCGCTCCTCGCTCGGCACAGTCGCTCCCGACGCCCGGGGCCTGGGGGCAGGGAGGGGCACCCGGCCTTTCCGGCCTTGGCAGGGGGCGAGGTCCGGGCTGAGACCCCGGGAGCGGGCTCAGAGAGGGGGCCACCGTGCGAGGCGTCGAGGCCAGGGTTGAGCCTGGTTGGCGATGGAGAAGGACGGAGGGCGCGGGGAGGCGGAGCGCGAGTTTGGGGGACCCAGGGTGGAATTGGGGTCGCCAAGAGGGGTTAGGCGGGGAAGAATCTGGCTGCCAGACGCTGGACTTTAGGCCGCCCTCCAGGAACGAGCTGTCGAATAAAGCCTTCCTTCCTAGGGTTGTTTGTTTCTCGCCACTCCTTGAATCTAAGCATTTTCCACTCCAAGGACAGTAGCGAGAGGGAGAGGAGAGAGAAGCAAGAGTCCCTGGGGCCCCCGAAGGCCACCAACCGAGGTGGCCAGGCCCCCTCGCAGCGAGCAGGACTAGCTGAGTCTGTGCTCAGGCCAACCCGGGTTCTTCCACAAGCAGGGGGAGGCAAAGAAAAGGTCCCTTTGGATTACAATTTTTATTCAACAGCAGTTCTCCGGGGGGTCCTCGGCTGAATCTGCATTTAACAGCTCCTGTTCGAGGGCTGGCGGGCTGCGCAGGGCGCCCTGTTGCATGTTAATCTAGATTTGCCTCTGACATCTGGGGAGAAGTAATGTGGCTCCCAGAGATGGAACCAGAAAGCCAAGCTCGCCAGGCAGGTTAAATGCCAAGCACTGCTGAGCTCCCCGGGGACGCGGGGAGGCGGGGGTGGGGGGTGGGGACCGCCGCTGGGGCTGCAGGGCCCAGGCCGGAGAGCGGCAGGCTTCCGGGCCTCTGGGATCAGGGGCAGCCCTGGGCCAGTGCGCTTTGGTTTCCCAGTGGGGCCGGGGAACCCAGGTGGCAGTGTTTTATTTGAAGAGTCCAGAACGTTGTTTCTAAAGCATCGTTTGAGATGACCGTCTTAAAACTGAACTTGAACTTGACGGAAAACACCCCTTCCCTGCAAAGTGGGACGGGGACACCTCCAAGGGAGATTTAAGCTTTCTCTTGAGGAGGTGTTGCTAAGGGATGGGGAGGCCTAATGTTCTTCATGTTATTGGATCCACTGCTTTAGAAAAAAAAAAAAATAGATGAGGCCAAGGGATATTTACTAATACTGGGAATGCAAGCAATTTTGTTTTCATCTATTAAGAAAAACTGGACACAAACATGGAGGGATAGGAAAATGTCAATTAGTTTGTTTCTAAATGCTTAACACATGGACACAACTTATTTAAGTTGTAAGTACTTTTAGGGTCTCACTTAATGTCTTAATCCTGGAACCTCTGAGTCCACAAGCCTTGAAGGCCATGGAGTCTTAGAATAATCTGACTTTACTTTTGATTGTTGTTGTGAGTCATGTGGGATACTCTTAATTCCTCTTGAAATATGTCAGAGGGAAATTATGGCAAGATTCTCTTTAATGATTAAATAATAAGGTGTTGACTGCTTGTCACTACAGTGGCTAATTGGGATGTTCATTTTAGGCCCTTTGTTGCTTAGTATCCTTTGATTTCAAAGATACTTGTTTACCAGGTGTGTTTTTATTGTTTTCTGATTGGCTCCTTGGGTGTATTTATGTGTGACTGTCAGAGTAGGGATGTATTGATTCTTATTAGGGGCACGCCAAAAACATTTGAAAGGAAAAAAAAAGAGTGGTACAGAGTCAGTGCAGATAGGTTGAGATCGATTACATTTTTAAATGTCTCAAAGTCTAAATGTTAATGCTGTAAAAGTTATTCCCCTTTCCTAGTTTCTCTCTCTCTTTCTCAGTAGAAGTCCCCAGTGTAAGCTCTATGGTTAGTAGAAAGCAATGGTACTAATGCTACTTTGTACAAAGTAAAGCCCCATAACAGTAACTGTTGTTCAGTGATTTAACTAGCTCTGTGGCAACAGGTCACTCAAATAGCAGTTTTTCTCCCACCAGAGTGACTCCATGGTTCATCATTTGGAAATATATAGAATAGTTGTGGGGACTCTTGCTATCAGTCCTAACTTAGAGATTTTTAGTAGAAAACATGGGGAAGTTTAGTAGAAGAAAGAAGAAGGAGAAAAGGCCTTAAAATAAGGGCCTTGCTTTTGAAAAAGTAACTGAAATATCATGCTATAATGGCCCAACTTTGAAAATAAACAAATTTTAAATCATTATGTTTTCAAACACTCGTATGTTTAAATGTTAAAATGTTTGTCATAGTCCGAAAGATTTAAAACACAGCTGTTGCCGGGTGACGGACGGAAAATTATGCAGTAAAACTCCGTACTCTTAAAAACAAAGACTATTTGTGGTCCCATAGTAGAAATATAGGTTTTTTTTAAGGCCAAGCAGATAGACTACAGTATTACCAAGGGGCCTATGTTATAAAACTAGCTTACCTTCCCTCGCAGGTGGAGTTGGAGAAACTGAAGAATACATAACAAGTTGTATTAAAACACATATAAATGAAAATGCTGTCAAATGAATTCAAGTGAAGTATTTTCACATTGGTATTGCTGTGCTTGCCATTGCAATAGCAATATTTTCTCATGAAACATAAATATGTCAAACCAACATGAAATGCTTAAGTTTTAATAAATGATCATTTAATCATCAAACACAACCTGAGTATGTATACAGAAACTTTTAAAGAAAAGTCGGCGTACAGCCAAATTCCTATATGGACTAGCAGGGGAATGATCAAAAAACCAACACGAAATAAGACTTCCTGTAAAAAGGTCTATAATTCAACATTATTTGACTCCACTGTCATGGAAATAGTTGAAGGATAGTAAATTGATACCATTCTCAGTCATTTTTGTTACACAGTCTTAAATGTTTGCAACTGTAGCATTTTCCATGGCCTTTTTTGGATTATGATATCTGTTGTATTTGTATCAAAGTAGCACTTGAGTTTATGTTATAATCGAAACAGACATTTTTTGCCATTTCTCCTGAGCGCAAAAAATTAATTTAATATTTTTAAATGACATCAAAACTATGGGAAAGTCTTCTTTTACAAATAAAGAAATAAAAATAGAATACATTTGACATAGTGTTTCTGCCACTTGTGCAGATGTTAGGCCTAAAAGTTTTCAAAATCCGTAGTGAAACAATACTGCTTTAGTCACGTAGGGCTTGGTGTCCTTACTAGGCAGGAAACCTCAGGATATGGTACCTGTTAAAAGGTTAGGGTCTAAAACATAAAATACAGGTTCCCAATTTGAATTTAAATAATTATTTCAGAATTTGACTTGGGGGATCCAGGAAAGTTTTGGATATTTTACTAAATCTTTCCCATTTGTGGATAAACCTAACATGTATGAGATCAGTTTTGAAAAATTCAAGCAGATGAGTGTGTGTGTGTGTGTGTGTAGTGGAAAAGATAAAAAGTCTCCTTCACTGTATCCTTAATTTAATATGCCATGGTTTCAGGATTATGGGAATTTGGGAAAGCTCATTGAAGTCTTAAACAGCTTCTCCAGAAAGTAGAGCTATACCTTTATCGGGAAACTGCTAGATTTCCCACACTTTTCAATCTGACATTTTAATAAATGGTATAAAAGATACTATGTGAAATAAGTGAGAATACATTCATTTAAATATTTGTCACTAGAATCCAATTTCAATCAATTTAATGCATTCATGTGTGCAGAATTAAAGCAATTGGTAACACTTTGCTATACTGTCTCTGAACACTCTTTTTCCAAATAGCATTTCTTAATCTAGGAAATATGTTCTTGTTAAAGGGAAATATAAGAGTGCAAATATTTTTAAATGATTTTATATTTCTGGGCTTCTTGGTTCAGAAGTTCTAAAACTGAATAAAACATACCATAAAGAGTTTATTCTTTACTGAAAAAAATGCTTATTTCTACATTTATTGAATTATACACCTGTTGTTTATTGGTATCATGAGTATATACAGTTAAATACAAACTATAACCAGAACTAAGTCATTAACTCTCTTTAAGATGTGCAATAACCATGTTCTGGCTTTTTGATGCACCACTGTATACAGTATAAACTAATGCAGGATAAATAAGTTGTGAAAATAAATTTTATATTATTTATAATTCTCAAAAATATATTTTTACCCTTGATAGTCTTTATGACTCCATTTATAATTAAAAGGATTTATAAAGATGAGGTAAAGAACTTTGAATGAAGTGTTATGTTTCTTTAAGAAAAACTTAAATGGTATTTTTCCATAGAAAGGAAATGCTGTTTCTAAGTTTACTAAGTAATACTTCTAAAATGACTGCAACTTTTTATGAGTTTAACAAGTTTAAGCAACATTTTATAGTCTTTTTTTCCTTCATTTTGACACAATATCAAGTCTTAAATTTTACAATGGATTTAAACATACATGATTCCAAGTCATTTAGAAAATAGTAGTAAGTAAATAATTAGCATTTTGAGTGATATTAGAAGTTATTCCCTGACAACATATGCTGGCTTAGAATTAATTGTTATGATGAATTCCCATTTCTCTAGATTTTTCCTTACACTTTACAACACGACATGATCACATGTTCATTATTCATTAGTTGTAAGTGTCTGGGTTGTTGATTGTTATTTAGCAAGACAGAGCTATAGCTCTTTCTTTTTCTTATCATTTTCTCCCCGCTGATTGGCAAGCCTCCTATGCCTGAGATTTGAACTTGAACTAGTGTGCTGGGTGTCGTTTCCCTATCTGAGTACTTCACGGGTTCTTACCCACACGTGGGTTTGTTTTCCTGAGAAGAGGAAAAATGTTACTCACTTTAAAATGGAATGAATAGAAACCAAAGTCATCAAACATTCCCAAACCCCTGTGCTTTATAATTAGGTGAAAAACTGAAAACTGTTATTCTTGTTTGCTTTCCCCAGGGCTGTGAATACTTGATATAAAGATTCATATCAGCCTCTTTGTGTTCTTCCTCTTAAGGCCTTAATGTTTGTTTTCAGTAACTGGATTCTTAACTGATAGTCCATATTTGGTCCCAGACCTCCATGATTTGCATTTTATTCTGCATTTGCATTCACATTATGTCCCATAGAAACTCTTTAAAGTCAAGTGTGTTTATGACTATTATGAAACTCTGGAAAATGAAGTTTGTAATGAAACCGACATAGTCGTCAAAAGGACAATGAAGAGAGCAATTTGATGTAAACCCAGAGTTTCCTTATCCCATCCCAACTTGTAAAAAGGCTTATCTCTCTTCTTTTGAAAATATAAGAAGTTGAATGAATAAGAATTTCTTTGACAATAACCCTCCTCTTAATGGCTCCATAACTATTTGGATGTGTTCTCAAATGTTAACTTAATTTGATAGACAAGCTATAATTAACTGTGACCTATAGTGTTTTCTGTAATTCAGAGACTATTCCTTAGTGATCTGAAAACTTAATTTCATACTAAATGGTGTACAATGTCTGAAGATCTAAAAGCCTACTTCCACTATTTACAAGAAGTCGAAATAGTTTATGTGTCTCCAGGGCTTCAAAAGGGAGATACTTCAGAGATGGAGACTAACAATTTTACTATGTAAAGCCCTAGCAGACTAACTACTGCACATGGGTTCTTTTTAAATTTTTGTTCCGTAGTAACCTTCCTTTCTATGGACTGTAGTTAAAATTATTCATACAATGAAAAGATTCTATGTGTTTCATGGGACAAAAACTCATACTTGACATTTTAAATCTAGTTATTTCATTGATCAAAAAAACAAAACAAAACAAAAACAAAAACCAGTAGTGTACAGAGAGAATTAAGAATTGCAGAAAACAGGTAAAATGCTATTAGCTACGATGCAACAATCACAATAGAAATTTAAGCAATAAAATTGGGCATTTTGCATTTAGTTGGAACATTTATTTGAAAGTTCCCACCTGATCTGGGGTTATTTGAATACCCCTTCCCTGCTCTCCACTTAAGAATATTTTAGTGTAAGAACTTTGTGATAACTCACCATTGGACATTACTTTTATTTGAAATTGTTCATTCATAAGAGAGTCCGTCTCATGAGTAACCACCCTGCCCTTTACTCTTGAACAGTTCGGATAAATGTATTATTTATTTACAGTCTGTTGTATACATTATTTATGGGAAATATGCTATAACTCTACAAAGCATATGGAATTTATCTTTTTAAGATATGGCTGGCATCTCTGCCAAGATTGGCATAGCCCTGAGTAGAAAAGATTAACCCTCATTGTACAGATAAATATCATGTCTTTTAGAGTCATTATGTGTTAGCATTGCATAATTCCAGGTGCAAATAAATGCATTTTTCCACTTTCATTTTAATTGTCATCATTTCCTTGGCTCCAGCTTCCACCAGAAAATTCCAGAGAATCTGGAATTTTACAATTTGAATTGATCTGTGTTCTAAATTAATATGTTTGGGGAGGAAAATAAGATACTGAGTAGCAGAATCATTTAACCATTTCATTTCTATTAGCTTGCTTCCTGTTCCTTACTTAATGGGTTTAGAATTTTCTGAAGAATCATGTCCATGACATTTTTAACACTGGTTGTACATTTGGTGGCTTGGCCTATTGTTTCACCATATTCAGGCACTTTATAAACTGTGTTCAAAACAAAACCACCAAGGAAAATGTCAGGCTCATTGTGCCCTGCACTTCCTTGGACAAAATAATAGAGACATGTAGACTGTGTTTGTTCTGTGCATATCAAGTATATTGTTAGTGTTCAAGTATTTTTTATTCTAATAATTATTCAAAGCCAGTAACAATCTGCATTTGAGTGAGTATAAACATTTTTATTCTGGAATTTGGGATTTGCAGCAACTCAATTTTATTTTCCAAATTACCCTGCCATTTCAATTAGGTGCATTGTTCCTCACTCTACTGTTTCGACATTCTAGAGGTTTGCTTGCCACCTAAGAGAGAGAGTTGTTTGAGTGTTTAATATTTATTGAGTGCATGTAAAGAACATGCCAGTAGAAAAAAAGAGAAGAATAAAACATTAACAAATCAATTATGGGGCTTTTCTTCAGTTGTAGTAAACTTCTAATACTCCAAATACTCTATAACTATTAAAATAATATGAATAGCCTCAAGAATAATAGCCCTGGGTATCGGGGAAGAATGGTATTCTGATTAATTGGATTTCCTTAAAAAGTGAACCGATGATACAGCTCAGTCTCCTGCTTCTGGAATTCAGTTGCTTTCGTTGATCTCTCTGTTAAACGCCTTGAACTACAGAGAACTTGGCCAAACTAGGAACCAGAAATGCAAATTAAATTTCAAGATGCTTTGAGAAAGGCTGCTCTAATGATTTTACTGAGATAAATAATGAAGAAAAGGGAATAATCTACTCCCTACCTCCAAATTTCACACTGTGAGAGGGCTTGAAAATTCATATATCCCTAAGGAATGATGATACTTGGAAAATAAGATTTGATTGAAAATATTAAAACTGGCAGGGCTTCTTAAAAAAACAAAACAAAACAGGAAAGTTAGAAAATACCCTGTTGCTAATTGTTAGTGGAAATCAGTGGCAAATGTCAATTTCCATGATTCTTTTATCCAAAGCATAATGCTATAAGGTAGTAGAATAAAACAAGACTGCATATTGGCTGAATTCTTATTTCCTTCTCACATCAAAACTGTGATGTGAGAAAAAAAGTTTCTTGTTTGAGAGATTAGAAGTAGAAGAGAGAATATTTCAGAAACACTTGAGAGTGATGAAGGATCTATGCGTGCTCAGTCGCTCAGTTGAGTCTGACTCTTTGCAACTGCGTGAAACTGTAGCCCACCAGGCTCCTCTATTTATGGGGTTTCCCAGGCAGGAATACTGGAGTGGGTTGCCATTTCCTTCTCCAGGGAGTCTTCCTGACCCAGGCATCAAACCCGTGTCTCCTGCATCGGCAGGTAGAATCTTTACCATTGAACCACCTGGGAATCCACCCCAGTGATGAAAAGTGTTGTTGGTAATTTTGAGTTACACAATCTTTCCGGTTGGCAGTGTCTCAATAGAGTATATACACAGTGCAGGCTGTCTGTGAGGGGGCAAGTCATTTCACCTCCAGGAGCCTCAGTTTTATCACCTGTAACATGGCGATAAAGAACCCACTATATTGAGCTTCTGTAAGAATTAAATAGCATTGTATGTAAAACATTTAAAACAGTAAACCCTAAGCAGTGCCTTCCATAATATTTTATCTTCTTACTCGTATTTGGCCCAACCTTCGACAACATGAATCTGATTTGAGAAGAGAAGATTGGGTAGCTGTTTATTTTGTAGGCCATCATATAATTATAGAGTTTAAGCGAAATACTGTCTTAATTCCTATTAGGAGGGGTGGCTATTATTCTGATTTCATCATAATGGGAAAGAAGACTGGCCACTCAGATATGTGGCTGAGATAAGACAATGAATCACTACAGTTTTGTTTTCAAGTTCAACTTCAAATAACAGTTATGTGCATATCTTGTACTTTTCCCCCACATTTCTGAATGCACATGCTTCCTGGCTGAGGTCCAGTTGCTTACAAGATCTCAATATCTACTTGTACTCGGGATACAATGTTTTTGGCCTTATCTGGATGTTCTTTTTGCTAGAGTTGCCTAGAAAATTTGTGGTTTGAGGTTGTTATATATAAGACACTTTTGAGTTTATTTTATCTTAATGTGTTTGTAGAATGAGGTGGACTGACTACTGAGTTACAAATGTAAAATGAAACATTGGAAAGCAAGCAATCTTATGAAAGGGACTTTATAACACCAGGTATGCTGGCATGTAATTTACAGATTCTTCTGCCACTCCTAAATAGCAATGATAGAAACTCATCTAACTTTCAGCAGAAAAATCTGAGCAGATAGATAAAGAGTAAGATTTGAATTATTTAGTTACAAATATTTGGAAATATTGGAAATTTGGAAATAGTGGTGGCAGCTGGATTGGAGGGTTTTTTAAAAAAACACAACTCTGAATTATAGTTCACAGGTACAATTTCAGGTGTAGACGCTTATAAAGTCAAGCATTAAAATAGGAGTTTATTTTTATTAGTAGTATGCCCGCCATAATACATAGCATAGGAAAAAGAAAAGTTACAAAACACAGATTATATACTTTGACTAAGATTCTTCTTTTACTACATACTTTTACTAAGGGCTTCCCTAGTGGCTCAGATGGTAAGGAATTTGCCTGCCATATGGCAGACCAGGTTCAATCCCTGGATCGGGAAGATCCCACCCACTCCAGTATTCTTGCCTGGGGAATTTCAAGGACAGAAGAGCCTGGCGGGCTACAGCCCATGGAGTTGTAAAGTTATCATCTATAGATGATAACATGTTACAGTAGACATGACAGAGCTACTACACGCACACACACACACACACACACACACACACTAAGATTCTTAGTGTAATGAGGCTCTATATTCTCCTTTGTTCTCCACAACAAACTGCTTAATAGAATTTGAACATTAAGTGTGCTTGAATCATTTCTAGGTTACTCATCTGCTTTCCACTTTTGAGATTTGGGTAAAACTGTTTTTACCTCTTGCTAGCTGTTTCCCTTTGGTTGTAATTACTCTGTTTCCTTGTAAATGGTCCGAATGTCCCTACCCCAGGTAGAAATCTATATTCTCTTCTCAGACCACAGTGGAGTCGCTGGGGGATAGTGCTGGCATTGATTCTCAATGTTGAAAAATTGTGCAAAATGTATCAGTGCCATGTGGATATCAGCAGGAAAGCATTTGGGATATTTTGGGTGGTGTTTTATATTCGTAGTCATTTTCCTTTGCATTGTCAATTCATGTATCATTTCCTGGATGAATTAATTCAACTCTACAGATTAGTAATGACCCGAGCGTATAAGAGTTGTGACCTGAAAGATATCAGACTGTGGGAAAGTAAGATTTTGAGGAGTATTCGGGAGTGACCCATTGTGCTGAGCCTGTTTTCTAGGCTCATCTCTGCCTTGACTATTGGGAGAAGAAGGCATGGGGATTTGCAGGAGAGCAGGCAAAATATTGAAGGACTAGGAGACTTAAAAGATGTACTTGACTGCCTAGCTGCTTTAGATTCTATGACAATGTAATTAAAAACACTAAAATTAGTTCTTTCCACATTCTATTGCCTTACTCCTTGAGCATGTGATGGGTGTATGGGGCTGTGTCTACAAGAATGTGCACTTGTGTGTCTCCTCACAACTGAACCTGAGGCTTCAGTGATTCCTAGAGCTCAGACAATCACCTGATACAAAACTTTTCATTTAAAGATGAAATTACTCCTTGGAGAATTTTCACCAAAGGCAAAAAAGCACAAAAATTCTTCTCCTCCTCTCTACATGCCTCATTACACAGAGATAGAGGATTCAATGTTTGAAAAATTATCATTTTTGTAGGTTTTATTTGTGGGACGTGAGAACTGGGAAATATAGAGCTCAATTTAACAGATGCCATCTCTGCCTTTACAAACGCCCCACTCCTGCTATCACACAATCAGATGTGTGTGTGTGTGTATAAATGCATATGCATATATATGTATATGTATTTAAAGCAATACATCAGAGTTACTATGTTGTAAAGATTTTAGAACTCTATTCGATGCTCAGTTAGACACACTTATTCTGTGAGTCAGGATACCGGCCAACACCAGTGTCATGAAGACCATAACTAAGGGATAATTGGCTGGTTGTCAAGATGCATTTTTAGATGAAAAGTCCACAATAGCAAATACGGTGGGGCTGCCCTGTGAGAAGAGGAAGTGTGGTGTCTTGGGGTGAGCCACAGACCCTGAGAGGAGCTGCTGAATCCCATTGTCTCACCACTAATTTACCATCTGCCCTGAGTCACCAAAATTACCCTCAGGCCTCTATTAAGTGGGAGTAATAAGCACATTTTATCGCAGCATTAAAAGAGGGCCCAACGAGAACCCTGGCGGCCTGCAGACTTGGCCACTGGCAGGCTGTGGGTGTGGGGACAGGGAAGGAAATGAGAAAAAGGAGGAGAAGTGTGTGAGGAAGATAACCTTTAAAAGAAAGTCCGCCTCCCCCGGGGAGGCATGGGGGCCACCACCAGTGACTGCCCCAGACTCCGACCAGCACGACAGTCACCCCCCAGATTGATCACCCTTCCGCAGAACAGAAGGTGGACTTAGAAAAGGTTCTGCCTCTGGACCATTCCCTGAGCTCATCTTAATGTGGCCCTGGTCCACAGCATGTGTTCAGGCTGCGGTCTTAATCTGTGAGCTTCTGGTGTTTAAAAACATCTGAAAGCTTGAAAGGGAAGGGGGCAGTTTTACTGTCTTAAAACAAAACATCCTGCTCCAACCTGTCATGCTTAAATGAATTTTGCTTAATGATTTCCAGGGATTTTTTTGGAAATCCATATAAATAATTTTACATTTTCTTGGAATTAACTGAATTTGCAGCCGTGTGGTAGGTTTTGAGAGGCACAGGCTTTCCCTTGGGTTCTAATAAACTGAAGGTGTGATCTGGTGGCTGAGCGTGTTAGAGACCTTATCTGGTTTGTTTAGGTTACTGAGCACATTTGCCAGTGGGATCCACCAAGATCTTCAAAGAGGGGTCTCAGCATAGCAGACTTTAGATACTCATAAATTAAAAGTCTGAGATCCCCAGCTTCTCAGCTGCACGTCTATGCAGGTAACACATGTCCTTTTCATGGGCTACCTTCACAGTTTGTCCTTATCACTCTGCATATGGGTCTTTCTGGTGCCTCTTCCTCAGATGGCACCATTGACTGAGAAACACATGAAGAATCATATCTGCTGAAGTTGTGTGCCTTTAAAGATACTAAGAGACACTGTTTAGACAGAGGTGAGAAGTCTAGTGGTGTGTGTGCTTAGCCACTCAGCTGAGTCTAACTCTTTGCAACCCCATGGACTGTAGCCCGCCAGACTCTTCTTTCCATGGGGATTCTCCAGGCAAGAGTACTGGAGTGGGTTTCCATTTCCTTCTCCAGGGGAATCTTCCCAACCCAGGGATCAAACCCAGGTCTCCCACATTGTGGGCAGATTCTTTACTGTCTGAGCTACCAGGGAAGTCTAGTGAAGGGGGACACATCAGATATGGTTAGGCCAGCAGTGTGGGATGGTGGTATTTGGTGAGCCCGTTGGCTCTGCCTCATGGACTGGTGCAGGTATGTGTGTACACATATGTACAGATGAGGGAGAGCGAGTGTGTGTATACACACATTGGTGCATCCCCCATGTGGACTGGGACTCCCCTGGTCTGGAGGGACTGAGTTGTTCAGTTTGGGAAGCAAGCCAGCTCTTTCAGGTCACTAGAGATCACTTACTAAAGAGACCCTGGTGGTTTGAAAAAGTAAATGTACTTCCCCAAAGAGAAAGCAGCCTGTTGATAGGTGTGGACTGAACTTCAAATTTTGAATACTGTGATCATTTCATCAATTTCTACCTAGCTGCTAGCTGACCTCTTCAGAGACAAGATCATGAGGCTCTCATTTATCCACTTTTTTTTCCCCCCAGTGGGACTGGTAGTGTAGAGGTTTTGAAGAAAAAAAAACCTCACTGTTTTGGTCTGGAAAAAAAAAATGATTCTGGCATCATACTGATGTGATGAAAAACCAAGTGCAAAAAAAGTCAAAGTGCTTTGTAGACTGTAAAGTGATTTATAAATATTAGGTATCAAATGAAACTTGATGGGGTGGGGAGGAGCAAACCACCTGTAAAATCATGTTATTTGAAGGTGAAAATAAGATCAGTTTGCATTCCCTGAGCACACACCAGCTGGGAGATAGCCCAAGGCATACTGAGCTGTACATGAAGCCAGCTCAGGTTAACCGTTCTTTCCAGAAGGTCTATAAACTGAGTACACCTGTATGTAGATATTTTAGGATTGACTGGGTCAACCTACATTGCTTCATTAGTGTTGTTACTTTATTACTGTCACATTAAAAGCTATTGTAGGTGCCACCTATTGGGTACTTGCTGCATGCTTGGAAATTGATGCTTGCTGTGTCTGCAGAGAAGTATTTTTTTAATCCTCATTTATGGATTAGGACATCAAGAGTTAGGGAGGTTGTGACTTGTCTTCAGACAGTGTAAGTGGTCTAGGATACGTCTGGCTGCAGGTTTACTTTCTTTTGCCTGTGTTATCTTGCAACTGAGTATTATATTTTTATAGTGGTTTGTGTGAATAGAGGGTGGTGTCTTTAAATTGTGCAAGTCTTTTTTCAATGCTTTATAATGTCTGATGTTGGAGATCACAGTATTAGGTGACAACAGAGATCCTCTGTACATCACTTAAGTGATTTGTTTATTCATTGAAAAACATATTTGTGTCTAATGTGGTACAGACATTCTCCTGGGATAGAGGGCATTAGAATGAAGATATAATCCAGGACTTCAGAACATTTATGGTGTAGAATTGTAGACAGACTCAACAGATCATCATGGAACTATACAAGAGTGAAATAATAGACATGTGTGTGAGGGGTTCTAAGTGCTCAGTGAGGGGAGCCTCATTCATCCTGGGGGAAGTATGTGTGTGTGTGTGTGTGTGTATCAGGGAAGGCTTTCTGGGGAAGGTAATATCTCAGTTGTGACTTAGTAAGTAGGAGGTAATCAGGGGCCAGGTACAGCAAAGTAGGGCATTCCAGGCAACGGAGAAGGATGAGGATGGGCCCAGAAGGACAAGATGAATGTATCTGTCGGAAATCACTTGCTGAAGGGGACTTCTCTGGTGGTCCAGTGGCTAAGACTCCACGCTCCCAATGCAGGGGCCTGCATTCAATCCCTCATCAGGGAACTAGATCCCACATGCTGCAACTGGAAAAAAAAAAAAAAGATCCCCCATGATGCAACTAAGACCTGGTGCAGCCAAATAAATAAATAAAATAAATATTGAAAGAAAAAAAAAGAAATCACAGGCTGGAGCACAAGGATCAAGGAGAAGAATGATCCCCACGGGGTAGACTATGAAGGATTTTGTATATGAGGCTAAGGACCCCAAAATGTATTCTATAGGCAGTAGGGGACTGGTTATTCATTAATAAACATTTCCTGAATGCCAGCCAGTATCAGGCACTGTGCTTGGTATGAAGGATGCAATAGGGAACAAAATGGGCACTGGTTCCTATCAAAAAATTGAACTCTTTTAAAACTAGGGAGTAATTTGACTTGAATTCTTTAATGCTGGGAAGGCCTTAACAAGAACAGTAATCACTAAGGTGAAATATGAGAGAAATGGATAAGACTTGATAACTGATGTGAAGAAGTTATGCACATATGCAGATGACACCACGTTTATGGCAGAAAGTGAAGAGCAACTAAAAATCCTCTTGATGACAGTGAAAGTGGAGAGTGAAAAAGTTGGCTTAAAGCTCAACATTCAGAAAACGAAGATCATGGCATCCGGTCCCATCACTTCATGGGAAATAGATGGGGAAACAGTGGAAACAGTGTCAGACTTTATTTTTCTGGGCTCCAAAATCACTGCAGATGGTGACTGCAGCCATGAAATTAAAAGACGCTTACTCCTTGGAAGGAAAGTTATGACCAACCTAGATAGCATATTCAAAAGCAGAGACATTACTTTGCCAACAAAGGTTCATCTAGTCAAGGCTATGGTTTCTCCAGTGGTCATGTATGGATGTGAGAGTTGGACTGTGAAGAAGGCTGAGCACCAAAGAATTGATGCTTTTGAACTGTGGTGTTGAAGAAGACTCTTGAGAGTCCTTTGGACTGCAAGGAGATCCAACCAGTCCATTCTGAAGGAGATCAGCCCTGGGATTTCTTTGGAAGGAATGATGCTGAAGCTGAAACTCCAGTACTTTGGCCACCTCATGCGAAGAGTTGACTCATTGGAAAAGACTCTGATGCTGGGAGGGATTGGGGGCAGGAGGAGAAGGGGACGACAGAGGATGAGATGGCTGGATGGCATCACTGACTCGATGGACGTGAGTCTGAGTGAACTCCGGGAGTTGGTGATGGAAGTTGGTGATGGACAGGGAGGCCTGGCGTGCTGCGATTCATGGGGTTGCAAAGAGTTAGACACGACTGAGCGACTGATCTGATCTGATCTGATCTGTGAAGAAGTTGGTGAGAGAGAACTAGAGAGAGAAGGGTGTCATGCGTGGTTCTCATGGATGGTTTTATAGCACAGATGGATGGGGTTATATAAACATCCACTAGGGTCGAGAATCGGAGAAGGCGATGGCACCCCACTCCGGTACTCTTGCCTGGAAACTCCCATGGACGGAGGAGCCTGGAGGGGTACAGTACATGGGGTAACTAAGAGTCGGACATGACTGAGCAACTTCACTTTAACTTTTTACTATCATGCATTGGAGAAGGCAATGGCACCCCCACTCCAGTACTCTTGCCTGGAAACTCCCATGGACTGAGGAGCCTGGTGGGCTGCCGTCTCTGGGGTCGCACAGAGTCGGACATGACTGAAGCTACTTAGCAGCAGCAGCAGCAACAGCAGGGTCAAGAATAAAGAAGACTGAGTCAGAGGTTTGGTGGGGAGATGAAGAGTTTAACTTTGGACTTGTTAAGTCCTTTGTATGGAGATCATTTCACAGGGAACTGGGCATACAAGTCTAAAGCCCAAAGAAGAGATCCAGAGACACAGAGTTCATAGCGTAGGGATGACACCTCACATCACAGTCATGAAAGGAACTATCTAAGGAAAACATGGAGAGTGATACAAGAACCTCCCTGAAGGATATCCAAAATTAAGGTGTAAATGGAAAAAGCATTCATGAAGGGAAGAAGAAGGTTAAAAAGCTACCACTGGATGGCTTTATTCAGGAGAAAGGATAGGCTGGAAAGCTGTAGTTTGTCTGTTGGAGAGTCAGTGGAACAGACACTAGTGAAATGACTCAGTTTAGTTCTGAAGTGCTGGACTGTATGTTTGTGTTCTCTAAGTACTGAGACCTGAGCGTGCGCGATACACTGTGCTGAGAACAGGAAAGAACAAGATGGAGAAGATTCTGACCCCATCCCTGGCCTGGAGGAGCCTGTAGTTAAGGAGGCTGTTGCTTCTATTTTATTACCAGATACCAGTACAGTTGCCTTATCAATAAAAAATACCACTTGATGATGTTTAGCTTATTATCACTTGAAAAACCTTCTTTCAAACATTCTTGAGAAGTGGTGGAAGGAATGGGAATGTTCAAGCTGTTGAAGAGAGAAAAAATGGGAAGAATCACAGACTTGCTTCACATATTGAAAATGGCTGTCTTCTGGGGGCCCCAGAACTAGACAAACCAGGCATGGGAATTAAAGGGAATTAAACTGATTTCCATATTATGTGATACGTTTATACATTGATGATGCCATCTGACAGAGGATGAGATGGTTGGACGGCATCATCGACTCAATGGATAGGAGTTTGAGCAAACTCCAGGAGATGGTGAAGGACAGGGAAGCCTGGTGTGCTGCATTCCATGGGGTCACAAAGAGTTGGACATGACTGAGTGACTGGACAACAAGAAGAACTTTCTGATGGAGGGAGGCCCCTAGCTAGCTGCCTCCATTTGTGACACATGAAATTATGTCTGGAGGACTATTGACCCTCAGTGTCCATTAGAATTTAGACTTTGTGATGTTCAGTGTCTTTCCAACCCTGGTTTTTCTATCTAGCCCTGTGAACATTGAGATAAATTTGTTCTCAAACTTTTATAGAATCACATACTCCTTTGAGAATCTGGTGAAAAGTTATGGACACTATCCCCAGGAGGGAAAAATCCAAGTATGTACATAATACAATTATTGTTAATATAACACCCCCAGCTGAAGTCTTATGCAGGAGGTCCATGGACTTTAGGTTAGGACCCTTTGTCTTAATGGATTTTTAATAAATGAGAACATAGACATTGCTTACTCTGAAATTATGTACCTTGAAGAAAAAGGCTCTTTGGGACTTAATTTAGAACGATGACTAAGGTTCACTATACATCTAATGCAATGCATCATTGATTTTATTCTGTCAGCCTTACTTTACAAGTGGCCCCAAGCAACTCACAGCTTCACAGATATATGGACATAATCAAATGCACATATTTTATTTTAAAAATAATAATGATGTTGTTTGGTGTAACTGCATATAGTCACGGAAATATGTTATTGTAACTGAGCTTCTCTGGCAGGTGGATTTGGGGGAAGTTCTTTCTGATTAGATCCGTCTTGCATATTTGTACTGGAAGACTTCATGAGCTATTTCTGATACTTAGACTTTAATCACGCTTAATGAACTGAACTAAGCATAATTCTTGTTCTGTTTTGGTAACCTTGTGGATTTCTCCTAATGCTTAGTTTTGTATGACTACCCCGTTCTTGAAATGCTAATACCCCAAATGCTAATTGAAGGGAGGACCACAGAAGTTAGATTTCCTTGCAGAGAAGTGCATTCAGGTTTCTCAGGCCTTTCCAGAAGAGCAAGGCTGTGAGAAGAATGATATTAGGTGGAAAGATTGGCTCCTACCTTTGGCGAGCACACAAATTTAAACATATAGGTTGCACAAAATTTGGATAAACTGAGGTGGAATCCAACATTTCTTGCATGAATGCCTGTATAATGTGGCGATAGCTGTGAGAAAAGAGGAGCCCGGCATCTAAGACCCAACACAATGAAAATGCAATGAATCGGAATGCCTCACAGATCATAGCGGAATCAGAATTTCCAGCAAGGAAAATCTTTTCATGGTGAATTAAGTGGTGGATGAAGAAAAATGGTGATGAAAAAAGGTAGGCACAGATCACAAACACTGGGCTCAGGGCTCACTGCTGAAGATTTAAGAACCTTAGCTAAAGCTATGCAGAATAGAATGTGGAAAATTGAATTTACTAAACAATTAAGCATTGAATTAATCTACATCCTGCACAGTAGAAAAGTGGGGGAGGGAGCAGAGCAGAGTTGAATAAATCAGTGGAGCTCATTAAAAGATAGTGAATATATCAGGTCTGTTGTAGCATAGAGGAGGACAGTTTCCTGTGTAACACGGAATCATTCTTTGGTTTGAAGTCACCTTTCTGGAGTCCCAGTCTTAATCAGATTAACAAACATGCTTCTGATGAGGTTAGTCTGTTGCTCTGTATTTCAGCTTGTTATCACTAGCTTTTCTATTAATTACAAGTCAGATCACCAGTCCACAATAGTAGTGAGGGACAACATAAATAAAATGAGAGTGCCCAGGAGATGTCACTCGCAGGATCTCATGCATCCTGAAACTCCCACGGGTTCCTGCAGCCTCCCACATGCCTTGCTGGTCTTTTGTTCAATTACAGTTAATGCAATAGTTTGCCATTTTCTCCTTCTAATTATATTTTCAAGTGGGATTTGTAGCACATAGAAAAACATCCTTTTACATGTTGAGACACCGGGGTTTTGTGCCTGGCATTGTCTGTCCCCTGGGTGCTGTACCATTCTTTCTGCAGCGCTCTGAATAAACAAGTCCCCCTTTTAGAGCTGCAGTTGTACAAACTGAAAATTTATGCATTAACTGTTTGCATTCTGAGCATGTGTTCCAGATTACGTCTTACAGCATTCTTCTGGCATGCTACAGAATGCGTGTTTGTCAGAAGCGTTTCTTTCACAGTTCACATATCTTTCAATCACAGAATCGGCAGATCAATTAGCACTGTTTTTTAGGATATGCATACATGGTTGAATCAAACATACAAGTAGGCACATATCTTTCTGTGACTTTATTTCATTTTTGGGGCTGCCATAATCTTCTGGCCAGGATGATCGAGTAGGTGGCAGGCAAGCATCCCTTTCAGGAACAGTGAACCTCTTCCTTCAACTCTGATATATCATGCCTCTTAGATGGGAATCTTTACTTTTCTCTCCCTGGGTGTCTGAAACATTTTGACTTGCTCAGTTCTTCTCATTTCGTCTGGAATATGGAATTACTTTTTGAGAAATAAGCAAGGAGCCCTTTGGTTTTGCTAGGTATATTTAAAGTGTTGGGAGGGTCAGTAACTTTACTACTACACAGTCATGAACCATGACATTCAGTGACCGAAACGATGTAGACATATTTTACATACAAGATCATCATGCTGTTCCTGCTGATCATCTTGAAGACAAATATCCCTTCCTAGCCAAGAATCTGCTTTCTACTTTGCATCATTCCTACTATGCAGGATGACCGGTGACTCATAAGGCTGTTTTTTTGAAAGCTAGCACTGAAAGCTAATTAAAATCTTTTCTGGGTGATAAAGGGAGATTTGGGAGAAGAGTCACCATGATTGCTTTCCCCAAGAATTTAATTTATAGCCAGTTTTTTTCCTATCTTAATGCTACTTTCAAATGCACCCAGTGATAAGAAGCAACATCTGTTTTCCCCTCAATAGTACAAGAAGGCTCGGCATGGGGCTGAGTGTACACAGTCCATGTGAACCTATTGTTATTCTCATTTCTTTTTGTCCCTGTGCCTGGTCCATTTGCCATGTACCATCCGGCAAACAGCTGACACATACTAGCTATTATGGACCCTGGCCTAATTGTGAGGTCTTAAAAGCTCTGCCATGTTTGTCTTCTAGGATGAATCAGAAGCCTCTGCTCAGCGCAGTGCTGCAGACCACCACTCTCATTTTGCATTTTTAGAGTAGCAGACTGTTGTGCCAGGGGGTTGGTGGATGTTAAAAATATAGTCAGCAGGAAGAACAATGTTTCCTCCTCCCCTTCTTTGCCTGGAATGATCTTGCTTTCCTTAGAAATAAAGCATGCAGTTACTTACGCTTAACTGTCGGTAGATATTATTTTAGCTTCGAAGCAGAGGTTGGCAAATTTTAGATGCGCCAGTGGAGCTCTGAGCTGGCACCATTGGTGAAGGGGGATGGGGAAGATGGTGGAGTTGTCCATCCCAGCCCTCCACCGTCAACAGACCACTCTATTCAGATGTCTGCTTTGTGCCCCCACAGCCCTCTTGGAACAGAGATCATGATGACACGGCATCTACCCGCTCAGGAGGAACCCCAGGCCCTTCCAGCGGGGGCCATACGTCACACAGTGGGGATAACAGCAGTGAGCAAGGTAGGAGAGCTGTTCTTGATTCTCTTGCTACTTGTGTCATTTCCCAGGGTTGAAAAATTAGAAATGTCTAGTGAATGACTCTTTATACAATTTTTCCTAGAATGTAAACCCTGTATAATATGAGAACTGGCTCATCTTATCTTATCCCCCACCTCCACCCCGATCCCCTTCTTCTTTCTCTGCCATTCAAGCTACCTAGCTGCTTGTCACCTGGCCACCTTTACAAAACAGGGTCAGTGAATTCCGATGAAAGAAGCTGATTAGACGTTTGAATGTGTGAAAATAGCATGCCACGAATACCCTGCTATAGAAATAAACAAAAGTTTATTATTACTTTCCATTAGAGGCTTTTCGAGAGATCGTGAAGAAACATCCTCTAGGATTCCAATTGAATGATGTCTTAAGATGCTTAGGAGGCAGTGGGCCTTTCAGGAACCATGTTGGGCTTTTCTCTTCACTGGGTTGAAGCCATTTTTCCAGATTTACTTATTTGGATCTCTTCAGTGCTTGACTTCATGGCAAAGTCAGACTAGAGGGAATTAGGATGAGATGGAAAGCAACCAGATCAATTTCGTCACTGTGGTTCTTGGAGTGCACATACCTGTGTGTACTTGGGTGCCCGTGGATGTGCATGTCTGACTGTCACTGGTGGGAGATAAAGTTTAAACATAAAGTTCAGCTTCAGCAATAAGGTGAACGAGGATTTAAATGTCTTGTACTGCTTTTGATGAGACCTACCGCAGGGGATTTTGTGTTCAATTCATGCAACCAAAGTTTAAAAGAGTATTCTCTCCCTGAATATAAAAAGACGGCTTTATTGAGGTTGACTCTGAGCCCACAGTAGGTACATACTTTTAAAATCAGCTTTTATGATCATGTTTCACTGGAGTGTTGTTACCCAACAAAAGAATTTTGTTTTCTAACCAAACCGGGCTATGCAATTAGAACTGCAATGTCTGCAATGAATTGAACACGATTAGTTTGACAATGCGGAACTTTCTCTGGTGGCTCAGATGGTAAAGCATCCGCCTCCCATTCAGGAGTCCTGGGTCAAGAAGATTCCCCTAGAGAAGGGAATAACAGAAACAGGAAAGTCCTTTCTTGGGAGGCGGGTACATGTATGCTATTTGGACTGGGAATAACTTCTACACGTAGAATTGTAAGCATTTGAGATATTTTATTGTTCAGAGAGAAGTTGCTGACATCATCACAGCTCTAAGTCTAGTAAAAATGGAGCCTGGAATAGTAAACTTGTTCAGAGCTGAGACAGAAACAGGTAACCTCTGACCTCTGCCTTTTACTGCAGAATTATATGCAGCATAAATCCACAGGGCCTCTTTCCTTTCAAGTGTGGGTATGTATATATTATGGTGTCACTGTTCACAGTGCTGTAGTTAAGGTGAGGTCAACATTTCCATAGAAAGCCCTACTTTCAGAATTCAGCTTGCACCATGAATTTTCGAAAGGTGTAAATGGAATCTCAATTCTTTCTGCTGTGCTCCAAAGTTGCTACATGGGGTCATAGCCTAGTGTTTCGTTTGTTTGTTTCTTTTTCTTTTTTTCATGTCTTGCTATTTTAAAAAGAATACATCACCCAGCAGGCCCCTAGTTTAGCTGCTACTTTGAAGGATGTAAACTGCTACCATGTATTTGAATTTAAAACAGAAACATCCTCAGATATGAAGATTTTCAGAGGGAAGTGCCCCATCCCAGTCTTCCCCTTTGACACATCAGAACAAGGAATCAGGAATTTCTCAGGTTCATTTCTCCTTCAATGAGTGTTCTCCAAAGGCCAGTTTAATAATGAATGTGATTGTAAGCCATATACCCTTCACGTTACTGGAGTTTTCCATTCACATCGTTTCTCTTTCTGTTTTTTCATATAAAAACCACTAGCTTGTTTTTCCTTTTAATGCATTTTCACATAAATTGTCTCATTCGAATGGAACCTGTGGAAAACAGTCATGTAATCCTGGGCGGTAGATAAAACAGGTCTAGCCCATTTGACAGACGAGGAACAGGAGGTTGGATGAGCTGGGCAGTTTGCTGAAGCTATGGTGCAGTGCCAGACCTCAAATTTCAGTTTCCTGATTATTTTTTTAAGACTCTTCTCATCATGCCCTCTTTCTAGCAAAGAAGTAAAGTCACTTATTTCCACGGTCATCATGGGAAGGCTTTTGGTGCTGATCACACCCCCCACCCCCAGGACTCCCCCCACCAGCTGGACCACAGAGGTGGTAGGAGTCACACCTTCTGTGCCCCCTACCCCTCCCCATAGGCTCTCCTGGGCAGTGCGATTTATTCCCTGCTAAATGCAGAATGATGCCTGGAAGTGTTGCTTCAACAACTTCTGTGCATTTCCATGCCAACCACGACCCTTCTCGGCTCTTTTTTTTTTTCATCCTTGAGACCTGTGGAGCTGGATCTTTGTGCAGCCTTTGGATTAGCTGTGCACCGTGGCTTTCCCGTGTTCTCCTGTCTGCCTTTTCTGGCAGGCATGGATGTGTAAGCCGTGCCAGCATTTGGCCCGTAGTGCATGTCCTAAATAGTTATTTACACAGTTTGAGTCCATTTTAGTCAACTGGGTAAATAACAGCCCTCTTCAAAAGATTTATAAATCCATAAATATGTCTTTATACATACCCAATAGACAGAAATAACTCAATCTGTCAAGAACATATCTGGAGAGGTGTTTCCCCCACAGACGGGAGTAATACATATTTTAAAACTTTTTCTACTATATTATTTGTACTGCATTTCTTTTTCCCTTATTCGTTTTCAATGTTTGCCACTTTATTATGGCACCCAAGGTACAAAAAAAGAGAAAAAAATCCCCTAGGCTTTGGTCTTCTGTTAAACAACCTTGTCTACAGTGCAAGGTAGGCATGTGACAGACTCTCAAGCGAGCCTTGTTCTTTCGGACTTACAAAGTAAAGAAAAGAAAATCAGTCATCCAGGAAATCATAATATTCTGACAGATTTCAAAATACATTAACAGTTCCTAGTAAAGAGTTCCAGCAGTTTGAGGAATTTTGAGAACCTGATAATTAGACAAATGAGTGACTCTTCTGGTTGATAGAGGAGTTTTAGTCTACATTTTCACCTAAGCATAAACAATAAAGTACAGAATCAAATGCTGGTCATTCTGAAGAGAATATACATGAGGTATATAACCAAGAAAATGCCAGCGATATTCTTCTTTTTCGGGGATTTAGTGGAGAAGGCAGTGGCACCCCACTTCAGCACTCTTGCCTGGAAAGTCCCATGGACGGAGGAGCCTGGTGGGCCGCAGTCCATGGGGTCACAGAGTCGGACTCGACTGAGCGACTTCACTTTCACTTTTCACTTTCATGCACTGGAGAAGGAAATGGCAACCCACTCCAGTGTTCTTGCCTGGAGAATCCCAGGGACGGGGGAGCCTGGTGGGCTGCTGTCTATGGGGTCACACAGAGTCGGACACGACTGAAGCGACTTAGCAGCAGCAGCAGTGTTTATTCATGATTTACTTAGCAGTAAAGAATCCACCTGCAATGCAGGAGATGTGGGTTCAATCCCTGGGTCAGGAAGATTCCCCTGGTGGAGGAAATGGCAACCCACTCCAGTGTTCTTGCCTGAAGAATCCCCATGGACAGAGGAGCCTGGTGGGCTATAGTCCTTGGGGTTGCAAAGAGTTGGACATGTCTGAAGTGAATGAACATACATGAATGATTTATATAATATATCTCTCCCCCAACTCAAATTATTTATCATGGCAAGTCTTCTTATGGCATCTACATTCATTTCATATTAACACTTGTGGTCCCTTGCAGGGAATTGAGTCTTCAATAGCGAAGTACCTTTAAATGGGGATTTATAAGGAAGGCCTAACATCTGTATTTGGTTGGGGGTTTCAGCTGATGTGGCTGCAACATTGATTTTTGTCTACTTTTTAACTTTCCTCAAAGCACTTCCAGAGATATGAGATTTGATTCTTATTTTCGCCCTGTCAATGATTTGCTATTTTCCCATTTCAGAAGAGGCAAAAGTAGAGCTGAGAAATCTGGAAATGAGTCACTGTCAGCCACCTCGGAATCTTCATCTCTTGTCTTTGTAACTGCTTTAGGACGTGGTGTGTTCAGGACCTAGGATGAGGTGCACATTGGCAGATCCTGGGCTCTTTCGTGTGTCTTTTTTATCCTACTGGGTGCAGCTGCCCTACTGATCGTAATCAGGGTCTGTTCTAGTAAGCATGTGGTTTGGACAGGAAGAACACAAGCAAATCTGGTGTTTTCTTCATGGACTTTTCTCCCACTGCTCCCCTCGGCCCGGGGCTCCCCTGGTGGCTCAGATGGTAAAGAATCCTCTTGCAACGCAGGAGATCCGGGTTTGATCCCTGAGTAGGGAAGATCCCCTGGAGGAGGGCATGGCAACCCACCCTAGTACACTTGCCTTGAGAATCCCCATGGACCGAGAAGTCTGGCGGTCTACAGTCCATGGGGTCACACAGAATCAGACATGACTGAGCGACTAACCACAGCACAGTAAACCCCCACCCCCACCCCAGGGCTTCCAGAGCCACTCTGTAGCTCATAAGCAGCCTTAGCTGTGCTTCCACGTTTTGAGTTTGGGCAAGTCTCCTTTTTGGGTTGAAAGTCAAGAGAGATGAATACGTGATAGCAATGAAATAATAAAATAACCCACTATGGGCTGTCAGTCAGTGTAGGTATTTCATCACTCGTGTTGTGGAGAAGGTCACCGAGGTCCAGAGAGGCGGAGAGACTTACCCACAGTCACATCCTGGTTGGTGGTACAGCAGGGACTTGAACCCATGCAGTCTGACTCCAGAGCCCAAGCCACTATTTGATGTGATCCTGGGATGTTACCTAGAAATGGGAAAACAGGTCCTGCGAGGGCCATTCTCTCTGTGATCACCTCAAGGACTCTGGCTCCTATTGCCTGCGCTGGGCCTGGTGCTCTTGTCTGTAATCGGGTGATGAAGCTGTGAATCAAACAGAATCAGCGTTAGCTTCAGGGGGGTTCTACTCTGCTGGGGACTGAGAATCCAGTTTTGTGTGCTAAGTAGAAGGATGACTGAGCTCTTGACAGCGGAGTAGGATGATTGATATGATTAATTTGTATTATGTATGAAGAGCCTCCACCATTGCACTCATTCAAAGATTTATTGAATTGAGAAGAGGAGCCTAGAAAACAAGTAAGGACATTTCTCTCGCAGAACATTTCCCACTTCAAGCTCATCTCATTTTCCTCTTTTGTGAGAAGAAAGAAAAAGTCTGATTTTTACATTGAAATTGCACATGAAACATTTCAACCCTAAAGAATTTTGCCGGTCTCTAGAATTTTTCTAAAACCCGCTTATGAACTTCTTGGGGGGCCAGGGCTCAGATCAACAATGGTATCTTTGCTCCCACAAAAAAATGCAAAATCAGGATGTTTCTTTAAAGAGGAACCATTGAGAAGCACTGCTATTTCTTTACAATAATGTGTCAGCAGTTGCCACTGCCCCTCCCCCCTGCACACCAGCTTTTGTAGGCGTTCCGGCAACCTATAGGCAGAAGGCAATTCCATTTATTATTGAAGGGAATTTGGAGGCAGTCATTTCAGACCTGTGAAGCCAGCAGGCAGAGCTGGGTGAGAGCAGGGCAGTGGGGTGGGGGTGGGGGGGTGGGTGCGTGGAGAGAAGGAGGTAGGGAAGGGCCACATTTTGTTCCAGATGACTAAGCAACGATTTATATACCCGCTCGCCTTTTTACATGAAGAAGAAAAGTAATAACAGCCCAAACCCGGGCATTTGAAACAGTCAGCTGTCTGATGAATAATGGGGTAGGTGGGAAGGAGCTCTCTGATTGGATGTCTTAATGAGCAATTTCGCACAGAGTTTGGGCTGCAGTTCCCCTTGACCTTTGCCCTTTATTGACCAAACTGACACTTCATTTTTCACATACTTCCAATTATGGCTTGGCTCAAGTGTTGCCCTCCCTCCTTTATTTCTTTCCTATGGACAACTTGAGAGTAGTTGAGGCCACAGAAGATATTTTAATTTGAAAAACTACTGTAGCAACTCTGGTTTAGGATATAATCTGTAATCTGCAGTTTTTCAGATGAAGACACAAAGTAAATACTGCTTGTTTTGAAACAGTTTTATTTTGTTTTTTTTTATCCCAATTTATTTTAAAAACAAAATATTTATAATAATCTAAGCACCCTGAAAAGAAAGAAAAATGTCTAAAAAGTAGACTTTTTTTTTTTTTCATTTATTTGTCTGTTGGTCCAGGTGACTTAAATGATCCTATATTTGTTCACACTTACTTCTTAAGCCTTGTTCTTCTCCCAGAATGTCCTCTATTTCAATAGCACTAGAATGCATTTTGCAAAATACACTTTGGTAAAAAAAGTAGAATACAATTGTGATCACAGGCCTTAGGCCTTGGGCCACTGCTGCCCTGTGTTGTACTTCAGTTACATTTAATGTTGATTGCAAATTCAAGTGTGGTCTTTGCTTGCAGTGGCAGGCAGAACAGGAAAATGATTTCCTGATGGGAAAAGTCAGGTGTAAAAAAAGAAAGGGGAAGTTATTATACTCTGCAAATCCATGTTATCAAAAAGTTCCATATTACTAACTTATCAAATATGTTAAATTAGATGTATGGACAGAGAATTGTTTTTTCCCAAGAACACCCTGTACTCTAATCACCTTATCTTTTATTGACTCATCAAATGTGAGTAACTGTTTTCTGTTCTCCATTTGCTTGGCTTCAGGCATCATGGAAGCAGGTTGTCTTTAAACAAAAAAAAATAACTGCATAATCTGAAAGGCATTACTGTTTATTTAGGGGCATGAACTTGGCCACGAGTGTTTTCACAGAAAGTGCATATTCTCACTAATACAAGGGGTACATCCCCAGTGGACTTGGTCATTGGTTTTCATCTTAACTGAAAAATTCACTTGAAATTATTTACTCCCAAATAGATTTCCCTCTAACACAAAAGTGTGTGTTGCAAAGTGGATGAAGTGTTACCTACTTTATTATGTAGCCCTGTGGCATATCCATGGCATATTTTTACTATAATATGGTAATAAAAGAATATGTAAAAGGCAGACAAAGGTTCTGTCTTTTTCTGTAAGGTGACCTCTGTTACCAAGTAACTGCTTTACTTATGAGCTTATTAAAAACTCAAAAAATGAGCTTTTCATACTTCAGAGGCATTGATGTGAAAATGAGCTGTCCTGTGAGTAGTTTTCTTGATCATTTTTAGAACAATTGATTAGCCAAAGAGCTCCTGTCATTAGTTGACATTGACTGATAGCAATTTGTCACAAGCTCTGAAGGTCAGCGAGACAGTTGGAGTTTCAGCCTGCCTTTGATTGACCTTTACAGAGTCCATCCTCATGTGATTGGGTTTGAATGGGTCTGACCCTCGATTGGAAAAGACAGGACATTAGTCAACAGGCTCATTTCGTATATTTTCTGTTGATTGCTCATTTTTATTTATGTGTGAACTCAAGGTCTGGATAGCTTATCAAATTTTGTACTTTAGGTTTTGAAATGTAAGAAGTGCGGTACTTGTTAAGTATGGCCTTAAAACCACAAGTCTGTTTCCCCCCTGGTTTGCAGTTATAGAATACTCTGTACGTAATGTGGGCTTTGCCACTGACACTTGCTCTGTCACCTGTGCAGATACTGGGATTTTTGTTGCCTTCGATGAATTGAAATTTTGTTTTTGTTGTGTTGGTTTCTTAAGAAATACCGACTTCGGTGTGACTTGTCGGACTTCTGAAATTATACCCCAGTTCTCTGACTTTCCAAGAATTAATGGCATTGGTCTCTCAAGAGTCTTGTAATATTTTAAAATAAAAAATGAGTAGCAAAGAATTCTATGAATGATGATGTTATGTCAACTCATCAGGAAGTCCTGCAAGCCAGAAGGTATGAAAACATTTTAGAAAGGTGTCTTCTTTACAATTTCACTTTGTCTACTGAAGATTAGAGAAAGCTTTTCTGACTGTAACAACGCTGGCCTCTCAGGGAGAGTGGGATGTGATACTTTCTGTTGTAGTGGACCTGGAAGTAAATGGTTAGTTCTTTCTTCCCAAAACCGTGAAGTGTTTTTCAAAAACATATCTCGTATAGAAGAATATATTCCACATTTGTATTAATAACATGCATTTTATTGCCTTATGTAAATAATAAAAGGGTCACCTGTGCTTTCAAAACTCAGATATTAGTGTGTAATTATTTAATTCAGTTTCCAAATAAGGCCTTTCTTTTCTTTTCTTCTCTTTCACTTTCCTTTTTCCTCTTGACTCTGCATTGAGTTTTAAACTATAAGCAATAACTTGCTTTTCAGGTCCATCCTCCTAGGCATTCTAAGGTCACCACATACAGCCTGGCACAGCTGAAACATGTGTTTCAGTTTCTACTCTAGAAAATAAACCAGGAGAGAATCCATTGTCCCTGGTAGTAGATTCTTTATAAGGTGTCATTCTTGGCAAGGCTGCAATGAGGAAGTTAATTTTAGGGAAGCATCCCTTTCATATAGCCCAAGGAGCTAAAAAGAGTTTAAAATTGTAATCACTTCTTGCAGATGAGCCAGAATATGATCACAAGTTGTATTTAAGGGGAGAAATGTAAATTTATACATTTCAGTCAAGTCATTAGAAATAGATTAAGCACTTACTGTATGGAAGGTGCCCTGTGTGAGGCTATTAAATTGAGTAGGTCATAGTATTTGCCCTCAGGAAGCTCATGTGTGCTACCAAGAGCATTAAGCTTATGGAGGTGAAATATTCACTAAATACTGAATATTCTTAGGAAGCTATGAGTGTATGTATTTCACAATACACCAGTGATGCAGATACACTGAACTCTGTGGCCAAGGATGTTGACTGAAACACAGAGTGGATGGGATTTGTCCTAACTGGCAGAGGGACACTTCTACCTTGATCCTCAGACTGCCATGTAAGTTCAGCATCTCTGGGGCCCTGTGAGGCCAACTGTGATCCATAGTCCCTTCTTGGGAACTTGGCCCAAGTGGCCACCAAGGGTCTCTGCTGTTTGAACCAGTGGGGTCCTCATTGCTTTCTCAGTCTTTATTCACATCAGCTGATTCATACTGATCTTCTTCAGGGAATCCTGACACTTTGAAGGGGAGAAGATCCCTTTGGCAGTTTGGTGAGGTCAATGGATCCCTTGTCAGTAGTATTTTTATTAATGCATAAAATCAAATACATAAGATTATGAGGGAAACTATACTGAAATCCAGTTATCAAAATATTTTAAAAAACAAATTGTAATATAATGATATAAGTTTCTTGTTTTAATATGCATTAAATAATGAAGTCTAGCAATAATTCTGTTGTCTACCACATTTTTGAATGATGAATGTAAACAGTGTCTTAAGGTATTTATAACAACTATTTTGGGATATGTTATTATGATTTCCACAGGTGACAAAGTCACAGGTCCTACTAATAGTTCTGTGATTTGTGCCTACCTAGATACACACTTGAGGTAAATACTCATTCCAGTTAAAGTTTACTGATAATAAAAGATTATTTTTTTCCCTCCTAAGTACTTAGGTCTTCTGAGTTCTAAACCATGGGTCCCCTTGGGGAAGTCCAGGTTAAAAACTTCTATGTTAATTTGTGTCATCTGTAAGAAGTATTCTGTGAACCCCCCGATTGGAGGAAGTGACCCCCTTTTATGCTCTCAGGGTATCCTGTGTCTTGTCCTTTTTCATAAACATATGTGTGTATATATACACAAATACACACACACACATATTTTCATGTCCATCCTCCTAGACATTCTAAGTATATATGTGTGTGTGTGTGTGTGTGTGTGTGTGTGTGTGTGTGTGTGTAGGGGGCTTCCCTGGTAGCTCAGTGGTAAAGAATCCGCCTGCAATGCAAGAGACATGAGTTTAATCCCTGAGTCAGGAAAATCCCCTGGAGAAAGAAATGGCAACCCACTCGAGTATTCTTGCCTGGAAAATCTCATGGACAGAGGAGCCTGATGGCCTACACAGTCCATGGGGTCGCAAAAGAGTTAGACATGACTAAACAACAACATAAATTTTTGGCCACACAATGCAACATGCAGGATCTTAGTTCCCCAAGCAGGGATCAAACCCACACCCCTAGTCTTAACCATTGGCCCTCTAGGTAAGTGCCTCCTTTCTCATATATTTAAATGAAACATTCATGCATCAGCCTCCCCAAGGGATTATGTTTTCTTCATCTTTAACTCTCCTGTGCCCAGCATAGTTATGGCACATGACCACTGATGGATAATTATTTGTTGAAGAGGACTGGGGACTCTCTCATGCTTTCAAACTGTCTGCACTACATTCCCCCAGGACTGATTTCTTCTGGGTACCAGATCACACACGATCCTCTCTGTCAAAATGTAAACAGATACCAAAGTTTTGCCTGTTCCCACCCCCAGAGAGGTGTTTTGACTGGGGCACTCAAGGAAAGATTCTATTGGTAGCTCTTGCAGAATTTGGTGGTAGACGGGGCTTGGGGATGCACCTTAAATCGCAGCATCTGCCTAGTTGCTAGTTCTGCCTACTCCTCCTCTTGGGTTCTATCCTCTGGGCCTGAATGGGTGTCCAACAGAAGATGGCTGGGGACTGGCTGCAGCATTCTGGAATCTTTTGAGGAACCTTGAGGTAAGAGGTTAAGGATGGATTACAGGAGTAACTGTGCCGCCCTGGGAGAATGCTTTTATGTCCTGTGCTGTTCCCAGAAGCAGACGTGATTCCATCCCCTGGGATGTGATATTGAGCTCTGCTCCTGAATTTATCTCTCTCCCTCATGACTGCTAGCACTAATTAAGGATAGTGGTGGAGGTTTTGGCTGTTGGCCTAGCAAAAACTAACCCAAACAGTAAATTTATGCCAAGCATTCTCCTTTAAAAGAGGTAGGCGTTGTCTCCCTTTTACATTGATTGGTCCCAGAAGTGTAGTTGATAAGTTGGGTTTTGCTCAAGTGTCTGGCTTTGTGGATTAGTTCAGTCTTGCAGATAATTTTCTGTAATTACTTAACCTAAAAGCATTCTGTCTGATTAGTACCATTAGCTTTGGCCTTCCCTGTTTACCAATATCAACCCATGTGCCTTCCCAACTAGACGAAACTCATCTTATTTCCTAACAAAGAATGGAAGAGGTAGAACTTCTCCTACCTATTCCCACATCAGGAGAAGAAGGGAACAAGGCTCTACCTAGAAAGTCAAAATTATCTTCAAAACTTTTTTTTTAAGAAAGAAGGAATTGAAGAGTCAATACGGAAAGCATTGTATTTGCCAATAGGCTTATGGCTAGATCTTTAGCATTTGATCAGTTCTCTCTCTTTTTAAACATTTTATTTGTTTTGTTTGACTCTTTCCTTGAGTGCCCCCTTTTACAATACACCCGTGACAGCAGGACAGGTAAGACCTTGACACCCTTTTGTATTTTGATACCTTAGGTGAAGAGGATATATCTTAATTATACAATGTTTTTACGTATTTTCCTTTTCATTCTATGAAAGGATTTAAGGAAGGAAGGAGAAATATATAGTATATTATAAAATTCAAAAAAAGTAGATGAAAAAATTAGAATGAAAAGAAAATAAGAAGTCATTCTTAAGAGAGCATGGAACATTATGAATTATAGGCTCATGTCCAGTTGTAAGAAGTAGGCAGTTAATTTGGCTCTGAGCTTCCTAGCAGCCAAAATGAAGAGTGAAATATAATTAGTTCCGAGATTTAGAGCATCCTTGGAAGTTGCTCAGAAGAATCTCTTTGACAGGCATTAGAATCCACATATCCTCACCCAGCTAATCCAGGAAGACGGCATAGGCTGACATCCTCACTGCACCTGCAGGGCTCCTTTACATCTCCCTCAGGTCCCTAGCACAGTGCTGCAAATAGGGTAAGTGCTTGATCAATATTTGCTTTATTTGTCTGGATTTCTAGATTTATATTCAGCCCATTCACATTTTAACTCCTTGGTATCTAAGCTAAGTTTGATTGCCGTGGCTGAAACAGATGACAGCTTGTCTTCATATGAACTGCAGTGCTGATTGTTTTGTGATGCCATGAGTGTCTTTCCCAGTTTCTGTCACCCCCTTCTGACCATTTTATGGTGAGCCAGCTCCATTCTCCAGTCTTTTCTCCCTGTACCTGGGGACAGGGGTACAGGTGAGAATACTCTTGTCCTTTTGGTCGTTATCCTCTGAAATGAGGTAAATGGATCTGGAGAGATTGAGATAGAAAGTGATTCAGTCGTGTATGACTCTTTGCAACTCCATGGACTGTAGCCTACCAGGCTCCTCTGTCCATGGAATTTTCCAGGCAAGAGTACTGGAGTGGATTGCCATTTCCTTCTCTAGGGGATCTTTCTGACCCAGGGATCGAACCCAGGTCTCCCGCATTGCAGGCAGACGCTTTACCATCTGAGCCACCAGGGAAGCCCCAATTTAAGATTCAGATAAGTGATGATTAAAATGGAGATGCTGAGGGACTGAGCTGGGATACTGGGATGGTAAGATATGGTGGCCACAGTGTTTATGATTTCAGCCTGTAAAATTGGAGGGGATTGTGTGTTGTGAATATTTGATTTACCAAGCACTCAGAACATCTCCCCACATGAAAGGAATTCTCTTAGTGCCAATAAAAGGTATTGTTTGATATCGTGAATTTTAAGCTGATGACAGGAATGCTTCCAAACCTAGAAAAGGTGAAGATAGAAGTAGTCCCATTCACCAACTTACTGAGTATTAATGGAATGTCCACTGTGTACCAGCCCATTGCTAGATGTGAGACCTGAGAATGAGAGAGGCTACTCCTGGAATCAAGGCGCTGAACGTCCAGTGATGGAGCGGACAGTTCACACAGGGCAGGTTAAGTCTCACGGTTCATTGGACTCAGTGTAATTTGGAAGCAGAGACGTGGCACCTAACAAACTGGCAAAGATGCAGTGACTGCCTCTCCCCAGCCTTCCATGGCAGGCAACATTAATCCATCACAGTGCCCTTTCTCGTTGAATGAGACTTGGATGTGGGTCCATCTCAGCACTCCAGGCAACCACTGCCACCACTCCCAGAGTTAGCCCTGAGAGCCATCTGCTTTCATTCCCAGTCTCCTACCCAGCTTCCTCGAGGAGCAGCTTGCTATGGAAACTTGATATGGATGGAGAAGTAGAGGGGCATGCGAGGCACAGAAATTAGTTTGTGTAGTGGCATGAAGGAAAGAGAAAGCATGCCACTGTAGCTGGTGTGTGAGCAGAGAACAGGGGCAAGGAAAGTCTGAGGTGAGGCCGGCAGGGAGCAGGACCAGACCGCGAAGGGTCATATACATTGCCTTGGGAGTTGGGAGTTGGCTGGGAATTGGGGAGCCACTGAAAACAGTGGTGTGTCCTGGGCAGATCTGAGTGAAGAGGGATGTGTCAGGGGGAAGGTTGGGGCCAGCACTTTTCATATTCAGGAAGACTGGGGTTGTGGGTTGAGTCAGAAGGAGGAGGCTCTGGAGAACCTTTGAGGAGGAGACTGGACCAGACTGAGTGGTGAGGGGTAGAGGAGCTCAGAAGGGCTGGAAGCAGGCCAAGTCTCAGAACACTGCTCTCTAGACCACAGGTCCCTTCCGGCACATTCCCTGTATTCTCAGGGTAGCCTCCCTGAGTAGGCTGGTCATTGTGGCATATGGCTTCTCCCCCACACCCTGGCTGCACATTCTTCCCACCCTTTCTGAGGGCAGCTCCTGGAAGCCCGGCCACCACCCTCTGCTGGCCTGCTTTCCCGCAGAGAAGGCTCTGGCTCCATGGTGACCAGGGGCTGCATGGAAAGGAAGGGGCCAGTCAAGCTATCATGGGAATTTGGTGACTCATTTCATCAGTTTACTGCTCTGAACATGAGGTGACTTCCCCCTTTGCTTGACAGCTGATTGATGAGCATTTCCTCGGAGTAGATGCTTTGTTTCACAAGCCTTCGTGTTCATGGACTCTCAGTGGGTGCTAATCCTGTCTTTCCCCAGACTGCTGAGTTTTCTTTTTATGTAGAATCTTCAAATTACCTGCCTACGACTTAATCGATTCCAGGATGGAAAATAGTGTACTCTTAACACTTGCCGATACAACTCCATTCCGTCCACTTTTGCCAGAATGTTGAAGAATCCAGGATACTGTTTTTTAATACTGAAACAGTATTTTCTTGACTCACAATCTGTCACCTGGTCCGTAGTGTGTCTACATTGAAAGTTGGCCTTTAAAATAGTGTACCTCATTTTGTGTGTCTGGAATTTTGTTTCGCTGTTAGTTTTCACTTTCTTTCCCAGGATGTAGGTTTGTGTATTTTTAGAAAGATTGCCCATTACTTTGTTTCCAGATGTCCTGATGCTCTTGATAGGAAAGGAATCAGCTTTGGAAAACATTAATTGCTCCACTAAATGATGGAATGTTAATAAAAGCTACATAGCAAGGAGTGGAAGCATTCCTTTGAGGTTCCAAGAATATTCCCTAGGCTTATTTTTCATACGTGAGGTGGAGGCAGTAGACAGGTTAATGTGGGTCAGAGTCATCATCCTAGATCATGGCTGTGGTCCTTAGATTTGGTTTCCGCATTTCAGGTAGAGGCAGTTGGTTTAACGTGCCTTACTTTGCATCTGGAACAGATTCTATTTTTAATCTGTAAGTTGAATGTGGCATGGAGCCATGTGCTGCCCAGATCCAAATGCATAACTCCTGTTGCTATCAGTGAGTTTCTTGATGGATTGGAAAGAAGTATTTATTACAGATCTTTCTCTGCCTCTGTAGAATAAACATGCTGAACAAATCCTAGCACTTTTCAAGTTAAAACGAAGTGTTTTCTAAGGTAGCAACCATGCTGGCTTAAAGGAATCATGCAACAGTTCCAAACAGACACACGCACATAACCGTAGAATTGGTTTTCAGGCAGAGAGAGGAAACTGGGCTCAGGAACCTTGGTGGCAAGCAGAGTATAGGACATGGCTGTATTGAACTACACAAAATTGCTTTTAAATAGAAGAGATAAGAGGAGAAAACCTTTTCTTTGAACAGTACTCTGCTCGTGAGAATGTACGCATTATTGTTGGTGAGCAATGCTAACAAATGCCCTCTTGTACTTCCTCACTCTTATTACCCGGTGGTGGGAATGGTATGGCAATGTTCGCTCAGAATTGACTGATGTTTGCATCTATAAATAAATGTACTCAAATCATAATCGTTCTAACAGGATTGTTTGATTACCTGGCTGTGGCCTTGTTCTGAGATAGCTTTTGGATCACCTGTTCGTTGGGAACATTTGACAGACCTGTGTTTATTACCCAATTGAATGTCAGTAGCAATTGCAGCTAAAGATAAACAAAAATGCAAGTACTTGTTGACCTTGACTTTTTTCCATAAGAGATTGGACTTGATGGCTCTATTGCTGTTGAGCTGATAAGGGTTATAAACAGTAGTTTAAGGAAAATGTTTTATTCCCAGAGGAAAATACCCTGTTTGCTGTGGGAAATGGCAATAGCCATGTATACCCTTTGCCAAATTTCCTTAATTCACCTTTATTTGGCCTGTGGGAAAAGAATGTGGGTGAGGGGAAACTTTTTATGGCTTTAATATATATTTGAATAGACTGTTATAACTTGTGAATGGTGTAGTTTGCAGATTACAATTTTAGAAGAAGCCAATGATGTTTCTGTGATTTATGATACTTAGTAACATGATTTCTTTGGAAAATATCACGTTAATATAATCTTGTGTTTCAGAGATGCAGTGCTTGTAAAAATACAATATGGTGCCCAAATGGTCTTTCAGATTCTAATTAAAAGCATAAAAATATTGTTGGTTAGTAATCTCACTAGGGGCAAAGAAAGAGAAAATGGGCCTGGTGAATATATTGATGTGGGGCACTACTAAAGGATGCTGGGGGATGTGGCAATCAGTGCTTTTCTTCAGGCACAAGTCTTATTAAGTTCCAGATTTGAATCAAGACACTTTGGGCCATTAAGAATCCCCCACTTCTTGGTGAGGCATAAAGCCTCGGTGACTTGTCCTATTTGCTCTTAAAAAATCCCACTGCATTTTCCTTTAGAGAAGAGGTGCTTTGGCTCAATGCCACTGGCTGCAACTTCTGCTCTTAAAATGTTGTTTTGATGCATACTGTAGTGATGGCTGAATTGATTTCTGTGCATAAACGGTGGCCTAGATTCTTGCCCTGTGGAAATCCATGGAATTAAGAACTGTGGGTTCCCGGAGTGATAAGAGGTAAGCGAATGATTAGATATGCATGCAGGGAAAAAATGGAGATGCTTGTAGAATGGAAATAAGGGTCTATATAATTTGCAAGTTTAATGTAAATGTAAGCCACTAATACAACTAATAATTTAATGCTAATATGTGAGAGTAAGTAAATGTAATTCTAATCATTTCCTGTTTGGTGTGTTCTCAAAGAATCCTGAGCAAAAATACATTGCACTGAACTATTTTCCCAGCTACCCAGACGAAAGACTGGTCTACTGACACCTGTGGCCCTTATGAGATCTCTGGGATACCAGTGAGTCAAATTTCTTTCTAGATAGAAGTTGTGGGACAGTGTGAGATGGCAGAATCTTAGCCAGAGTTTCTTGCAGAGACACTTAGAACACTGGCCTAGGGGACTGATCCACCATGACCTTGTAAGTAGTGAGTTCAGTTCAGTAGCTGAGTTGTGTTTGACTCTTTGCAACCGCATGGACTGCAACATGACAGGCTTCCCTGGCCATCACCAACTCCCAGAGCTGGCTCAAACTCATGTCTATCAAGTCGGTGATGCCATCCAACCATCTCATCCTCTGTCGTCCCCTTCTCCTCCCACCCTCAATCTTTCCCAACATCAGGGTCTTTTCCAATGAGTCAGTTCTTCGCATCAGGTGGCCAAAGTATTAGAGTTTCAGCTTCAGCGTCAGTCTTCCAATGAATATTCAGGACTGATTTCCTTTAGGATGGACTGGTTGGATCTCCTTGCAGTCCAAGGGACTCTCAAGAGTCTTCTCCAACACCACAGTTCAAAAGCATCAATTCTTTGACACTCAGCTTTCTTTATAGTCCAACTCTCACATTGATACATGACTACTGGAAAAACCATATCTTTATAAGTGGTCACTGGTATTATTTAATAACAAGATATTTTTCTAAATATATTGTAAATATTTGACCTTATATTCCATCTATCAAAGTACAGATTTCCTCATGATGATATCTCCAGTAAGTTTTGGATATACTTTTGGGAGAAGAGGTCCTTTGAATGAAATTTTAAAATAAAAGGAAAGAAGGTCATGCCATAGATAACCAGTGGGGAATTTTGTGCTGTCTTAAAAAAAAAAAAAAGAAAGAAAATAAACAGCAATGGTAGAGCAGAAGAGTTCCCTGGCTAGTCTTCTTGCTAGGCCCTATCTCTTTCCTTGTGAATTTCTTGGGAAATCACTGCTTGCTGGCTTCCACTTCTCCACGAAACTTTTGTGAAGAACAGTGGAAATCTTTACGCTGACAGATGCCATTGAGGATTATTCTGATGTCTATTACCTGGTGGATAAAATTAGAAAGTGTATTTCTGACATGGCCACAAACCCTTCCCTGTGACAGAAAGACTATAACCTAGAATCTCTGTAAACACACACACACACACACACACACACACACACACACACACTCCTTTAGGATTACTGGTGATTCTCTGGTTGACACATTAGAAATGGCAGAGGTGAATGTGTGCCTGGGAGGTCCTGGCCTCTGGCAGCAGGAGGGCTCAGGGACTCTCTGTTCAGCCTCCTCTGGGCTGCATGAGGGGAGCTTTCTACATCCTTCCTTGTAGTTGCTGAAGGATGTGGCAAGGACATGAATTGTGTGTGGCTGGCTTTCTGTCCTGCTTCTAGGAAAGAGTTCTGTGTTTATCTGCATTTTTCTGAGCACCAGTTGGCTTTGTAGCTGCCTCCCAGCCCACTTTGTGGGAAAGCTTTCTTTATGGTGGGTGACGTGGCATTTCTTGTCACTTCCTCAAATTCCTTCCCGCTGCCTATCAGCATCGCTCTAGACTTATCTGGGTTGAGCTTCAGCCAGCCAGAGCTAATCCTGGTTCCTATTTCAGAGGGGCAGAGTGACAGCAATGACGCTGCCATTTCTTGGCTTGTGACCTGGGGTGCTGGTGTGGGGAGCAGAGAAAAGAGGTACAAGAATTGGGGCCCATGGGCTTGCTTTTCAGACCTGGTACCTGGAGTCTCCTCTATCCTGTCATCACTCTTTTTTCTCCCAAAGGCTGACAATATTGTTGATTTCAGTGTGCACTTGAATGTAACTTTTCCAACTGTAACCTGAAGAAATCAAGGGTAACTTTGCCTGAACTTACTCTTATCCCATCTGCTGAGGTCAGCCCTGACCTGAGGTGAGCCCCTCAGAGAAAATCTTATGAATTGGTATTTATCCTCCATTATTTAACAAATGTTTATTGAACGCCTATTATGGGTCACATACAATGTGGGATTGGAGAAGGCAATGGCACCCTATTCCAGTACTCTTGCCTGGAAAATCCCATGGATGGAGGAGCCTGGTAGGCTGCAGTCCATGGGGTCGCAAAGAGTCAGACACAGCTGAGCAACTTCACTTTCTTTCTATAGTTCCTTTTGGGGTAAGTAGGAAATAGCAACCCATTCCAGTGTTCTTGCCTGGAGAATCCCATGGACAGAGGGCCCTGGTGGGCTGCAGTCTATGAGGCTGCAAAGAGTCGGACACGACTAAGCAACTGACAAACACACATACAATGTGGGATCATGGGAAGGAAAAATCTAACAAAGAGCATTTTTTTTTTTTCTGAAATGTGTCTACCTATCTCAGTTTGTGAGTCTTGACCACTAATCCTATAGTAATCTTATAAAATCTCCACGTCTCCATTTTATAGATGAGAATTGCCTTTCACAGGCTGTAGGTGGGAAATACCAGAACCAGAATCTGCCAGGTTTTCAACTCCGACACCTTTCTTTTGTACCAACTTAAGAAGTAACCTAATAACTGATATCTTCTTGGTCCATGTATTTGTGAAATGTATTCATCGTATCTCTCATTGAGAAGAGAGAAGAGAGAATAAAATTAGGGAAGATCTTTAGCAGGAAGTGATCAGACACTTCTATTTCATTCATTATTCACTCACTCGCTCATTCATTCATTCATTCACAGAGTACTAGACACTGTGCTAAATCCCGAGACAACGAAGATGAATAAGACCATTCCTGCCTTCAGGAATTTACAGTCCAGTGTTTTCTTCTCCACTCACTTTTTTTCTTTTTAATATTTATTTATTAATTTTTGTTTGTTTGGCTGCATCAGGCCTTAGTTGTGGCTCAAGGCATCTTTGCTGTGTCATATGAGATCCTTTGTTGCGGCGCATGGATTCTCTAGTTGTGGAGCACAGGCTCTGGAGTGCGCAGGCTTCAGTGCTTGCAGTGTGCAGGCTTTTAGTTGCCCCAAGGCATATGGGATCTTAGATACTGGACCAGGATCGAACCTGCATCCCCTGCATTGCAAGGCAGATTCTTATCCACTGGACCATCACTGAAGTCCCTCCCCTCACTTCTGAATTGAGAAATATCTGGGACAAACATATTTCCTGATGCTGTTCTCTTAGGAGTTACTGACACATTCATCCAACTTGGTTGATCAGTTCAGTTCAGTAGCTCAGTTGTGTCCAACTCTTTGCGACCCCATAGACTGCAGCATGCCAGGCTTCCTTGTCCATCACCAACTCCCAGAGCTTACTCAAACTCATGTCCATCAAGTCAGTGATGCTGTCCAACCATCTCATCCTCTGTCATCCCCTTCTCCTCCCGCCTTCAATCTTTCCCAGCATGAGCATCTTTTCCAATGAGTCAGTTCTTTGCATCAGGTGGCCAAAGTATTGGTTGATGCTGTTGATTAATTTTCAGGCATGAGGGGGGTTCAATATGTGATTAGACCCGAAGAGTATTGGTCTCTTCTCATGGGAAAAATGACTTTATCTTCTTTGGGCAGAAGAGTAGCCTAGACACTTAAAACATGTGGGTGATATTAACATCTACTTATTGGGTTGTTGGTGAGATTAAACAAGTTGATATATAGAACTGAGAACAGTGCCTGGCACATAGTAAACATTATGTCTGTATTAGCTGCTATCATCATCATGATCTGGTTAGTACTGGCGCTGATTTCTGAGTTTGAGTGATGACATAATGGGGGATGGAGACTCGAGTACTATTCCCAAGTGTGTCTTCACTTTACAGCACAGAGCGTTTGTTTGCCCTTGGTGTCAGGACAGGGAGCCCTCTATTCTTGGTGGGCCACTGAAATTGCCACCTATGCGGGAATCCCTTCTATTGTTCATCACCCTCAAATGCCTTGTCATAAATCTGTCACTTTTACCTTTGGAGGTGATGGGGAGGAAGTGAATGAGGAAGAAGAGATTTAGATTGCAGATGATACTTCTCACCTCAGACTTCCAGTCCACTGGATTCTTTTAAACACAGCTAGTGCTATTTCTACCACATAGTGAGGTGTCTGAAAAAAAATGAGGTTTGCAGTGTCAGTCAGGATGACATGTTGCATGGCGTACCTCTTGTTGATGGTCCAATTGAGGTGGATTCAGAGCTCTCTGAAGACCTGGCTGAAATTTCCTCCCAGGAGTCCAATAGAATGGGGAATGTATTTGCCCAGTAACACAATTTCTTCTAGCATCTCTGGTCTCATGTTGTGACATTAATCTTTGGTCTTTGATGAAGCTGTTGGGCAGTATCAGGCCTTTGAATTTCAGGATGTCTTGTTATCAGTGAAGTTTAAAATACAGGAAGATAATCCTTTGTATTATAGATAAATTTCACCAAATGTTATATAGAGCTTGAGGACTAGCTTTATAGTAATTGCAGTTGGTAAAATAAGGTGCAAAGCATCCCTTGCCTATTAATACTGAATAGGAAATTCTGATTCTGGAAGTTCAGTTAAGTCACTCAGTCGTGTCCGACTTTGCGACCCCATGAATCACATCATGCCAGGCCTCCCTGTCCATCACCAACTCCCAGAGTTCACCCAAACTCATATGCATGGAGTCGGTAATACCATCCAGCCATCTCATCCTCAGTCATCCCCTTCTCCTCCTGTCCCCAATCCCTCCCAGCATCAGGGTCTTTTCCAATGAGTCAACTCTTCGCATGAGGTGGCCAAAGTACTAGAGTTTCAGCCTCAGCATCAGTCCTTCCAATGAACACCCAGGACTGGTCTCCTTCAGGATGGACTGGTTGGATCTCCTTGCAGTCCAAAGGACTCTCAAGAGTCTTCTCCAACACCACAGTTCAAAAGCATCAATTCTTTGGTGCTCAGCTTTTTTCACAGTCCAACTCTAACATCCATACATGATCACTGGAAAAACCATAGCCTTGACTAGATGGACCTTTGTTGGCAAAGTAATATCTCTGCTTTTTAATATGTTGTCTAGGTTGGTCATAACTTCCCTTCCAAGGAGTAAGTGTCTTTTAATCTTATGGCTGCAATCACCATCTGCAGTGATTTTGGAGCCCCAAAAAATAAAGTCTGGCACTGTTCCCACTGTTTCCCCATCTATTTCCCATGAAGTGATGGGACCAGATGCCATGATCTTAGTTTTCTGAATGTTGAGCTTGAAGCCAACTTTTTCACTCTCCTCTTTCACTTTCATCAAGAGGCTTTTTAGTTCCTCTTCACTTTCTGCCATAAGGGTGGTGTCATCTGCATATCTGAGGTTATTGATATTTCTCCCGTCAATCTTGATTCCAGCTTGTGCTGGGAAGTTACAGGGAGGCAAAACCAGATTTACAGGCAGGTCTTTATTTGTTTATAGCAAATCAGCTTTACTTCTTCTTTTGTCTACAAAATAACTGGTGGTGTTGACTGCCCACTCTCTATCTCACACACCTCGTTCTAATTGTCTCTTCTTGTTCTTCTGTGTATGTACCATGTTGTAGCCTAGACATGATGAGACCAGAGAGGCTATTTCACACGGTGACTATTTTAATTTTTTTCAATCCACTTTCTCATGATGCACTAAGGTCCTTGAATTTTTTTAAATTTTTAACTGAAGTGCAGTTGATACACAATATTGTATTAGTTTCAAGTGTACAGCAAAGTGATTCAGACATACTTATACACATGTATGTGTGTGTGTGTGTGTGTTCAGTTGCTTCAGTAGTGTCCGACTCTGTGACCCCATGGACCATAGCCCACCAGGCTCCTCTGTCCATGAGATTTTCCCAGCAAGAATGCTGGAGTGGGTTACCATACCCTCCTCCAGGGGACCTTCTCAACCCAGGGATTGAACCCACATCTCTGTGTCTCCTGCATTGCAGGTGGATTCTTTATAGCTTGAGCCATCAGGGAAGCCAATATATATACATATTTTTTTTCAAGATTAATTCCATTTTCAATTATAAGATATTGAATATGGTTCCTTGTGCTATACAGTAGGTCCTTGTTGCTTATATATTTTACGTATAGTAGTTAGTATCAGTTACTCTCAGACTCCTGATTTATCCCTTCCCTCCCCGTCTTTCTCCTTTGGTAACCATAAGTTTGTGTTTTTCTGTGTCTGTGGATCTGTTTTGTATCTAGATTCATTTGTATTATTTTAAAATTCTGCCTCTAAGTGATGTTGTAGTATCTGTCTTTCTCTATTAGGTGCAAACCCATCCCTTGTCAAGAGAGTGGAGGTGGTTTCCTAACAACCAACATGATCCTGTTCCTTTTTTTAAAATTTATTTATTTTTATAGCTGGTTGGGGCTTTCATTGCGGCCTGAGAGCTTTCTCTAGTTGTGGACAGCAGAGACTACTCTTCGTCGTGGTGCGCTGGCTTCTTATTGCGGTGGCTGCTCTCGTTGCAGAGCTATGGTGCACAGGCTTAGTTGCTCCACAGCATGTGGGATCTTCCTGGACCAGAGATCAAACCTGTGTCCCCTGCATTGGCAGGCGGATTCTTAACCACTGGCCTACCAGGGAACTTCCTTTTAAAGAGAGGAGTTTCTTATATGTGTGATGCTGACTCTATTCTGTTATAGCACAGTTCAGTGACAATGTTCAGAGATCCTCACTCCAAAGCTGGGGATGTCACATAGAAAATGGAAAATACAGGGCAAGACTTGTGGCTCGTTGTATTGGGATTTTTCCCCACATGTTATTTGTTAACATTCTTTCTGAATATATATCAAGAATATTGTCATATGTACCAAAAAACAGTATGAATAGCATAGTAAATACCCATAACTCACCATTCCCTTTCAACAGTTGTTAACATTTGGCAATATTTGCTCTGTCTGTGTATATAGATAAACACACATATGTGTAATAGTGATATATATTCCTCTTCAGTATAGAAAGAATATTTAAGGAACCGTATATCTCTGGGATTTGAATACATTAGTGATACCTACATTCCCTCATCAAAGCACTAAACAACTTAGTATGGAAACAAATGATGAAACATGAGGATAATACTTGACTGTATATGAAGATCAACTCCTTGTAATCAGTTGCTATTTTAAATGTTTGTCTATGTGCCCTTTACACTGGGAACTTTTAGGTATTTTCCTGTGAGGATGTGGGACAGGCTGGGAAGACCGTGGTCCCTGGTGTGGCGGTCCTCAGGTGCCCTCCCCACCGACCAATTTGTGAGCTCTGTGCGCTGGGCTGGATGACTCACTCAGCCTCACTAGGATGGAATTTCTTCTGTAAATAAAAAAAAGAGAGAGAGAGAGCTGGGTTAGATAACTGAAGTGTTTTCCTTCAGTTCTGAAATACTGAGATTCTAAGAACCAAGTTGAAACTTTGTGTACAAACCTAGATGGAATGAAGAACTTCAATAAACATTTTACATATAGATTGAAATTTACTGAAGGTCAGTAAATTCCATGTAACTTCGTGGTCAGTGAAGAGAAATTCTGAATGTAGGACTTAGCATTTTAAGGACAATTGAAAACTATAGATTATCCCTGAAAACTATCTGAGTTTTCAGAATACCTGGGTATGAGGTTGTGTCATAGTTTTGATTTTTTTTCATACAGATACAGCTGAAAAGGTCCAAATGCATACAGCTTTTTGATTAGATGTGAAATACATAACTGCTTCATTTGGCTATCACTGAAATTTCTAAATGATTTACCTATTTAAATGTTTGCATTCTGCTCTCCGGTATACTTTTTCTGTGTTGAGGGAGGATGTGAGTTAGGAAATGACTGGGACAGATGGATTAATATCTAACGTCAAGTGAAATATTCTTTTAGTTAAATCATGTTTGAGGTTGTCTTACAAGGTTTGGGGAAGATTTTCCCCTATTTTTTTCCCTCTAACAAAATGTATACGTCTGAGATTAGTGTGAATCAGTTTGAGATACAATGAGCTCTTGGGAAATTATTTTTTTTTTCTTCTTCAAGAACTGATGAATTTTTTTCTCTATATAGATCAGCTGACACTGTCAGCATGTGTCATCTTAGATTTAATCTGTTGTTAACAAACTGAATACATCTGCCCCAGCACACAATAATAGAAACTTTAATCTGAAGGCAGTTAGTGAAATTTCCAGCAAAATCTTGTCAGTGTAACATCTGCCCTAATAAACAACGTTAAAGGTGGGGAGGTATAGGAGACAGAGGTATTGCTATCCCTAATGTAAATTTCTCTTTGCTGCTTACCTGCCAATCTTGGGATTCCTAAAGTTAATTCTTCCTAGAGTTTTTTGTTTTTAACTGTTTGGTCAGAAGATTACACTGCTACAGGCCAGCTAAAAGGGATGTATTTTTTTGAACCTCTTCCATTGTTTTTAAAATCATTGTTTGTGTTGTAATCCTTTCAAAATGCTAGCCAGTAGCTGCTTTCCTGTTTAAAGAGTGAGGGCTTTCCATGGGCAGATCACCTTCGTTTAATTCTCTGAAACTACATACTTAATTCTTAGCAACAGTGCATTTTTAGCATCAAGAACACATTACCAAGAAAAACTGAATATGGTAAACAAGTAGAAAAATAAGCCTTAGTTGTCTAAAAAGGTAATTGTGTCTTGCTTTTGGCGCCTTATATATACATCCCACTTGGTACAATTAGCCTCTGTAAACATTTGACCGTCTTTGTAGTGGAAATGTTATGTATTTCAGGAAGCAGATGAAGGAAGGTTTTTCAGATTGATTCCTAATATAGCTGGTTTACTTTTCATCATTGGTGTTACTTTGGTGTTTTATTGCATTAGAATGTATCTGTGATTGTTCATATAAACTTTCAACCAATTTGCTTAAATATTGGAAGCTGGCAGGATGTGGAACAAGCATGGCATTGTGGAGAATATCACCCTGGCCCGAGTCAAGGGGAGAATGCTGTGAAAGCATTGTGCTAATTTTAGCTTACAAAGAGGATGAAGATAAACTGCCTACCGCTAGTTTGCCATATGCTATCCTGGTGATAATATTCGAGTGCAAAATATTCCATAGAGAGCCTTATTGTTTCAGTAAGAGAAGCTTGGTTAAGAGTTAAGCAAATTTCTTCTCAGTAAGTTTATAAGAAATAATGAAGTAAAACAATTCTCAAATGCAGGTAGATGAAATCTGCTCAATTTATTTTGGCTTTATTGACTTTCATGGGAGTTGACAGAATTAGTTTTGGTTTATATGTGATCCAATTTTATCTATTTTTCACATGTAAATCTTAAAAATCAATCTGAATAAATATTGATCTCTTTCAGAGAAGCAAAAATATAGTTGGGATTGCATAAAACTGCTTAAGAGACAGCATCCCTTGAAGTTCAATAAAGGAATAAAGTGATCTGTTCAACCGGTTTTAAAATAACACTTTAAAAAGCCTTTTTAAAAATGAAAAAGTCAAAATCCATTCCATTTCCATATTTGGCAAATACAGCGCCTACAGTTTCACCGAAGAGTGTTTGACCTATTTATTTGTCACTGAGACCACTTCACAGTGAAGGGATTGTTAGTTCCTGCAAAACTGAGAAAAATCCAATGTGCATAGCGCATTTGCAGATGGAAACGGACTGTGTAGCCAGATTTGGAGGGTGGGTTGGCTGGAAGCTTTGTGTTAACAACTGGTGAAAAGCTTGACCTTTGCATGACCTAGGTCAAACAAACCCCCAACTCAAGAGCTCTCCTTTGACATGGATACCTGTTTGGAAAAAGGGACCAAAATGGGAGGGATGAAGATAAAATTATGTTCTGGACTTGCAAGCTTGCTTTTTTAAACATTCTCGTTCACATGACTATTTGGGGGCATAGCGTGCATTGTGGAGTATCATAAAGGACCACAAACCTGTTTGTAGTGTCAAGGGGAAAAGATGATTGAGAAACATTCCTTTTTTCCTTCCTTCCTTTCGTTCTGTCTTTCTCTTTCTTTCTCTCTTTTATACAAGCAACACATAGGGTTCTCCCCACCCACCATTGCAATATGATCTGGGTCGTGATTCAGAGTTGAATGAATGGGCTGAGCTCCACTGATGAAAACATTTGATAATGTGGAAAATAAAAGCCCTGGCAAGGAGGAGATGGCAACGCTTCCATTGTTTGTCCCCACACTTTGTTTTTATAGGGGTTCTCACAGGAACAAATAAATTGGAGTAAATAAAAGCAAAATAGCACTGTGAGTCCATATCGTGGCCTCACACATGCTCACGAGTCAACTTTGGCAGGAAACTAGCCCAGGGTCTGTTCCCGACCATTTGCGTTGCATCTTTATCTCTCCGGTTCATTGTTTGCCTCCAAGTGCTTAAACCTCAACTTCCCAAGTAAAAGCTTCCTGTTGCTTGCTTTTAAATATAGTTTTGTTACAACAACAACACAAAAATGAAGAGATGTGTTAAGGAAGCCGACTGATGACAAAAGGAATAAAGCAGATCTAGTCTGCTGTGATTCTGAAACTTCAGGGCTCAAATGCATGAGGCTAGGCACTCCTGATACCATCAATCATAGTCCCTTTTGGCTACTCAACTAGAGGAACCAACCCTCTGCCTTCACAGGAGGTCAAGAGTGAAGCAGAACAATGAAAATGGTCAGCATTTCTGACCTTTTGCTGTGTTTGGCTTCACTTAGGTTTTAACTTTTCAGCTTTGTTTGTGGCTGGAGTTTTTTGTGCTTTCAGTCGCAGGTTTGAGGAGATCACCCTTTATTAATTACGCTCCTGTTTTGAGATCCTGTAATGTCAGGATTTCTGAAAAATTCTGTCCATGCCTATGGAAAATATGGTTCTTATTCCTTCTTAATGGATGAGAGTTACTCAGATACTTCCTGCAATTTTGGAGGAAAACGCAGCAGTTTTCTCAGGACTTGGATATAAACAACATTGTTTATGCTGTTTCCACTCTTGTAGTCCTCTGTTTGTGCAAGCTGTAACACAAGTGGGTCTGTTTTGCATTTTAAAAATTAGTGCGTGTTTTTAGAATCAATCTATTACGTTAGACCAAGAAATGCCATAAGAATGCACAGTTGGGGGCAGTCGCCAAATTCTGGCTTTCAAAACTTACTTGACAGCCATTTACAGCTCTGGTTCTTCCCTCACGTGTGAGCCTTGGTGCTCGCCTTTAATGCCATGTTGAAGGCAACTGATACTGGTCTCTGTCCTCTCCTTATTGCCTAATACACTGAAAGCTGCACCAGAAAATTATTAATATCACTCAAATGACCTTTTTGGAAAAATTGAAGTATAGTTGATTCATAATGTTTTGTTAGTTTTAGGTGTACAGCATAGTGATTCAGTTCTACGTATACACACACACATACAAACTCTTTTTCAGATTCTCTACTCTTATAGGTTATTACAAAACAGTGAGTGTGGTTCTCCATGCTATACAGCAGGTCCTCGTTGTTTATTTTATATATAGTGGTGTGTTAATCTGTTACTCCCAAACTCCTAATTTATAAACCCCCTTTCTCTTTTGGTAACCATAAGTTTGTTTTCTGTATCTGTGAGTCTGTTTCTATTTTCCAATGACCCATTGTTTTTTCTTTTCAAAACATTTTTATTAGAGTATAGTTGATTTACAATGTTGTTAGTTTCTGCTGTACAGCAAAGTGTATCGGTTATATATACATATATCCACTCTCAATTCTTACTGAAGAATTCAGGAGCAACAATAGTGTTGTATGTACACTTCTTTCTTGAAGTGATTTATTGCTATGACTCTCTGTATTTTTAGTATTTCTTTCTTAAAAGAGCAAAGACAAGTTAGAAGGAAATTGTAGGAAAGCTAACTTCCATCAAATGGCCCTTTTGAAAAGAATACCCATCGTGCCAGAATGTGAGCAGTATTGTGAAAGTATAACATAGTACAGCTATTTAATAATGAATCTGTTATAGTCTCTAGTAATACAATGAATTAAGATCTAAAGGAAAGGAGCTCATTAAGATATGAAGAGTGAGCAAAAACTTAACCTGTGTGTGTGTGTGTGTGTGTGTGTGTATAATGAAGGAAGGCCAAGTGGAGGGCAGCTGTGGGAGACCCCCTCACACAGACAAGCTGGAGAGGCTCCTCCAGTACCCTTGAAGTCCTCCCAGAACAGAAGAGGGAGCCAGCTTCCACTCTCTGAATTCTCACTGCCCTGACAGACACAAGACCATGTGTTCTGGAGGGGAGAGTCAGACGTGGAAGATGACACATGTATACCTATGGCCAATACATATGGATGTATGGCAAAAACCATCATAATATTGTAAAGGAATTATCTTCCAATTAAAATAAATAAAATTTTAAAGAAAGAACGTAGACGATGCCTACAGGTTGTTTTGGCCCATGAGGGCAGGATGTGGGCTTCTGTAAATTTTCTAAAGCAAGACTCTGGGTGGAGTGCTGAGGTCTTAATCCTTTATCCAGCTGTATTTGCCAAGCTCAACACTGCACAAACATGGTCGATAACTCTTTCACTTGGTTGCCTTCTCTCCTGTGCTCTTGAGAGACTGCCTCCTGGGCACTAAGCTAAGAAAATCGCTGCTCTCCTCTGGCCGGGTGCAGCAGGATAAGGATGTCAGGAGAATGCAGACTCTCCTTCCTTTCTGCAAGTCTGCAGCTGATTCTGGGTTGAGCATTCCCAGCCCCCATCTGCTTGTTTCTGGAGATCCTTAGAGCAGAAGCCGGAGAAAGAGACAGAGAGAGAGAGAGAGGGAGAGAGCGTGCGCTCCTTGGTTGTTTTTGCTGACCTGGCCTCCTAGCTGATGGCCAGACATTTCTATATCAGAGCGAGTGAAAAGAAGGGGTACCAAGTGACTGTCGCTCATTTGTAAGAACCAGTTGGAAAAGTCTTTGTCCTATTCAGGAGACTGGAAGTTTGTGTCATTGCTCTGAGGAGAGTTGCATATCCTTGTGTATGTTGTCGAACACATTTGGGGGGGCTGTTATTATACCCTTACTTTTGGATAAGTTGTCACCCATTCCCATGTAGGTAGGGGTACCTCGTCTTCATAAAGAGGAGTCAGAGAAAGCCTGTGTCACCAAGGTTGGCTTTCAGCCTTGGGGATGGACTTTGGAACCATGTCACTGGACAGAGAAGCCCATGTAGCCCAAGCACATCAGCAGATGACCCATGATAATAAAACCCTAAATTGCATGTGACTGGTTTGTCTGAGAGATCGCCTGCGTCTCTTAGCACCCCGAGGCAGCTAGAATCAGCGGACATGGTGGTACTTACTACTCCACAGTGTGATCTTGAAGGTATCATTTGGAGCTGAATCCGGGGTCCAAGCCTCTCTCCATCTCTCTCATCATTCTCCCAATGATACAGTTGTTACCATTTGGACAGAAATGTATACTTTGGTTCTGTCTATTGTAATCCCATCTCTCTTAGTTTACCATGGGGCCTTGCTGTTTTCCTAACTGTAATATCTGTACCTTATGTTACAGTTATATGTTGCATGCTGAGTTGCCTTAAAAACTGAGAGATTTGGTCATATGAAAATTGTTAGTACTGTGGTTTCTTTACTTCTTTATAAGTGAATTCCCCATTTCAACTGTTTCTTTAGAAAATGATCTTGGTTTTCTTCTACCATCATATCAATAAAAATAAAGTAAGCCAAGAAGTTATCATTACTTTTCACATAGCCTATGTGAAGTGGATACATAGGACACCCACTTGTTATGATGTGAATTTTCATTCACTGAAAATGAGCAGGAACAATATATTCCTGACCATTTGATTTCCCCCTTTGGCCGCACATTGTGACTCCCCTAACAGCAAAGCACACCATCCACTGTCAGACACTCTCTAATGCTCTTTCTAATAAATAGAGCAACTAAAAATACGGATGTTCTTCATTAAATGTAAAATGATCATTTTAACTGCTTCTGCTCTGAGTGACCCATCCATCACTTAATCAGACCAATTTAAGCAGAGAGAGAGAGATTGAAAATACAAGTGGATCATCTGTCTGTATTTCATTTGGTGGCAATATGAGTAGAATTTAAGCTTCAGATGAGCCTTTAGCCATCTCATTGTTTCCTGTGCAAGTGTCACTGTCTTCAGTGTGTACAGGTGGCGGCGTAATAGGCTGGCTGGAAACACAGACTTAACACAGACCAATGAAGATCATACTTCGCTAGTTTACTTCTGACGAAAAAGAGTCGCTTGATGTCAGAATCGTCCCCAGCCTCTCCTGTCCTTTCCATCAGTGGAATCAGCCACTCAATCAGTTGTTCCGGCTGCAGTAGCTCTCCTCCTATAGAAATGAGGATTTTGCAAACTCACAGAATGTATAACCACACTCTTTGTTAAATTTTCCTGATAATGTATTCTGTATTTTCCATGTATATGAAGAGAGTGGAACTAACCCAGGCAAGAAGTTGAACTTTTTTCTGTAGGCAAGCAAAAGCTATAAAGATAAATGTGCTTTCTGACTGCCCCCCTCCCAACACATTCCTGCATTAACTCTCAAGAAATGTTGTGCATTTAGGATCTCAGTCTGACATTCATTCAACAAACACTGGCTGCCTACTAGTGGGAGGTCCTAAGGATACACAGTGGTGAGCAAGACCCACTGCTGCTGCTGCTGCTAAGTTGCTTCAGTCGTGTTCAACTCTGTGCGACCCCATAGATGGCAACCCACCAGGCTCCCCTGTCCCTGGGATTCTCCAGGCAAGAACACTGGAGTGGGTTGACATTTGTTTCTCCAATGCAGGAAAGTGAAAAGTGAAAGTGAAGTCACTCAGTCATGTCCGGCTCTTAGCAACCCCACGGACTACAGCCTACCAGGCTCCTCTGTCCATGGGATTTTCCAGGCAAGAGTACTGGAGTGGGTTGCTATTGCCTTCTCCACTGACTGTGCCCAAATTGCTTAGAGTTCAGTGGGGATGGCTAGAGGATAAACAGGCCATGGAGAGACTTCCCTGGTGGTCCAGTGGTTAAAAATCCGACCTGCCAGTGCAGAGGACACAGGTTCCATCGCTAGTCCAGGAAGATCCTGCATGCCGTGAAGCACTTCAGACTAAGTGCTCCAGAACCTGTGCTCCGCAAGGAGAAGCCATTGCAATGAGGCCTGTGTGCCATGCCTAAAGAGTAACCCCTGCTCGCCGCAGCTAGAGAAAGCCATGCACAGCAACAAGGACCCAGCACAGCCAAAAATAATTAAAACTAACTAAATAAATAGGCCATGGAAATATAGTGGAACACCCACTGTAATTGTAGGCACCTGGAATATGCATCTACTTCTGTCTTGGAGAATCATAGAAGTTCTCCTCAAGAAGGGGCATTTTTACACTATTTCACATTCTCCCAAGAGTTTTCACATGTATAATCCCACTTGTTCCTCAGAACGCCCTTTTGAACCAGCTAGTTCTTTTATGACCACTGTGGATGGAGGAAGGAGGACTCGGCAAATGGAATCATTTGACAAAGGCGACACAGATAGGAGGGGCTGCCCTGGAAAGTCAGAACTGGGCCCTGGCCTCTGGGTCAGTCATGAGTTGTCTGTGTTTGGGGATGTGGGGGGAAACTTGGAGAGATGAGAAATAGTGGCCTGACGTTGTGAAATCACTGTGTGACCATCTGGGAATTTGGCCCCGATTCACTGCCAAGTTTAAGAAGACCTGGAACAACCATTTCACATTCAAATAGCCCAGGCAGAGCTTCAAAACACCCACTTTCCCATATTAAAAAAAATAAGGCAAACAAACAAGGACAGAAGAGAGACAGTGAACATGATCACTCAGAGCAGCTTTCATAATTTCAGTTACATCCTTTCTTTTGTGATAACAAATAGTCACATACCATGTGCTGGAAGTTTTTAGGCTTCTCTGATGGACATCATCTTCCCATAACTGATTCTTCTAAGTTATGTATTTTTAACCCGATCCCACACATGTCTTTGCACTAGTGAGGGGACCAAATATCTAGTTTTGGGCCTGCAGTGACCCACGCTTCAACTTTCAAGTCTTTTTGCTCAGGCCAGACTGTGCCTTGTGCCAGCTCCTGTTCTTCCTGTGGTTGTCTCTCTTCAATGAGATGGAACTCATTGCTCCAAGTATTGCAGAGATGCCCGGCTTTTGGAGAATTCCTTCAGAGAGGTTTCTGGAAGGGAGAATTCCTTGGGTATGCATGAGATACAGAGAGGAGGGCTATGTTTCCCACATCTGTTTCAGTGCCTGATATGGAAATTGTATCTCACCAAACATCTGGGTTTGAATGGATGCAAGTTAGGTCTGTCTCCTGGGTTGGTATGCCAGATGAGAAGGCAGGACATGACCTAGAAGTTATGCTAGAGTCTGGCAACTCAGGAGGCTGGGGAAGAGTGGAAGCATCCTCACCCTACCCCACACCCACCCCCACCCTCCCAGTTATTAACAGGACTAGAGCTTGGAGCATCTAACCTCGCTCAGTAGAGAAGCTGGCAGCTGGGTGGTCCAAGAAATAACATCCAAAGGGAGTAGCAAGCTCAGGCTGGCATTTCAGGATACCTAGTCTGATAGGTGGGGCCAGCAACAAGGAATTCTAGGCCAGAGGCCAACTCAGAAGCCAGGAGAGGCTGGGATTGGTTTTCTGAGGTCTGTTTTTGAAGGAGAGGATCCCTCCAGCTGGGAGCAGTATTCAGTCCTGGAAAAGAAGGCTGGCAGGGGCTGGGAGATGGGAGGGGAATAGAGACTCCTGCCAGTTTGTGGTCAAGAGCAAGACCAGACCCAGAAGAGGACCAGGAGCAGAGTGGGGAATCCAGAGACATGCCTGCACTGGAGGATGTATCTGAATGAGGAGAGGGAGTATGTTGAGTGGCTTTGGGTGAAGGTGAGCAGTTCTGTGAATCTAGGTCTGGGAAAGTATCATGGGACCGAGCAGCTTTGACTCTTTCAGTCTTGTGGGAAGAATGTCTCAGAAACTGAGTGGGGCCCTGGGTCCCAGGCAGAGCTTATGAAGAGGCAGCTACAAGGCTCAGGAAAAGAAAAGAACAAACTGGAAAAGAGAGCAGGTGCTGGGTGCATCAACCCCCTTTCCATGGGAGGGAGGGTCTCAGCTCCTCCTTTCTGCCCTAGGTAGATTTCCAATTAGCATGTAGGTGACATCGTCACTGAAAACCACACAGGTCAGTCGCTGCCCCCCACCCCCTTGCGTCCTCTGCTCCAGGCTGGTATCCACGAGGCAACCTTGTTTGGATGTCTATACCCTGCCCCTGCCCAGGAGGAGAGATCTTCCTTTCTTTGATACATAAATGGTGAGAGAAAATCAGTTCTGATGGGAGCTTGTGGTCCATCCATCTCCTTCCCACTCCTCTCAGGTGGAGCAGCCTGGCTGCACCTGTCCTGAGTGGACTCCTGATTCCAGAGGGTGCGGGGCGGGGGTCTCAGAAAGGGTAGTCCTCCTGCCCCCACATACACACAACTTTCCTACTAGCAGAACTGCAGACTCCTGACACGGAAAGACAGTTGGACGCCGTAGTGTGGTGCTAAGAGATGTGTTCTCTGTTGTGTTTTATGCCCATGTCCTAGGCATAGGCATTTTTGTCATTTTGTAGGTGACAACTCAGAGGCCCTAGGAGGTGGCAGGGGCCTCTGTGGGGTGACGCTCTAGCTAACACAGGCCTCCCTTCTGCATTTTGATGGCTGGTTCCTCAGTTTTCCACCTCTTAAGTTTTTCGGTATGACTTTCTCTTTTAATTTTCCGAGGTACCTTCAAGGAAGTCCCCTCACTGTGGCTATTTTTGACACCCTCCCATTCCTGTGTGTGTTCTTCAGATCTGTAAACACTCGGTATTTGTTTTCTTTCTTGTGCATTTCAGAGGTGGTTTTTATACGTAACCCTTCCCCATTCCCTTTGCCTAAGGAACAGCCACTCATGTGGCATCTGAGGTTGCTGCTTCTGTATCTCCTTTATCTGTGACTTCAGTAGAAAGAGTATGATCCAGGAGCTGTTACAAAGCCCACATTATGGGTCAGATTTTGTTCTGCTGTGAACGACATGCATGAGAAACGACACTGTTCGTTCTGGAAGATCTTTCTAGAAGCTAAAGAAGTGCACCTAGATCATCATCATTATCTAATTGAGTGTTAAATGGAGAGGCTAACTCTGGAGTGGTTAGAGGTTTAGCCTTGAGCTAGATCTGGATTCAAATTCACTGGGAACTCTATTTTCTAGGTTAAACAGTTAGATGGAGTCACTGATTCAATGAACATGAATTTGAGCTTGTAGATAGTAGAGGACAGAGAGATAGTAGAGGACAGAGAAGCCTGGCATGCTCTAGTCCATGGGGTTCCAAAGAGTCAGACATGACTTAGTGACTGAACAACAACAAAGAGTAGGCTGTTTCCTTTTCTGTGTATTAGGGTTACTGCAAGGACAACAAGAGATAATTCAGAAAAGCAGCTAGCGTGGCTTGTGCTCTCTGTGAAGCCTGTAAGTATGAGTTATTTCTGTTGGCTACTAAAACAGTCTTTGAAAGATCCATAACACGTAAAGAGTTTTTGAAATCGGGAGAAATTGATTTTTTACTGTGATAATTTAGCTGTAATGTCTAAGGATTTCGTAAGAATTAGTTAGTAGAAAATAAAGGCTAGACACCATTTCAAGTATCTAGTAAGTGCTCAATAAATGCTAGTTTTCATCATTACTAACATAGTCTATCCCTGGTCTCACTATCTGGACAAGGGGATGGATTGCTGCTGCTGCTGGTGCTTAGTTGCTTCAGTTGTGTCTGACTCTGTGTGACCCCATGGACAGTAGCCCACCAGGCTCCTCTGTCCATGGAATTCTCCAGGCAAGAATACTGGAGTGGGTTGCCATCATCTCCTCCAGGGGATCTTCCCAACCCAGGGATTGAACCCAGGTCTCCCACATTGCAGGTGGATTCTTTACTGTCTGAGCCACCAGGAAAACCCAAGAATTCTGTAGTGGGTAACCTATCCTTTCTCCAGGGGATCTTCCCAACCCAGGAATCGAACCAGGGTCTTCTGCATTGCAGGCGGATTCTTTACCATCAAGGGATGGACAATAGTTGACAATTAGCCCTGTAATGGACAATTAGCCCTGTAATTCTTTTTTTAAAAAAAATGTTTATTTAGTTATTTGGCTGTGTTGTTAGATGTGGTGCTCGGGGTCTTCACTGCAATGCACACTGGCTTCTCCCTAGTTGGGTGTGGCCTCCAGAGTTGACGGACTCTAGTCGTGGTGCTGGCTCAGTTGCACGCCACATGTGGGATCTTAGTTCCTTGACCAGGGATTGAGCTTGTGTCCTCTGCATTGCAAGGTGGATTGCTAACCATTGGACCACCAGGGAGGTCCCCTAACCCTGTTATTCTTTAGAGTATCTTGATTTTCCTAGACCTTAAAGATACTTTCTTATCTGAATGAACTCCCCCTCTCAACATTTGTAAACCAAGAACAAAACCTTTGCTAGTGACAACCACGATGGAAATATTTAGAGAGCAGAGGGCAAGATATCAGGAATGAAACTATTTGGGGTGGGAAGTGAGAACCTGTATTAATCAAAATTGTTTCTAGTATATCACCATCCAGCCATGGGCTGCCAGCTTCCTGTGATAGGACTCTTTGTAGACTGCCCTGCCTACCCTTTTTACTCTGAAGCCCACCCACAGAGTTCAACATCACTTCAGGGTTTTTTGGGGAAATTGAAGAAAAGAAAAAACGAAAAACACATGCCATGCTAGGAGAGTGGGTATATTTATTTTGGAAAAGTTTGGCTCCTGGAAATGAGAATGGGATTGGGGGAGGAGCCATGACAGGAGTGGCAAGGACTGTTTCCCTGCTTGGGCTGAGGGGCTCAAGATAAATGTTCCCTTGTTCAAAGAACATCCTCCATAGCAAAGTCACCACAGGGACTAGAATTCACTGAGCTGAGCCACCACTGCCAGATGTGGAGTTAATCACTTAATGCAGCCTATTTTGCTTCATCTGCCCAATAACTCTAAGGTGCAAGTACTATTACTATGGGCTTCCCTGGGCAGCTTAACCGGTTAAAAAAAAAAATCTGCCTGCAATACAGGAGACCCCAGTTTGATTCCTGGGTCGGGAAAATCGCTTGGAGAAGGAATAGGCTACCCAGTTCGGTATTCTTGGGCTTCCTTGGTGGCTCAGCTGGTAAAGAATCTGCCTGCAATGTGGGAGACCTGGCTTTGATCCCTGGGTTGGGAAGATCCCCTGGAGAAGGGAAAGGCTAGCCACTCCAGTATTCTTTGCTGGAGAATCCCCATGGGCAAAAGAGCCTGGCATGCTACAGTTCATGAGGTCACAAGGAGTCGGACATGATTGAGCAACTAAGCACAGCACAGCAGTATTACTATGCTCATTTTTTTCCAGTGGGGCAAAACTGAAGCTTGGAGAGGTTAAGTAACTTGCCCAGAGTCACACACTAATTAAGCAGGAAGATGGGACTTCCATGAACCTAGGCAGTCCAACTCCAGAGGCTAAACCTTCTCTTAGAACAGCTCCAACACCTCCAACAGAGGAGGCGAGAAGCGAGGTGTAGTAAATGCTGAGGAGATGGTAAGGAGGAGGACTGTAGCACTCACAGAAAGAGGAGTCACCAGTGAGGGCATCCTGGCTTGTTTCTTCATCCTGGAGACATCAGTGAGGTTGCCTGCTCACATGAGTACCTGAACAGCCCTGCCCTCAGGCTTGTCCAGCGGGCACAGGTACATTTCATCGTGTGGAGGGATGGGAGGCTGTCCCCGTCTTGCCCTGTAGCTAGGCATCCTCAGGCACCTGCTGGCTTTTGGTGTCCTGGGGGGAAGATGCTCCAGAGCCTTGCCAAGATGAACCTGGTGGTCCTTGGACAAGCAGCGCAGCATCCACATCTCCTAGGAGCTTGTTAGAAATGCATAATCTCAGGTACCTTCCCTGCTAAATCCAAACCTGGACTCTTTTTAAAAAAAAACTTTTTATTTTATATATTGGAGTATAGCTGTTTAACAATGTTACGATAGTTGAGTCCCACAGCAGAGCGACTCAGTCACACATCCGCATATTTCCATGCTCCCTCAAGCTCCCCTTCCATCCAGGCTGCCACAAAATCCCTGGCACACATTAAAGCTGAAATGGCACTGCTCTAAAAAGTTTTATGTTTATTCTGCCCACCAAGGACAAGTCACCACTTTTCAGAGTGTGCTGATTTCGGAGTGTGCAGGCTCCGGTCCCTAATTAATTGAGTGGCTGGTGTGTGTGGCGGCACACACCTACATGAGAGCTGGAGTCTTAGATAATCAGAAAGAAGGTTGGGTGTCTTCACAGACACATATCAGTAATTCTCCATCCTCTTCTTTCAGAAACTGTTTTAGATGGCTATAAAATAAATGAATAAGTGAATAACAAGTGTGTTTTTTTTAAAAACTACGATTTCTTTCTTGCCCATTTTCCTGCTACCTCTACTTCATATCTCTTCCTTCTCCCCAAAGACTTGCTAATCTACATTTCACAACCTCGTTCCATTTGACTTTGTGCAAAGAAATCTGTGCAGAATATCATCTCCTTTTTTCCTCCTTGATCCATGGCATTTCTCTCACTCCAGCTTCTGTCCCAGGAGGTGGGTCCCACTCTCTCATCCACAGTAATCTGCCTTCCGCTGCCTTGGTGCCCTTACTGTACACACCATGACCTTGCCTCACACCTCCTGATAAATGGAGAGCAGAATAAAAGGGCATCAGTAAGGAGTGAGGAGGAGAGTGCCCACAAGTACCTGGAGGGAAGATCCCTAGGAAGCCAGGCCGGTCAAGATGGACTGATGCCCCACATTTAACCAACGCACAGAGCTCAGTGCCAAGGCTCTGTTCATCCAGCCACACAGACCAGAGAAGTGAGAGCGAACACAGGGATAGAGTTCCCACAGGATGGAATCCACACCTTATCCTGGTTTATCTGGAGTCCTTCAAAAATAATGTGGTCCAGATGAACAGAATCCTACTTTTTTTAAATAAAAAATATTTTAAAAATATTTTAAGATGTAGGGACATTTTTAATGAAACTGTCTCCAGACTATTTGTATGCTCTACCATATCTGATTACAATCAAGTTAAAAAATAATTGGAAGTCAGTAGATACGTGAGTTATGGCCCTGCACCTTATCTTTTCTTGTTTATACAGCCTCTTTAGCATTTGTAGAGCTGCTTTCCCCAAAGCTAAATGGCTCTGGTGTGCTGTGCTTTTTAGGTGCTTATTTTTTGCCTGTTAATCATCCTATATTTTTACAAAGATTTCAGCCTACAGACTATAAAGCAGGAAACCAGATGAGTAAACTTTTAAAAACTGTATCTAAAATAAACATAACAGTTCTCTGATTAAGGAGCTTTTGGTCATTTCTCTGTGAAAAGTCTATGAGCTTTAACTACATTTAATCTGTGATTTTTAATCCAGTGGTTCCCAAACTGGGATGTACATTTTAATCGTCTTGGAGCTTTAAAAATAGCTAATGCTGGACTCTCACACTCCAAAATACTAGTTTAATTGGTCTCGAGTACAGCATAAGGCATCAGCGTCTGTAAAAGCTGCCACGTGATTTCTCGTGTAGCCAAAATTGAGCAACTCTGCTTCTAATCTTCATGCCAGAGACATTTTTTTTTAATCCTACTTTTCAACTGTATCCTATACATTTTTTGAAGAAATGACCTCTGATAAATCAATGTTTTCCTATCTGTGTAAAAATGTGTGTGTGTGTGTGCACCTATATACATACACACATGCAGAGCATATAGAAGAATAAAAATAAATTATATGGCAAGCTTTGGAAGATATCACAAAGTAAATGATGTGTCTGCCTGTCTGTTAGAGTGTCATTTTTTGTTTGTTTGTTTTTTACTGACAAACCGTGTATTTTCATGGTAATATAGAACCTTGTGGCCATTCACTAGTATATATTTGATAACTGTTGGAAGGAATATTCTAAGCAATGAACTTGCCATACGCCACAAGTGAAGTGAAGTGTTAGTCGTTCAGTCGTGTCCGACACTGTGACCCCATGACTGTAGCTTGCCAGGTGCCTCTGTCCATGGGATTCTTCAGGCAAGAATACTGGAGTGGATTGCCATTTCCTTATTTTATTAGTAATTCATACATTAATATTAAAGAATAGGCAAATGCTGGGTCCTAACATACTTTCTGAGATGTTGATTCCAAACAAAAGTTTATGGTTTTATATTGTTTTACCTTTGCAATTGAAGTGTGTTCTCTTTTTGTTTCTTGGAAAGAAGTCGGGGATTTCCATTTTGTTTTATTGTTCGTATAAATACATAGATTTCAGTAATATTTTGCAGTACACTCACATCCTGAAGTTTCTAAGACTTCATTAAGGAGTTATGCTGTTTTTGCAGGGATTTTCCATGGTGTTTGGTTGTAAGAAATTGCTGAATGGATGAAAAATGAGTAAAATGTAGTTTTTTCTTCTTTCCTATTCATCATTGCTGTTTGTTTTCTGTGTGTAGGCAACTAATTTGCTGTTGTTTCTCTGGAGGGGGGATTTCAAGTCAAAGAGTCATACTGAGTTACTAGAAACAGGTATTCCTATCTCAAAAGAACAAAGGATACAATGATTTAAGGGAAAAAAAGTGGAAAATATTTAATTTTTGCGGTAGTTGTATTGTCCACTGTACTCTTATTTGTATGAACACTTAGATAAACTAAATCCAAAGTAAACTATAAATATGATTATTGGTTAACTCCATCTGACAATCTTACTTACTTACTTACTTCTAAATTCCATGAATTTAGAAAGTCCAGTTTCTTCCTTTAATCCCATCAACTACACATTAAAACTTTAACAAAAAAAAATTTTTTTTTTGTAATCTGTAAAAATCCAGCAAATATTTTCCTTCTGGGTCTCAGTTATTTAGTGAATTTCCTTCTTTGGTTTTCACTCAGTTATGTTTTATGCATTATTTGAGTCGACAATGAAGACAGAAGCTTAATGGAATGTGTGATTAATGGGAAAGAACTTATTCCAAATGTATTTCAATAGGCTGGCAATCTCTGAGTAATAAACACCCAAATTATGAATGAAATACACACACCACACACACACACATACACACACACACACAATGTCCAACCTGGATCTTTTACTCCTGTCCTCCATGCTTTGCATCTACAGGACCCATTTAGTACCATCATGGTTTCTGGAAGAAGCACTTGACTTCCCAAATAGAGGCCGGGGATTGGGGTCAGGGGTGGGGGTTGTGGGTTGTAACCATCAGTTACAACCATCAGTTAGGAAAGTGACACTGGGCTTTTTTGAAAGATTGGCATCCACTGATTAAAATACACAAGCCATATATATTTATTTTTAACTTTATATCTCTTCATGAAATCCTGCCATTAAAAGTTCATTTACTTTAACAGCTCTTTTAAAAATTCCAACACTTCTGGAAAGGTGAGAAAGGCATCGGTGATTCATTCCTAGTCTGAATTAATTCTTTCAGTTTGCCGGCTATCTGAAGTCTGCCTCAGGTCACCTAGACTGAAAGGCTGGGTATTGTGATTGGCAGGAGGTGACAGGTGGGATTTCATAACAGGAAGAGAATTGGTCCAGTAATGTGACCATAGTCACAAGTGCTTCTATAAGGCATTGGGATACTTGGAAATTCCAGGAGAGGGAAACGATTTAGCAGAGACGAGATACAAAAAAAAAAAGAGGTACTAAAGACAATTACATGTATTTTAGTATTTTCCTAGGCTGGCTCTATGCACAGAAATATGAGAAGAAACTCATCTTCCTCATTATTTTTGCACCTTCTGACTTCCTGTACCCAGGGCTCACCTGTCAGGTGGAACTTCATTCACTTAATGAATTACTTTGGCTTTTGATGAACTAGACTTGGAAAGTATCACCATTCATCACTTGCTTCTTCGGGAAAATATGTCCTGATGTCCAAGAGACCTGCTTACAAATTAACTCCAGGATGGGTGCCTAAATAGGGGTCCACCTGAATAGACTCTTTGTTTTCCCATTGTCCCTTCATTCTCCAGTTTTGGTTTGGAATGGAGAAATTTCTTAGGTTGAACCAGAAAGAGACACTGGAGGTTGAGGCTTTATGTGGTAAAATTTATGTAATATCAGAGCATGCAATGGAGAAGACACTGATGACCCCACAGAAATACCTTTATAGGTCACAACTCTTAGAAGCCTAGGGATGAGCACCTAAATCCTGACCACATCCCCCAAGGCCCTGTGTGGTCTTGCTCCTCTTTCCTCTCCAGCTTCACCTCCTCTTGCTTTGCCAGGTCCTGGTACTGTGGTTGCTTCATGCCTTCTCCAGACAGGTAGGGCCTCTGTACATGCAATTCCAACCTGCAATATTTCCCTTCCGTCTGCTGTTTCAGGCTGCCCACTACCGAGTTGACTTTTCTCTCACCTTCTGGAGATTTCTGCTCCAGATCACTCCCACCTAAGTCAATGTCCTTTGTTTCACACACTCATGGATTTATATTTCTTTCTGATGGAGTGCAGTTGTATACTTATTGCTGTGACTATTTTGTTTAACATCTGTGCCCTCTAACTGGAAAGCACATCGAAACAAGGACTCTTTTGGTTTGGTTCACCGTTTGTATCTCTAGGGGTTGGCATTCATGTTTGGGACATAGTAGGAATTCAGTACATTTTTGTTAAATGAATGAATGAATGATAAGAGTGACAGCTTGTGCAAAAGATGGATATATATCCAGAGCTCATTTTTCAATGCTACATTTACTCTTTAAAAAAGGAGACAGTAGGTTTATAGAGAGAGCTCCTGCTTCCAGGCTCAGCTTCTCCATCTCTTCCCTGGGGTTTCTGTGATATCAGGAGTCCACTAAAGGGCAGAGTGAGACTGTGAGCTCATTCCACAGTGGTTAACTATTAATAAATATCTGTCATAGTTTAACAAGCCTAAATTCAACTAGAAAGGAAAAGCCTCATAGTGAATTTCTGTGAAGCCAACCTTAGAAAGCATAGCTAGATATTTCTTTTTATAAGTGCCAAGAATATGTTTACTTAAAGTTTGCTCTTCTTAATCTCTTGATCTTCTCCTCTGCTCCCATTTCCTCCAACTTGTTGATCAGTACCACTGATGCATCTGTCCCACTGGGCATTTGCAAAGTCCCTTCTAGGACTCAGCACTGCCTGTTGTTGGGCAGGTACCAACAACACCTCATCTTGGTTCCCAAAGGAACTACCTCAACAATTTCAGGAAAGCTGTGGTGGTTAAATAAAAATATATGAGAGTCTGCTTTCCTTTGTTATTTTTCTTTGATCAACTGAGAATCCCTTTGAACTAAGAACAAGGAAACCTTCAACACCTAAGGATGAGAAGAGATACAAAAGAGAAGCTGAGTTAACAGAACCCTAATCAAAGTTAAATGTAGAAGTTAACCATTGGATTTAGACTATTATATATGTCTACTGGCTGTAGATTTGGAGATATAAGAAGTTCACTCAATTTCTTTTGAAAATGCGGAAGAAGGCTTATGAGGGTGTATTATGTTTTCATTTATCTTGCAAAAACCTTTCTGATGTCTCCTAGGATCCTGTGACATGTCAATTTGTAACAGTATCAGATATTAATGTCCCTGGATACCTGTTGCTGAAGAATTGCTAAGGCATGTGTGGAGGGGTGCTATGGGAAGGACTGACACATAATTTGGCTAAGCCAAGGGAAAACCACAGTTTTGTGTTTGCACCATAGCTGTGAAGTGTGAGTCTGGAGTCTGAGCTCAGGATCAAATTGTCTGCTTGGGGACAGTTGAGATTCTTTGCTAGGGTTAAACTGGGAGATTGTCAAGGGTGGTGGAGGGGAGGTGATATAATTAATTCACTGAGGGGAAAATGCAGAAGGAAGCAAATAGCTCGTGCTTTATTTTTTGATATTGAACTCAGGAAAAATGAGCAAGCATTTTAGTTAAGTAAATAGTTTTAAGTTGTAATTTCAGGGAGAAGAGATGTATTTCTCAAAGGTTACAGTAAACATTATAAAGAAGTCTGATACTTCAACTCTTAGTTCATCTCTTGTCCAAGATTGCTTAAAAATTGTAAGAAAATTTCCCAGCTTTGGAGAATGCATTTTTAAATGTCTTCTTACATTTCATTGGTGAATATTTTTCAAGAATTTCATTTAGGTGTGTTTCAAACAAAATTGTAACAGCTGGAAATTGAAACTATGATTTTCTCCATGCAGTGAAAAAATGTGCATTCACACATTCATTTAATAAGCAATTGACAAGGCTGTGCCCTATATATTAGGGTGGCTCTGGGATTAGAGAATTTTAGTGAGGAGTATGACCAGGTCCCCGTTGTCACGTATTCTGTGGTCACACTGAGGGAACATATATGGAAATCAGAAGACCTAGTAGAGTATGATGTATGTTTGGGTAGAGGAATGTGGGGAGAAGAAAAATCACTCAGAACTGGAGTGGAGGAATAGTAAAGATTATTAGAGTCCAGCAAAGACTCCTTAGAGGAGATGGTGGTTGAGCCGAATCTGATACAAGGTTCACCAAGGAGTTTGCCAGGAAGGATGCTACAGGGAAAGGGACCAGCATAGAACTAACACCCAAAGGGACGTGAGAGAGCCTATGTACGGTGAGATCCTGAGAAGGCCAGGTGGACTCAGGACTGGGCTGGAGGTGGGCTGGCCAGTGCAGTGCCCGTGGGGATCTGGTGGAAGACAGGCTGGAAAAACGCCCCAGAGAGAGATCATGAAAGGCCTTCTATGCCAGGCTAAAAAGTGTGACCTTTATCCTGAAGGCAAAGGGCAGCCACAGAAGGATTTTAAGTGCCAGGGTTATACGATCAGAAACGTGTTTTAGAAAAATCATTCTGATAGCTATTACACATTCTAAATGAAGACAAAACACCTCCATAAAGCCTCTGAAGTATTCTAGCTGGTTCCTGAGAAAGGCTTGTCTATAATTCTCGCCATTTATCCTCTTAACATAACACAGAAACATTATCCCCTCTGACTTCTGGCTAAGTAGACACGTCAGGATCTGGAGAAGTGGGCTTGGGGTAGGTTTTACATTTTTCCTAGCAACCTGGCACACCCAGATAGCCCGACTACAAAGGAAACCTGACCTCCCCACAGCATAGGGGTGTCTGCACCAGTGGCCACTAGAAAGACTGGAGTGTGCCTGCACCCCATTTAAGAGTTGAATGCCATATTCTTTCGAGAAGATGTGCTACATGAGAAAACAGACAAGAGAAAAAACAGAAACCCTTAATATTTAACCTTGAAACCAGGAAACCCTAACATTTAACCACCTCTCAACATGACCTGTACAGTCCTAGGCAAACTTTGATCATTCACACAACTTTCAAGGCACAATAGAATTGACTCAGTATTGAAAGATAGTGGTTATCGTTGACCTTGATTTTTGAGTCTAGGTACATTCTGGGGACAAAGACTCTATCTCTAAACACTCAAGGAGGAGAGAAGTAAAGGTTAAGGAGAGAATGTGGCCTGAAAAGATGGAGTCTCAATACAGAGTTGTCAGTGATATGGTTTTGAAGCAGGGGTGGTTTCCAGCTTGGTTTCTAGCAAAACAAGAGGGTCCACAACCTTACACGTTCTTTTGCCCTGGCAGTTGAAAGCTCATCTCCCTAATTAGGAGTTTTGCCTCTATGACATAAAGAACCCTCTGACTGACAACCCAGTTTATTTCTACCTGCTGGCCCACTGCCACGGGAAGTGCCCAGCCCTTGTGATGTAAATATCAGGCGCTTTTGGGCATTTTGTTTTTGCCTCCCTCAGAATAGGTTTGGGGTACTGGTAGTCCTGGAGGTGGAGAGGGAGTTAGGAGGGGAAGAAAAATGGGAGTCGGGCTTTGACCTGCCAAGGAAAGAGCCCCCGCTGACACGGTCAGTCTGACCCATTGAATGGTCTGAATACGATAAATGCCGCTTTATCCTGCCTTGAAAGGCACGAGATAGCGCAGTCTAAATGCCTGGGCATGCTTAAATAGGCGACCAGGGATGTTTGAGTTGAGCGTGTTTGAAATCTGAGCTCTCTGACAGCCTGGGAGCTGTCACAGGTCACCTGCCTTGCTCCGCTGGGACGGGCCCAGGTCTCACAAGAAATTGTCCGTAGACGAATTGTAGTACAAATTCCTTTCTTTGTTGGTTGGCCTCTTTCACTAGACCATGGCCTATAAAATTTTGTAAAAACAATTCTTAAATATTATTTGAAAGGGCAAATGGCCCACGCTGAAAGGTTTGACAGTTTGACATATAGTGCATGGTTTTGAGAGCTCGCAACCTGAAAAGTGCGGCCAGGATTCCTCCCCAGCTTGTTAGAAGCCTGGTGTTTTTTAAGCAGTGTTTTGTGGCCGCCCAGAGTTCCTCTGCTCCCAGCCATCTGACAGGCCAGGAGTCTGCTTCAGTGATCTGAAATCCTTTTAGACTCATTTGTGAGCGAGCAGGAAAAGGAGCTGGCACCTTTGAATCCGGCATCCGAAAAGAACAGGACCAGGTAGTGCCAATTAAGGAGCCATGCAGACGATCAGATCAAAGCAGATGGCGGTGGAGTCTTCTGATAGCACCGGAGCCAGTGCCCAAAGAGAGAGGAGCCCAGAGTGGCACTTCAGTGAGGGGGCGAGGGGGGCTTTGAGTGGCCCGGTCTCATCAGAGCCAGGGAAGTCGCTGGGAAGTGGCTTTCTGCATTAGAATGTGCGTGTGCGGCTCAGCGCCCACGGGCTGCCTCTGCATCGCCAAAGGCCATTTTCAGGAGCCTCTGGCCCCTCAGTCACTGGCCTGCTAGTTAATTGCCACACGGACTTCATGACACATGGGCAGATAATATGACATTTTCGGTTTCTGTCACTAGCAAACGCCACAACGTTGCTTGCACTAGTTGCTAAGAAGCTGTCAGAACCCATTAGCAATTGGCTAAAGTCGCCCTATGGCATTTCCTCATAGCATCAGCAAAACGAGCATAAATCACCCACTGGAGCCTACTGCTATCCTAATGAGGCTGTAAGCTTGTTTATGGACTAGCATCATTTTTATGATTATTTCCACCTTTTCAGTTTGCCTTCATTTGGCGGCAGGAGAAGTCAGCTCCGGGAATGAAGTCACTGCTGACATTTTACAAATGTGGTTCAGAGCCGCTGCCTGCTGCCGTGTGGTCGGCCGGCGGTCCTCCAAGTTTGTTTAGTGATCTTAAAAATAAAAAAAGGAAATAAATCCTCCAGAGACCGCAGAGAAGTGACTGTATCAAATTGCAGTGTGGATGGAAATGTGCAAGGTACAATTGACCATTGAGACTTTCCTCTGAGGTGGAGACGTTCCGAGATCAATTTTCCAGTTTTAGAAAGTGGAAGAGGTTAAACAATTTATTAAGATCTATGAAAGCGTTTGCTTTGAGAATCGTCTGTTTTAGTATGCTCTCCTCCTTCCCCGTCCTCTCCATTTCCCTAACTTGTGTCAGGAAGGAGCGGGGTTTATTGTTTTAGGCTTTTCTGAACATGCACCAGTATTTACACTGGATTGAAAGCATTTGCTTCCAATGAAAATCTTGTCTTAGATTACAACCCAGCAGTGTAATTTCCCTCCCAGATGGGAGTAAAGTAGCTGTATTTGCCTAAAAACAGTAGGAAGAACAAACTGAGCATTAAGCCAAGGCTGTTTTTGGCTTGAGCTAATGATGTAATAGAAACCTTTTATTCGAGAGAGGTCACTGCCAGGGACTGAAGGGGGTGATCTGGCTCTTGCTTGAAAGGTTTCTCCATTGTATCTACATAAGTCTTCACTTAAAAAATTCTGTTCCTAATGCTTCTGCTTTCATACAGCAGAAATAAACAGGAAAGGTTCTGGTGAGTGTTACCCATGGAATGCAGAAAGCCTTCCTCTCCTAATGGAGTATATAATTCAGGTGCCCTTAAGGCACGCTTTCAGGAATTCTTTTGCCTGAGGTAATGGGAAGCTAAGGCTGCTTTAAGGCCTTGATTATCTATTGATGCACAAAGCTGGAAAAAAGTCATCTCCTCTGGATTATAGTAGATATTTCCATAAATTATCAATGAATTCTCTTCGAGGCAGGCACTAAGCATTGCCTGTTAAATTAATCTGAAGGGGTTTTGAGATAGAGAGAAAGGCAATTTTTTTTTTTTTTTTTTAAGGTGGAAAACAGTCATGGCGAGGTGATGAAAAACTGTGTCCTTAGGTTAGAAGCTTTTTAATCGATGATCTAGTAATATGTTTCTTTTCCTTGGTTACCTTTTGCATATTGAAAGTGGATTAGCCCATTGAAATTTTAAATGCTGTTGAGTTGTTTTCTTTTCTCATGTTTCTTTAATGAATTGTTATTTTATATGGTGAATTGCTTCTCTGAATAAAAAGCCTCTTTAAATATTGGACTTTCAAAGAATTTATTAGGCAAATCCAAGGGGACTCCTTATAAAACACTTGGTTATGCAAATACAGGATCCTGTGAGGTGGCAGGAGCCCTGGTTTAGGGATGTGGGTGCCTGGCCCTGCCTGGACCACCAGCCCATCCCCCTTGGGCGAGTCACCCAGAAGGTTCACAAGTACTTTCTTCATTTCTACCATGAAGGCTTGGGCATTGTGGGTCTTTATGATCTTTTTCACTGCGAACACAGCTACAGTTCTGTGGGCTTTTCACAGAATATATGATTTTTGTCAACAGACCTTTGAATAAAATTAAATCATGGATTTTAAATTGATAAAATCAGTTAAAATGTTTGAACTTGGGGAAACTTCTAAAATGGTGAGGGACAGGGAGGCCTGGCATGCTGCAGTCCGTGGGGTCGCAGAGAGTCAGACACGACGGGGCGACTGAACAACAATAAATTGATAAACATTCAACAGGAAAGTTTTGTATTTGTGGCATATGCTGTAATCCTAGCAGAAATGTTAAAATCAGTCTCTTACTCACCCAACAAAGTTTTTAAATGTCAACTCAGTCAAGGTAATTTGGGGGACAGTTTTCTTTTTTGGAGGGATGGGGAGAGTTTCCTGAGGGAGCTCTATTAAGAGCAACAAATTAATGACAGGCTAACTACTTTAGATTCGACTGAAATAGCTTAAATCAAAATAGGGAATTATTTAATATCCTGTGATAAACGATATGGAAAAAAACATGAAAAATATATATATGTGTAACTGAGTCACTTTGCTGTATAGCAGAAATTAAATGCAACATTGTAAATCAACTATACTTCAGTAGAATTCTTTTTGTGTGTAGAATTTAGATAAAAGAAGCTAAGAATACAGAAATTCATGAAGCAATATGAAGGAATCTGAGGCTAGTTTCCCTGTATGGATTTGCCAGAGTTCTTTGGGCCATGTGGATGGGTGAACACAGGGAGTGTGTTAGCTTATTGCTAAGCCTTGTCTCTCTAGCTCTTCTTTCTGGGCTGAGATCAACCTGTCCCTCTCTAAAAGCCAGTAGCTTCCACCGAGAAAGCTGGGGTACTAGTCTGACAAAAGCTAAGCTACTTTTTTTTTTTAGGGCAGTAACTTTAGTCGACTGTTGTTTTCCTTTTTAACTTTAGTGCCTAAACTTCAAGTGTTTACTTTCCAATTGTACCTTTTGCCTTGTTTTTTGGACAGTGTTACTATATAGGCTGAAAGTTCACCTTTTTTTTCCCTTATTCAGTATGCCATTTTAAAAGGAACACTACATTTTTGATTTTGTGTCACAGACCCCAAAAATTATCTAGAAGAAACAACTTAAATGTTGTGACAAAAATCAACGGAAAAATAGGATCCAGTGTGCAGGATTATGTAAGCAGGTGACTTTTCAGTGAGAAAAATGTAAATCTAGAAGAAATTTCAGAAACTGCCTGGATTATTAGAGGAATACAGTCCCAATGGACTATTAATTTAACATCACTTAGTTGATTTCAATAGTCATTGTTTTCCAATAAAATGATTTCAAGAGTTTTTCCCTTATTATACTTGAGGCTCTCTTTCTATGACAAGAAAAATTATATTCTATTTGAAGCATTCCTATGTTAAACTGCTTATATGATGGATTACCTACATTTCCACAGCCTACTTTAGTCTTAAGATAGATCACTTGCGGAAACAGTTGATATCGTAAATGTATCTTCTCACAAGTTGACATCAATGACTTTATGTGGGAGTTGGATACTCAGGCAGGGACAGCACCTCTACTCATGGCTTCCACCATATTTAACTCCCCAGTAGAAGTTACACTTAACATGTCTCCGCTATCCACATGTGAATAGTTATCATAGCAACAAAGCTGCTAAGGAGATTGGGTATTCCCCTCCATTCCCTTTAACCTTTCCCACTGTTCCTTGGAAGAAGTTCCTTAGACCTGACTACTTTTGAGCCTAGGCCTTGTTCTTTCTGTCTTGATAAAAAAAAAAAAAAAAAACAGTACCAAATAAACTATGAATCACTGATATTGCTCTTTTGGTTTTGTTTATATCCAAAGGCATTCTATTTGAATAAAGCATGTCAAGGTAGCATCAGTCAAAATTTGATTCACTATGTTTGCAGGTGATGGCTTGGACAACAGTGTAGCTTCCCCCAGCACAGGTGACGATGATGATCCAGATAAGGACAAAAAGCGTCACAAAAAGCGTGGCATCTTTCCCAAAGTAGCCACAAATATCATGAGGGCGTGGCTGTTCCAGCATCTAACAGTAAGTGGATTCTAAATGACATATGTAAACTAAATATGGACAATGAACCAGTTTTGATAGAAAAAAAAATGGGGAAGAATGATCCCTCTGGACTTGGAATATTTCATAAATCACTGTGTGCCCACAGTTCTTACGAAAGTGTTAGCACTTGCTTCCTAGATCCATACCCCAAATGAGGAGTTTTATTTGAAATTTGCTATTTCAATTTTGCTCACTTTCGTACATTATAAGGTTTAGGAGATCATGAGCACTTGTAATTTGAAGTATGTATGTTAATGATGTTGCTTTTCTCAGCGTGACTCTTAAGTACCAGGAACCAGATCCCACTAAGAACAAAGTCAGACAAACCCCAAAGAGAAGGACTTAATTTCTTCCAATGCTTTACAGTGGACCTTTATGATGACTGGTCTGCAGAAATTTAAATCTTGTTGCAATGGCAGGATGCTCACATAATTTGCGTTTAAGTGGTTTGAATGCACTGGCTGCCATTACAAAATGTTCATCCGAGTCAGAGCTGCACAGTGAAAGTTGTCCCTGTATTTAGAACTGTAAAGGAAAACAGCAATATAGAGTCAGCCCTTCCTGTGTAGTCCCTAGTGACTTTTCAAGCCGAGTTAACAGTTTATATTGTCTGTGTGAGTATTGCTGTTTTCACTGCAGGAATTCTCCTGGAGATGTGAGAAACTGGAGATTTGAAGCTTTATGCTACTGAGGGGTTTGTTTTGTTTGGTTATTGTTGTGAATGGATTTCATGTTGAAAACACTTACAATATTTTGGTGGATGTTTTTGGAAGTGCATACTTATTTAAGGACATCTAAGGAAGAAGATAACATGAAAATTTATGGATAAAGTAATATGTTGAAAATCAAAAAGTTGTTGACCTGGAGGATTTTCAACAGTACAGACAAAGGGTGGAATTTAGGCAAGTCATAGTACAGACTAGCCTAAAATGAATGAATGTTAAAAATCTTTTTTTTTTTTTAAATATTAGGAGCAGACCTTTTGTGACTATTTTTAGGTTAGTTTGCCTTTCTTAAAGTCATTTGTTTTTCTTCAGTATCAAAGTTTATTCTCCATTGTCACTAATGTGTCCAGACCTGTTGACCCTCACATCCTTGCCCACTTTCAAACCCATGTTCCTCAGTGATTTACACTGATACAGGGAGACAAACAGGGGATGTGGGAGGCCATGCTGGTTCGGCTCCTCTGGATAGAAAATGTGCCTTCAATAACACTCGAGGCTATAAATTAATCCCAGTTGTACAGCATCCCTAAAATAAATAAAAACTGAGAGCAGCAGGACTAACTAAAAAATAGTTTCTTTCCTTTTCTTCTTCCCTGTATGATTCCAAACAGTAACTAGACCATGCTGAAAGTTTTGGAATCAGCTTTGAGAATAATACTGGTAGTGAGTTGAAAATGTAGATGGTTTAGCTGATTTTAACATCATATTAGGTTGACCTAAAACCTGATTTGGGTGCCATTTCTTGCCTGACACTTGCTGCATTTATGTGGATGGTATGAGATCTGCCTTTTGAAAGTTTGCTGTTGAGGATTATCGACCACCACCAAAGCGGGGAGGGAAGGACTAGGGTCTAGAGGGCATAGCATGAAAAATAGTCCAGCATCTAAAGTCAGCAGGAGATAAGAAGTGACAATTGGGCAAAAGTGCTGATGCAGCCATGTTGATGTTTCACCGCTAGAGCTAACTGACTAACCTCTGGATGAGTGGGTAGAGAGGACAAAATCAGGTTGATCCTGAAGTCACAGCCAAACTCTATTTTGTATACTAACAGAAAAAACAGATAGACTTCATCAGCCTCTATTTCGATCTGCAAAGGACTTTTGGCTTCCCTTGAAGCTGAGGTGCCCCTGAATAAAATATAATCAAATATTGGTTCAGACAGAATCAGGAGAGAGAGAAGCAAGTTCTTTTATTCATCCACCAGATTTCTTGGTTTTCTAGGTCGTATCCTTGTGAAGAACCTTGCCAAGAGCTGTGTTATTAAAAAAAAAAAAAAAAACACTTTTTAAATAGCCAGCATAACTTTACCTACATTGCAATGCTCTTTGTGGTCCATATATTATTGGGGCAGTTGCAATAGAAATTATTCATGAACTATCCAATTTTGTGGAGGTCCAGCTAACTTCCTTCAGGCCGGGGGTCGGTGCTGGCCTGTACCACTACCCCGAAGAGGGAAACCCATTTGTTCTAGTCTCCCTGGCATTCTAGGAATGTGTGTAGACATTGTCTCCTGGCTTCCATTGGATGTTTCCACCCTCCTTCCCCTCTCCACTGCCATCTACTCGTATAAAATATTGGTAATGATAATGGTCTCTAAAAGGTAAAAACTCTCATAATATCATCTAAAACAGAAAACTGAGAAGAAATATTGACATTTTCTCCCTCTTTCCTTAGCCCAATGAGAAAGATCCCCCTCCATTCCTCTTCTCCAATTGCTAAAGTAGATAGATCTCCAGTTACAAGGAATAGCCTTCTCCTTGTCTCCTTATACTGGAAGGAATGCACAAACTGTTTAGGTAACATTTAGAGTCAAGAGCTGATTATAATAAGTGCTATGAAAAAACCTATAAAGAGAGTTTTATTATTATTTGTCCAAATGTAAGTAACTACTGTTATCTTAGTGTTAATTCTTTAGCAAATTTATTTCAGAGTCGGGAAGGCTTTTAGGGAGGCACGATTCAACTGAAAGACTGTGTACAAATTTTAGAGGATCACATTCTTCTATATGATTAATGCAACTTAACCAGGAGATTCTTTCTGAAGTCTTGCTAAATATAAAAGAGCAATTGAAACTCTGGCTAATTAAAACAATAGCAATCGCAGTTTATTAGCAAATTGTAAAAACTAATCTTTTAAATACCAAAACGCATATTATAAAACCTCACACACCTTTTGGAAAGCAAATTACTGTTTTTTTTTTTTTTCTTTTTAAAATAAATGGGTCAATCTTTTCATTGAGTGTATTCAGTTTAAAAAAAAATCTGCCTTTGAAAGGGCTTTCAGCATTTGTTTGTTAGGGGAGTAGAAAAGCCCTGAATTAAAAAAAAAAAAAAAAAACTTTCTGGATTTTCACCCCAGCTGCATAAGAAAAATGTGCCTTTCTGAGTTGGCTGCAGGTAGATTTAATCAGTAGCACATTTTACTACTCCAAGGAGAGAACTAAAACTTCATTCTTGGACTCACAGTCTCTAGCAAGCTAAACTGGACATACTTGTGTATTATGAAGACAATAAAAGAAAAAGGAAACAGATTTTAAACTTTGGTGCTGATGGGGTAAAAGTAAATTTCAGTGATGTGAATTTCCAGTTAGCCAGTTTTGATAACTAGAGGTCTCCTAAAAAAAAAGAAAAATATTGCCTGGAATTGAGAAGAGTAACATTATTTAGATAATGAGATAGAATTCGAAAGAAAATGAAAGTATGTATTAGAGAAATGCTTGCATTTGCCTGAAGACAGATCACTGCGAACAATTAGAAAGTACTTAATATTTGGCTGTGAGTCACTATATAGTCACGATCAGTTCAGGGGCATATACCACATCAAGATATTTTTCCTTCCTTAAGGGTATTATTCCAACTGTAAATATAACCTACTATGTCATAATGTTTAAGCTGGATGTGTTTTGCATATTACTGGTTATCTTGCTACTTAGCATTACAAAGATACATGCCTAAGGGCTAGTAAAAATGAGGAGAAGGAATAAATACAATGTTTAAGGTAAAAAAAAAATCAAGTCTGTTTTTCTACCCTAGCATGTTGTACACACACACACCTAAAATACTGCAATCTTAAATAAAATCTAAGTAGAAAAGCAGTTAATATTATTCTTATTTATTTAAAATATGCAGTGACATATTTTCCTGTATGGAGCTATTGTGTGCCCTAGGAATCCTGAGAGTTAGGGAAAGTGGAAGTTGTCAAAATGCATACTTGTGAAGAAATCAGACAGGGGGTGACATATTTGACTTTCATTCACATTCTCTTGGATTCCCCATCTTTTCACTGATCTTGAGGATTCCATTGGGTACTATAGAGACAAACTTCGTTTCTACGTTATATACACATTTTGCTGTTTGAGTTTGTTTTCTTTCTTTCAACTTTTAGCCTGAAATTTTTTTGTTTTGTTTTTGCTGTAGCAAAATTTATGTCTCAGTTTCTGATTTATAAGACTTTCCTCTCAGTGTGGATAAAGCCAAAGTGAGGGGTTGTAGAATCTTCCAGGTTGAGAATTGCGTTGCCATAGAAACACTATTAGATGAAAAGTGCCCTGCGGGTCCGCCACTCTAAGGATGGAGTAAATGGAATTGAATTGGGAATTGAATGCTCTAGAAGAGACAGATGTTGTTTCATTGGTTTTGCTTTTGGTAACAAGATCTGGTGGAGCCATCTTAGTGTCATATCTCTGCTTGCAATTTTGGAAGAATTGCTCTATAAACATTATGAATTATTGTTACAATGAAAAAGTACTTCTCATTGGTATCCCATAATGCATTTTGTTGATCAAGGTGAGTGGAAGGTCAAAAGGCAGAGAGACGTGCCTACAAGGAGGTACATGGTTAGGTAGCAGATGGAATTTGCTCCTCTCCTCCCATTTCTATTTCTTTTCCTATCCCTCATCTCTATTCTTTGCCAGTTTTAACAGTGAATATTCTTATTGTGCCTTCCCAGTTAGCATCCTTCAGCTACCATTAGCCCTAAGAAGGTAGTGAGGCAGGAAGACTATGTTCTTGAACTTTTGTCTGAAATGTGAATCAGGGTAATGCAAAGTATTTGGGGAGGATGGTCCAAACAAAGTCCTCTGTGTTCCTGTGCCTGAGCTAAGGAGGGTGGCTTGTAAGGCTGGCAGCTAAATTTTTTCCTTTTTTTTTTATTATGTGGTATCTACAGATACTTTATTAAATTAAGATGCTTGAAAACTAGTACTAAGAAGTGAGATTTCTGTTCTCCTTTCAGGTGCCTGTGTCCCATATCAAAAATGAGCTTTCTGAAATTCATAAGAATATCTTCACAGTTCTTACTTTTTTCTTTTGTGTGGTTACCATTCACCTTTCCAGGCTTTAGTCATGATGATGGTCAGAGCTTGGCTTTGCTGAAACTAACACAGGCTTGGATGACAAATCCATCTTCCATTTAAAAGATCTCTGCTACTTTGGAGATTGTATATTTCAATTTGGTTAGCCAGGATCCTAAATATCTTTTTCCCAGTTGAGAATCATTTGTCTCAGGAGGAAAATGGAATATAGATTATTTAATTACTTGGCGGTGATGTTGGAATGTCCTCATTCTTCTGCAGTATACATCATATAAGCTCTATTTTAATAATGAGATGAGTGGTTTCTAGATTCTGGGGCAACTGCTTTTTTCTTTTTCTTAGCTGGTTATTGAAATCCTAATGGGATGGGTGATGAATTTTCTTAGGTCAGGTAAACTGAAAAGGCTACAGCTGGAATTCTTCACCCAGAAGAATCGGAGTTAATACTAATGATCATTGTGAATTAGAAGATCAAAGGCGAAGCATCAGCCTGTTCTCCAAGTTGCTGCCCCAGAGGCCATTAGTGACCTGGTAGAGCTCTCTCCCAGCCTCTTGCACACCTCCTTGCCTCTGCCCCAGCCTTTCTTCACCATCCTAGTTATGCACCTCTGACCTGGGGGAATTACAGTCCAGTCCGTTGATGAAGAGGGATGGGGAAAAACAATCAAAAGGGAAAACAAAAGTCCAACTTGAAAACTGCTCATTTATCCAGGTACATAGGACCCCTAAGCAGATGAACTCTGACTGGGGCTCTGTGAATTTCAGGGTGTGATTGAGATTTTTGTGCTCAAATGGTTTATTCATTTCACAGATGATTGGGGCCTTTATGTGGTACCTTATGTGAGGGACTTTTGTAGTATCTTGATGGCAATTTGTCAGATTATTTTAAAATTTTTATTTGTTTCCAAGACTAAGTTAAAAATATGCTATAATTTGGTTTTCTGATATACTCTTAATTGGGTTGATTAAATAAAGGATTAGGTTCAAAATGGAAGTGCTCATATAAGCACAGTTTAAGTTGACGGTTGCTGATGCATATAACTGTTGGAACACTGGCTGGCCATTTACACTTCAACACATATATCAATATCATGTCTTCCGATTCCTCCTGGTGATGATATATTTTTGAAGGCAAAATACCAAACTCAGTCAATGAATGTGCAACTGCTCCTCCTTAATTTATCTTTCGAGTTAAAATTGGAGCGTTACATACATATGTGTGAGTGTATTCGCTAAACTAGCTCAGTCTAGCCCTTAGGAATTTTATGTAATATAAACTTGGCTTTTAACTTTCTCAGTGTTTAAGATTCCTAGTGAAAGTACTTTGGTTTAAAGAATGGAGGTTTGATGGAGAGAAAATCCAATGGTTTTGTTTTAGAAAGGATTCCAGTGTTTTAGTTTGGTCTGACTGGTTGGTTGTTTGCCAGTAGAAGTAAATCTCTATGTCATGGAATTCAGGAGATTTCACTTAACTTGAAGCATCCTCCGCACATCTCAGTCTTTCTTACGGAAGTGTGATTATGATTCTGTGTACATATGTGTCCCTATGTGCTTGGGCGTTTTTCTGTCAGACAAATCTATCTGAACCCCTGCCATCCGTACCAGCACTTGTGGATAACTGATCCATTTTACTTGTTTTAATCCTCTAAGTAGCTGTGTTCAAGCTATTTAGAGGATTTTTTTCTGAGGAAAAAAAAATGATTTTTCTCATTTTTCTGTTTCTGCTGATGGAAGCCAATGCCAGAGGGTAAGCAATGACCGGAGACCACATTTGCAATGGTCACAAAATTCTCTGGGTTATGGGCCAAGCTTACCTGAGCTATGATTACTAAATGACATCATTTTATTAAAGTTCCAAGGTCGTAACAATAGTGACTGTGCAGAGTCACATTAAAATGACTGTTCTAGACAAGCATACTCGTGTTTCAATACTGCTGGTCCTTCCATTTGCAAGTCCCAAGCCTGGTAAAGGTGGCTTTTCTCAATGGATTGGATACTTGGCTCAGTTGTGTAGGAGCAGGAGAGAGCCCAAAGACATTCAGATAAGGCATCCATTTCTTGGTGGGCCTATAGACAGCCTCCAAGAGCAAAGGAGCAGCTAAAAGCATGATGCCAGGAAATTGTCTAACATTTCAAAAACCTTTTAGTTTTTGTGTTTTCTTGCTATTGCAAAATGCCTTCACTCAGCAACTGATAGCCCAGGAAGTGTGTCTCCCAATACAAGAAGTATTTATTGCTCTATCTTCAGACACTCCAAAGAAAAGATAGGCCTCACATAACTTAAGGTTATAAATGCAAACACCTTAAGTTGGTTCATATTCAAATGAGACATAAGTTACTTAGTTTTATAATGGATTTTTCAAAATATTGGGAAACAGAAAGCTTTGGTTTGATTTAAATAACTTGCTTGCATTTGAATGTCCTTCTGATATTATCACTCCAGAAAAAAAATGAGGCAATAGATATATGAACTTAACCTTTTGGGTAAATTTGCTTTTCAGTTCCTAATATTCTGCCATCAGTGTTTGTCTGGTTTCACATTAACTTGTTGCTAGCAGCCCCTCAGAGCACTCTCCCGTGACAGGAATGACCTCTGAGAATTCGGTGTCCTAGGAAGTTCTTGGGACATCCAAAGGCCACGAGATGTAGTCTGTTAATCAGAACGCTCATCCTAAGAAAGATCAATGAGTGGAGAAAATTTCTATTGCAGTTTATAGAAGTTTAAGAATAATTCCTATCTCTTATTTAAAGAAAAGTCAGTTTTCAAACTTCTTGGAGGAGGAGCTCCACAAAAATGGCTTGATGTCATTCTTAAAAAGAAATGATCTCCTGCCTGCATAATGTTACTTGTTTTTTTACTTGTTACTGAATTTTTAAACAACGATCTATTGATTGCTTGGCTCTTTTGACACTGGATCATTCTGTCTTGTTAAAAGCTAAAGGAAAAAATTGATCAAAAGGTTAAATAAAATTATAATTTGTGTTTCTGTGGTGCTTTGAACACAGAATTTAGCTCCTTGAAGATTTTTTTTTTTTTTTTTTTTTGCCTGTCACATGTTCAGGACGCCAAAGAGCTATGTCTTTAATTTGCTTTATGGAGATAGAGGAAACTGCTTATGCAGCCCCGATTACTCTTGAAACTACAATCCAACTGTCGTTTCTCAGCAAAGAAGGCTGCTAAACCCTGGAGAATTAAGCCACCGCTCTGGGGTATGACACTGAGGTCTGATCATTTTAAAGCTAGTAATAACCAGAATCCTAAAATTCTTATGAATAAAATGTAATTTTAGTAATGTTTCCATAAACAGTGGTAATGGTGGCATTTTAGTAGGCAGTGACATTAGTCACATCCAAATTGCACCACATTGGCTTTTAAATTACTCCACCTGTCTGTATGAATAGAATTTTCAGTGTAAAAGCAGAGAGACAGCTGCTGCTAATGTCTCCTTCTCCCTGTGCAGATAATGCTGGCAAATCTACATGCATAAAGGACTGGTTTGTGATGTAAAATGGTACCTGACCCTGCTGGCTCCTGAGCTGCAGAGAAATACCTTTAATTACCAGTGGCTGTGTTTAGTTGTTGACATGAAAATGTCAGCTTCCAGGGCTGTAACCTCAGGTTGACTCCCTCTAGTCATGTCACCCACCATACACACTTTTCCTTCCACCCACATCCGTAGTGAGATGGGTGTTTATCTTGATGTGTTTCAGAAACATGCAAGGCATTAATACTTAAAAGGAAAACATCTAATACTATATGAACTTGATTGATGATCTTTCCATTGGAGAACTTTTTTAAAGATTAGTGGAATCTAGTTCTTTCTAGCCAGAATGAAAATACGGGAATCCGTTTATACCTTCAAAAGGCTTAACATCATTCATCTGATACAGATACACTTGCTCATGGGAGGATCATGGCAGGCATTTCATAGAGCAGAGCAGGTGAAGGATAGAAGGGCTTGAGTCTACCACTTTTTTTTTTTTAACCATATACCCAGGTTTCCTGTTGATACAGGATGAAGCCTTTTCTGGAGAAGCCTGTTTGCTCTTGACCTTTTGGTTCTGGTCTATTGGAACAACTAGATCGAAATAGGAGTGGGCCAGCCAAGAGGAGCCTCCTGTTTACAATGCCTGTTGCCAATGATGTATTTGGCAAAATGGTAAATAGAAGATATACTTGTCTGGCTCGTTTGCAGGCATTCTTTTTGACTTCTTTCACACAACTGGTGTTTTTGTGTTTAATTTAACAAGGAATGAGTAGTAAATGAAAGCTGCTGCCTGAAATCCCACTGTGAGCGTGTTTTGCACTTGGCTCCCCAGTGACAAGGCAATTTGTGAAATTATGTGATGGAGTAATTAGATGAAGCCAGGGCTCCTGATTGTTGCCATGCATATGTGGCGAGGGTTTGTTGCGAAGAGGGAGGGAGAGGGAAAAAAATAGATTATTACCCTGGCAAGTTGGCTCAAAGCTTCTTCATTTATTTGTAAACAGAATATTTAGTGACCGCATAGGAAGTAGCTGTAATCACCAGCTCATAAAGAAACCACAGCAGAGCTTTTGGGTTTTTGCAGAGTGCTCATGTAAAATTTAAGCTGGGAGGCAGAATCCCTGTTAATGTAATTAGGATCTAATTTACCACCCTTTGCACACAGATGTAATAATGTCTAGATATTTATTCTATCTTTAAGCACGTTACGTATACCTCAGTGCAGCAGTTACTGAACAGAAACAGGTGTGAGCACTTCCCTAATTCGTTTTTACACTGTAAACACATAGCAATTTAAGGGAAATATTTACCAAAAACGAGGGGAAGGAATGTCTGCAAATGAGGCAGTAATGGACAGTTGCCCTTTATGTACTGATGGATTTCTCAATGGTTAAGTAAATTAAAGCAAATGCTAGAAAAATCAATAGGCCAGCATAGTCTTGGTTTTGCCTCATAGACTTCGGGACAGAATGACAGATGTGGTGTCTATGACCCATTTAAGTATTAATGCCTGAAAAACTGCTTCTGCATGCAAGGTTATATAGGCTTCGAAACATTCCGCTATATTACATTACAGACAATAATATTTTTAAGTATATATGGAATTTATACATTTCAGGGAGGTTGTTCTTACGTGAAACATTTATACTGGAAGATTAGTTGTTGCAATAGCACCATAAATCAGTTTTGAATGTTCCCACACGGAAACATCTTCATAAGGCTGTAGTTGAAAGGTAAAGATGATGTATATCAAGCTTCCATGTCTCGTGAAGTGAATATGCTCCATAACACTCTATGTGGAAACCAAATTAGATTTAATTAAGGGGTAGATGCTCAGAGCCTTTGGGGAAAAAAATCTGTAAGAAACCACGGAAATGTGGCATTAGAATTCAGTTAATCTCCAGGGCTCTAATGCTATATTTTACATTTGTACCAACATGGATCACATGTCACATAGGTTGACTCTCACAGCATGTGGAATTTCAGGGCTGTCCTAATGTTCTTAGTGGTAGGTATTGACCTCTGAGAATGAGAAGGTCAGCCTTCTGGTAGCATCACAGAATGTGCATTCCCCCATCCATTGCTCCCATTATCAACGTCAAGAGAAATGGTGGAAATACTCTCCCAGAGTTGGATTGTTGATTACTAGAGACAGGAAGAAAAAATGTACATGAGTACTGGCTTCAGGAACCAAAGCTAATTTCCAAACCAAAACAAAATGGAGGGTTGAACTCGTTGTGTTGGTCATTCAAGGAGAAGGTGCCTTTTGTTGCAGAGAAAGAAAGCTGTTTTGGCTTGCAGTGTCCTGTTTATCTTCTTATGCTGAGTGAATTCAGACAATCATTCCTTCCTTCTCTGCCCTTGACAAAGCAGACCTGGGCCAGCCTGCATCTGGGTTTTGAAAATTGGCATTTAAAGGTGATATTGTGGGGTTTCCCTGGTGGTCCAGTGGTTAAGACTTCACCTTCTAATTCAGAGGGTGTGGGTTTGATCCCTGGTCGGGGTGCTAAGATCCCACATGCCTTGTGACCAAAAAAACAAAACATAAAACAGAAGTAATATGATAACAAATTCAATAAAAGACTTTAAAAATGGTCCACATGGAAGAAAAATCTTTAAAAAAAAGGCATTGAACTTTTTAAAGGTGATACTGTAATGAACCAAGTTCTTGGAAACATTGCTAGGTTGGAATGATGGCGAGAAGTAGCATAATCATTTAGGTTTCTAAATGGAAGATAGTTTCCTGATTTTTAATCTTCATACAATATAGTATATGTAACTATAACATTCCCCTAAATCTGGAAATTTAACAATGTATACATTTGGAGGTTAAACTGAGGTATAAATAGTAACTTCACAGTCTACCATCTAAAAAACTGGGAAATGGAAATTACTTTGGAATTGAAGATTCCTTTGCTTCTTCAAAGCAGTGCTTCTTAAACTTTCATGTGCATTCCAGTTATCTGGGAATCCCTTTTTGCGTGGGGATTCTCAGAGGGATGGGGCCTGAGAATCTGCATTTTTAATAAGCTCCCTGCTGCTATTGGACTGCAGAACAGACTGTTCATAGCAAGGATCTAAGGAACATGAGCAAGATAACAGATTTTTAAATGGAAAGATGATTGTTTTTCTCCATCTTTGATTTTTTTATACTTTGATTTTTTTCCCCCTCTGATCTTGAAACAATGTATTATTTTTATCACATCTATTGAACTAAAGTGTTTTCTTTTTCCTCGGCTAACTTTCAGTTCTTTCTCAATGTATAAGACCTTTCTTTTAATTATCAAAGAGGTTTTAAAAGATAGACTTTATGTTTTAGAACATTTTTGAGTTCATAACAAAACTGAGGGAAAGTGACCTAGGTTTCCCATAGACCTCCCCACCACCACCACATACGGGCGTCTCCCATTAGCAGGGCCCCCCAACCAGAGTGGTACATTTCTTAAGGTTGATGAACCTACACTGACACATCAGTATCACCCAAAGTTCAAGGTTTCCATCAGCGTTCACTCTTGGTGTTGTATATTCTATGGGTTTGCACAAATGTGTGACATGTTATCCATCATTATAGTATCATATGGGGTAAATTCATGCCCTAAATGAGTATCACAGTGTTTTCATTGGCTGAAAATTCCTGATAGATCAAAGACTCTGCAGATAGACTGTATTTTTCTTTGGGACTTGTTGACAGCACACTTGTGTGATAGGATGGGTGAAATGGTGGTTCTCAAGGTTGGATGTTACAGATTCTTACTCCTTGCCCATACTTGGCGTCAGTGCTCTGGTGACAGTAGGCAGGGATGGGAGTTATCACAGGGGGAGGGCAGCATGTGCATTGCTGTGCTGGCTCTCAGATTCTTACTTTAGCACTCCAGATCTGGTACGGGCTTCCCAGGTGGCGCTTATGGTAAAGAGTCTGCCCCCCAGTGCAGGAGATGCAGGAGAAGCTGGTTCCATCCCTGGGTAGGGAAGATCCCCTGGAGAAGGAAATGGAAACCCACTCCAGTATTCTTGCCTGGAGGATCCCATGGACAGAGGACCCTGGCGCGCTGTGGTCCATAGGGTTGCAAAGAGTCAGACACAACCGAAGCGACTTAGCACACACAGATCTGGTTGGCTTTGTCAGCGAGGAAGTAACAGAATCACCAACTACAGAAACAATATGTTCATTTGAGGGAGAAATGCTTTTGTTCCTAGTCCTACTCACCAACTTCAGTCTGCTTCAGGAAATCCTTTTGTATTTCCGCTGCCTGGTGTACTTTGTCTGCCATGGGCACTCTCAAATTTCACAGCATCCTGGATGATGAATTTGTTTTAAAAAGTGAGCATCCAAAGAAACAGTCACCCAAGTCCAGGAAGCACAGAGAGTCCCATATAGGGTAAACCCAACAAGGAACACACTGAGACACATATTAAACTGACAAAAATTAAATACCAAGAAAAATATTAAAAGCAACAAGGGAAAAGCAATAAATAACATACAAGGGAAGAAGGAGCATCCAAAAAGTATATTCTCTCTAGTTGGGCAAAGATCTAAAGATTATTATAAATAGCACATACCTATTAATCATTGCTTGGTGGGTAAATTCTCTCACTCATTAGAGTTCACAGGCTGGATGTAGTTTCTTGAAATTAGGTCGTTTATTTTGGTCTAAGTCATTGAGGATCAAAGGTCACAAGGAATCCAAAAGCCATTAGTCAGGGTTCTTTTCTGGAGCCCTTAGATGCCATTGTGCGAGTCACCCATGGCAGCCCGGGCCTGGCCTGCTGTCAGGGAGCTGGCAGGGTGCCTACTTTATTTCCAGTTTGCATAGATAAAAAGCAGAGCAGCTACTCTCAGAATCACTATAAAAATAAGCTTACATAAAATCTCCATTTGAAATACAGTATGTGTGTGCCCCTGCGTGTGTCCTCTTATGGAAACCAGGGGCCCTGGAAATCAAAATTAGGAAGAGAGGCATACATTTGATGGCATTGTGGATTAGCCTTTGTTTTGGTGCAGGCATTTATAATTCATTGCGAAGCTAGGGAAGACCAGATTCTCACAAAGAATTGTAACGACAAAGCAAGCGCTTTAATTTGCGAATGTAGAGGAGAATAAGGAAATCGCTTTAGCCGTTGTCAAAAATGTATATTGCCATCCCCTCTTGATAATGTTGAAGTACACTTGGCAGTAATGAGTTTATGCGTATCGGGAGTGGTGGGCAAGAGATGTAGTCAGGTCGATTCATTTACTCCCCCCATTGAGCCCTGTGGGTCTCGGGTCCACACCTTGAAGTGAAAACATCATCAATTACCAAGACGACAGGCACCCTGGACTTACTCCCTGAAAGAGTTCGTTTTGGACCAGAAACTGTGAGCACTCAGTAACATTCATCAGTGTGTAAGAGTGATTGAGTGGGGTGAATTTTCAAGGAAAAAAGGCCAAATTAACATGTATGAAATAGTATATATTTGAATTTTGAAAAATCCAGCTGTAAGCAAGTATCCTGTTTGATTTGAAATGATTATTGGGTACTTCGCATGTGATGCTACAATTAATCATTATACCCCCACTTCACAGATGGAACATTTAATGGAAGGAAGTGGGCTGGAAAAGCCTGAAGATCTACCAGAGGTCTTTGTGTAGGATAAAGTAGAATCTGGAGAAAAATTCAGTGCCTTAATTGTCAATCTGTTGGGTGTCGCTCCTTCCAGACCTTGAGACTTAAAATAGTGGTTTGTTTTTGCTCTTGAAACATTGACTAGGTCTGGTGAGAACTGAGGCAGAAGTCCTCATGACGTCATCAGGGCCATGCCTTTGCCACACTCACTCAAAAGCCATCACAGCTGTTCTATGGCATCTCCCTGCATGGGTGCCATGCTGCCTCTAAACTGTCCATGGGTCTGACACCTATGCTGCTCAAATGTGTGTGGTGGCAGAGGAGGGGGAAAGGATTATGTGGCAACAGGATGAAGACAGGGCTCTTATCTGAAAAATACCTAAAATTGTTTGGTTTGTGCGGAGAGATGGCTGGGATGTTTTCCACAACAGAGTGACCTAATCCCATGCACAGTGGAAGAAGGACCTTTCAAATCTGCTTTTTATTTTTCCCCATCATGATGACTGAAGTTCAGGCCACAACTACCCTTCTCTTTGAATAACAATATAAATTGGGCCATTCAATTTTTTTTTTTTTTTTGAGTACAAATACATTTTGAGTGTCTACTGTGTGCAATGCACTGTGTACACCTGGGAGCTTTCTACGCTCTTTGGAAAGAGCACAGATCTAGTTGGTGGTGCAGTTTGCAAAAAGAACCAGAGTGAGGAGGACAGTTTGGAGACAGTTACAGCAGTCAGTTGGGAAGGTTTTGGTTGTGAGAGTGTAAAGAAATGGATGGTGGGGAATCCCCTGGTGGTTTTCACTCTGGTGGCCTGGGTTCGATTCAATCCCTTGTCAAGGAAGTAAGATCCTGCAAGTCAAGTGGCACAGCCAAAAAGGGGGCGGGGGAGGAAGAAGAAATGGATGGTGGAAAATATCTTGGAGGTAAACTGGGCATCTCATAAATAGAAACATTCATAGCTGGCTCATGGTGCACATGCATAGTGTATGTGTACCATACACTGTGCTGAGTGCCAGTGATATGCCAAGGTGGGTGCTCGGTGCCATGTGCACAGAGAACTTACAAATAAAAATAAAATGACTAAAAGTCAGTCTGTTTATTATTATCACCATGTACTGGCAATTCTAAATAATATCAGTGAATAAAGTGTCTTCCAGGCTGGGGCAGACTTCCCCTACCCCGCCCCCACCATGGCAGGCCTTGCTCAGCACTTCCATGTTTTATCTCACCAAATTCCCACAATGATCCTCTCAAGGAGAGCCTCCTAGTCGCTCTATTTTGCTGTTAAGGAAATCAAGGTTTGGAGAGATTAAACAACTTGCCTGCAGTGGCACAGCGAGAAGCAGGGACTGGATTTTAACTCCAACCCATCTGACTCTCAGGCCTGTTTTCATAACCACTCATGGGGAGACGTTTGGTACAGAAGACATTCAAAGGTGATTTCCCCGTTTCACGCTGGCAGTTCCAGAGCTGGAGTCTCTTCCAGGGAAGAAAGAAAGTTAGAAGGAGGAACTCGTTTTAGGGGAGGGTGGGGAGTTCAGTACGGGGTACCTGTGATACTGGTGATGGTGGGGCATCCTCGTGAGTTGTGGGTCAGTAGTTGGAAATGGGATGACTGTGTCTTTGGTGAGAGCACAAGGCTTAGTGTTGCCTCCACCAAAGCTAGAGATGGAGATGAATCATGGACCCAGAGAGTGCTGAGAAAGAAAGGGAGGAGGCAGGAGCAGAATTCAGGCAATGCCTCGCTTTAAAGGCTGTCTGGAGGAAAAACCTAGAGAAAGAGACAAAGGGGCAGGCAAGAAGTCTGTCCAAAGTGGAGGTGGGCTGCAATCATCTCTGGGGATCCTTCTAGCTCCAATACATTAAGTTCTAAGAAAAGGAAAGAAGGTCCCATGATGAGAAAATCAGGGTCGATTCCCGGATAGAACACATCATGGTCCCAAACTGTCTCCCCTTTCTGTCATCCTCGTCTCAGCTAACAGCATCACCATGGACCTAAACGCTCCAGCCAGGAGCCTCAGAGTCAGCCCTGAAGGTTTCCTCTTTTCCCCACTTCACAGATAGTTGCTTACTCCCTGAGTCCCATTAATTCTCCCTCCTAGACACATCTCCATTCTCTTATCCTTGTCTGGTCCCGCTGCCATAGCCTCCTTGTTTTCTGCTTACCCATTTCCCTAATCAGCCTCCCTGCCTCTAATCAATGACAATTGTTAAAATTGATTCCTTACAAGCAACCCCCGTTTTGCCGGTTGAGTGATTTTTCTGAGCCAAATCTCACCCCTACTTGAAATCTTGTAATATCTCCTCATTGTCCTTAGGATACAACATCCTCAGCCTGCCATTCACGGACTCTTGAGGTCAGACACTGACCCACTGAGCACCAAGGCTCCTCTTTCCCCCTTTCTACACATGCTTACCCAACAGATGCTAAGCGGTCCTGTACTCTGCACTCTGGCATGTGCTGTTCCCTCATCTGGAACCTCCATGACCCCTTTTCTACTTCACACTTTTTCCTACATCCTTAACATCTTATCTCAGATGTCACAGCTTGGGGAAGCCATTCCTGGTTCTTTCCAGGAGAAAGGAAAATGGCCCCTGCCTTCAGATCCATAGCACCTTGATGGTCATCTGATAAAGAATACTTGTCACGGTGACTGTTTATTTATGAACTGCCTCCCTCATAAATAAGATGATTGAGTCTTTCACCTCTGTATCTTCAGAGCCATAAGAGAGATGCTTGATGATATTTATTGACCAAATGCAAGAGCAAAGTTTCAAAATAGAGGCAATCAAACCCTGAGAAGTAGAAAGACTAGAAAAGGTCTTGGTATGGGGATTAGGAGATCACCAGTGACCTTTGAAAGACCTGTTTCAGGCCTTTGGAAGAGAAAGAAGCTGTATTCTAGGGCATATGGGCAATGTGACAGTAGAGGCTTGCAATTGATTAAGGGGTAATATACAAAGGGTTACAATTTGGGCAGGAGCAGGAGGAAGTAGTCGGAGAAGGCAATGGCACCCCACTCCAGTACTCTTGCCTGGAAAATCCCATGGACAGAGGAGCCTGGTGGGCTGCAGTCCATGGGGTCGCTAAGAGTTGGACACGATTGAGCGACTTCACTTTCACTTTTCACTTTCATGCATTGGAGAAGGAAATGGCAGCCCACTCCAGTATTCTTGCCTGGAGAATCCCAGGGACGGCGGAGCCTGGTGGGCTGCCGTCTGTGGGGTCGCACAGAGTCGGACACGACTGACGTGACTTAGCACCAGCAGCAGCAGCAGCAGCAGCAGGAGGAAGTGGTAACAAGAGGGAAAAGTTTCTCTCTTTTTTTAATATTTAGGAGAAGGGAGATTTGAACCTTTACACATAGCATACAGCTGTCCTTCATGGAATTGCTACTATGTTCCATGCAATTTGTTAAAGCCCAGTCTAATTAATTACTTAGGCAATAGAGCAGGAACCATTGAAGATAAATGTAGAAAAGAACTGATTAATGTAGCAAGGATCAAGAGCAAGTTGGCAGTAGAGGGTTAGTGGGGAGAGTTATGGGATGGCATCTGAGAGCATGGACTTAGCACCAAGTGAGAACCAGGAGAGGAAGATCAAGGCAGGGAGGTTTAGAAATACACAAGAGGTAGGTTTTGGGTACTCTTCCCCTCCTAGTTCTGTTAGCAGGCCAGGAGGCAAAGTCAACTGCTAAGAGTCCCAGGGGTAGGATTGGGAGCTAGAGGCGAGTGGGAGTCATTTGGAAAAAATTGCTGTTGGGAACACAGTAGACAGACCAAGAAAAGGGAAAAAAAGAGTAAAGAAGATAAAAGGACTCTCACAGTGCAGTTGAGAGTACATGTATAGATTGAAATAACACAAGTCACCAAACTGTGACTGGCTAGACTTTTAATAGATATGTTTCATAATCAGCTTGCTTTTCACATGGTAAAATTAAGGCAAAATAATGATTTTTAGTGGTTTTCCACAGGAAAAATAATTGCATTTTCTATTCTTTAAAAATTTGTCTCATGGGGCAGATTTGTTGAGTTGCAGTATGAACTACTTAAGTTCTTACTATCATGTACAGGTTGGTGAACTTGAGATTGCATTAAAGGCTTTATCTCAGTTTTGGAGGAAGTTATCATGCAATTACTGTACATTATCTTTCAGTGCTGGTTGTATGAGAAGTTTGCAAACTTGTTATTGATAACCTTTGAACCTGAGTTCAAAAAAAACCATGCAAATGCAGCTGTCTACTAAGATAAAATTTCTTTTCTTACCATGATACGTGAGAAAGGAGGATTTTAAATTTAACTACAACAAATCAACACAGTATTTTAAAACACTGGAGCAAAACTGTAAAGGTTAACAAGTAAAACAATATCAGGTATGCTTTTTAAATCATGCCTCTGCCAGAGGCCTGATCTTTAATAGTGGACAGGAGGGGTGGCTGGCTTGAATAGATTCCTTCAGATTTGCGAGTTGAAGTTGAATTGATCTTGACATCGCTCCAGAAGCACCTACTATTGTCATTTTGTTTTGATGGTAAATGAAATACACCTGGTTTCATGAAATAACACAGCACCCCACACATAATGAGCAGCTCATTGTCGTATATAAAGAACGATTGGCTCAGTGCAATTGGCTAGTCACTGATGACTCATGTGAAGGGTTGATGTTTAAATAGAAAGGACTACTGGCATGCAGACATACTGAAAGGAAGATAGATAGATAGCTTATTGGTTTTTCAAATAAGGTTCAGGAAAAAAATCTAAGAATAAATCTCCTATTCCGTACTGCAAGGCAATGTCATGACAGCGTTGGAAAGCCAACCCCCAGTAGCTGGTTTACTGCGGGCATCTCTGCCCTTGTCTTTGGGATTACCAGAGTGCCATGTGCGCAGTCACACAATGCATAAAGGCGTGGGTCATTTCTAGGACAGATAATTGAACATTAATACTCGCTGACATCGTTGAAGGCATGATATGTCAACCTGACAGAGCCTGTGTGCTTACATCTGCTGATTGGCTGCAGACGAAGGCTCTGTGTGTCAGGATCAGACCCCAGGCCTGACTGCAGCGGGGCCAAGGATGACACAGCTATTAATCACGAGCTGCCATCTTAGGCCACTATAGTGTCGGTAAAATCACTCTACATCCTGTGTGTGGCTGGTGAATTGCATCTGTTGTGTTCTAGAGTTTCAAGGTATGGCTCTCAGTAAAAAAACACTTCAGACTTTTGGTTTGTGTCATCTCACCAGAATGTTTAATGGGTCAAATACTTCCCTCTCTCCTTCCCTTCCCTCCCTCTCTTCTTTCCTTCCATTCTTCCTTCTCTTTCTTTCGTTCTTTCTCTTTCCTCTCTCTCTTTCTTTTCTGAAGGTAGCCAGACATTTTGAATAAATGAGCACGTTTTAGGGGCTGACAGGGAGGTTCTGGGGTGGCGTGCCTTTTGTTCCCATGAGAACTGATTTTGATGAGCTCCTGGTGTCCTGATTCATTATAGATATCCAGTGTAATGAAGAAATCAGACAAGAATTAAACTGAAGTTACTTGCTGTGATTTATTTTTTTGATTCTCAACAAAATATTAAACCCTGTAGGCAGATTTCTGAACAGAGGAAAAAGGGGTTTATGCAATTATTTTCTTATCCTCGAAATCACATGAGCAGCACCTTCCTGCCTCATTTATAATAAATCTTTAGTGAGTTAATCCCATTGCTTCAGTAATTCCACAGCTGACGCTTTACTGAACATGTAACCATTCAGAGGAAAGACACGAACAATCATAAGACCCAATCGTGCCCTCTTAAATCTGTGGCACTCTACTGGTAGTTACTCTGTGTAGGTTTCCACTGCATAAAGTGGTATGAAGTAGGGCTCCTGAGAGCAGCCATTATCACATATTGGTTAACATCACGGATTTTTAAAATCCCAGTTGCATTGGAGCCAAGGAAAAAAAAAAAAAAGCTTTCATCTGTAAAATCTAGTTTCCCTTTGTTATTAAAATAAATGAAGCCATTAAACAAAATATATGCATATAATACTCGAGTTCATCATTTGGCATCATCAGAATAACAGAATTTTGCATTTTTTAAAAATCAGGGCTGCCACCTTAGAAGATTTGCTATAAGGTGCTGATTCAAATATGCTAGAGGTTTCTGAAACTTTATGCCTTATTACATACATTTTTCTCTTTAGTTTGCCTATTTATATATTTATCTGGACCTCCTTAAACAAAAAGCAGAATTCTGTTTAAGCAGGCTGAGAAAATAAAATGGCAGCTCCACCCCATCTCCAACCTCCAGAAACCTATGACCAAGTGAGTTAATTGTAACTATTGATGAGATCCTATTGTGAATGTGCTGGAACCGAAATAATTTCCAGATACTTTTATTTCCAAAGGTTTGTTTTTAATTACAGTGGCATTTGGTTGGCATGCAAGGGTGAGTTCTCACTCTTGATCTAGCCTAGCTGGAGCCCAGGCCAAAAGATTCTCTGCTCCCTTTTCTCGAGAGCACACTTTTCTGCCAAATGTGACGCTCATCCCCTGCCAAGGAAGGTGGGCGAACTGCCACTTCTAACTCCCAGCCACCAAAAGACAAAGGCTCCCAACGCCCCTGCATCCAGTGGGCCAGAATGGGCCTCACACCTTGAAGGTTCCGGATTATTGATTTTTTTCCCCATGGACTGGATATTATGGGATATTTTCTCGGTGACTCAGTTTGTCCCCAAGGGTGATTTAGGCACTTACAGGAGTGTGTGAGCCCTTGCAGCCCAGCAGAGGGTCGTCTGAGTGTCTTTACTCTTCTGTCTGAGGCCTGAACACATCTACAATGTCTCACCTACTTACTGTTTTCTTTTTTCACATTTGTTTAGTACGAATATAGTAATTATTAGTTCACTTCCATGTGGAGTTCAGATAACTTCAAGGGGGTTGTAGCTGCATATAAAACATCTGATGGGGAAAATGTGGCCTCCCTTCTTCTAGCAGGACCTGCTATAGGATTTCTAGAGAATGCATACATCCTCCATATAAACTGTGCACATTGAAAATGCAGGGCTTCCAGAAGGCTTATGAAGAACTTCAAGATGGCAATACCAGCAAATGAAAACAGACATGGGCTCTTTTGTGTGGGGGGCCCTGTGTGACTGCCTTTGAAGCTGCCCTGCCTTTAGATACCCTAGAAGTGATTGTCTAAATAAAGAGAATTGTAAGAAAACATTAAAACCTAACAAACACTAGAAAAATAAATTTCAAGGATTACCTAGTCAGACCCTCTTCCCAACAAACTGAGAAAAAAAAATTATATATATATGGTATGATTGGTTAGATTAGCCCAACCTTGCAACCTTGCATGACCTTGCATGTCACATTTATCTACGCTTTACTAAGCCCTCCATCCGGGCCAGCCACTGTGCCAAGCGATGCAGTGTCTGTTGTATCATTTGACCCCTGCTGGTTTTGTCATCCTCATTTTCACTGATGAGGAGGCTGAGGCTCAGAGACTTGAAATGCCTTGATCAAGGTCACCCAATTCGTGTGGGTTCCTCAGGACTTGAGCTTCAGTTATCTAGCTCAATTGGTATACCTAACGGCATCTCTTGAAACCAATACCTCTTAAAATGCTTTCCTTTGGATTTGCTGTTTGTCAATGTATAACCACATCACTGAAGCAGAAATGGACTTGATGAGCACTCCCCTGACCTGCCCAGGTTAATGGCTCTCCACACAGGCCCAAGTCCTCCTAGGAAGAATTGTAGGCATGGGGGAAATTAGGCCTCTTGTATATGTTATTAGCAACCTCACATCACACATGAAATGGCAAGGAATGACATATTAAATAAAATAAGATTGTCTAGTTGATTCAAAGAGAAACAAACCACTCAGTCATTGGGTAGTGAAGTGAAAGTCGCTCAGTTGTGTCCAACTCTTTGTGACCCATGGACTATACAGTCCTTGGAATTCTCCAGGTCAGAATACTGAAGTGGGTAGCCTTTCTCTTCTCCAGGAGACCATCCCAGCCCAGGGATCGAACCCAGGTCTCCCACATTGCAGGTGGATTCTTCACCCGCTGAGCCACAAGGGAAGCCCAAGAATACTGGAGTGAGTTGCCTATCCCTTCTCCAGTGGATCTTCCTGACCCAGAGATCAAACCAGGGTCTCCTGCATTGCGGGCAGATTCTTTACCAACTGAGCTATCTCTTTCCCAAAGCCTGTTGTAGAAGGGACTAATGCCATTATTCAAGACCTTTTAGCACTACTTAGCTTACATATGTCAGAGAAGGCAATGGCACCCCACTCCAGTACTCTTGCCTGGAATATCCCAGGGATGGAGGAGCCTGGTAGGCTGCAGTCCATGGGGTCGCTAAGAGCCGGACACGACTGAGCGACTTCACTTTCACTTTTCACTTTCATGCATTGGAGAAGGCAATGGCAACCCACTCCAGTGTTCTTGCCTGGAGAATCTCAGGGACGGGGGAGCCTGGTGGGCTGCTGTCTCTGGGGTTGCACAGAGTCGGACACGACAGAAGTGACGTAGCACTTAACAGCACCGTAACAAAACGTAGTGTACGTTTTGTTAGAAATGATGACAGCCATTTTGAAAGATGTTCTGCTTTATCTGATTTTAGTCTGGGTTTTTTGTTTCACCCTTTGTGTATAGACCAATGCGTGTTTACACAGTAAAACAGAGGCTGGGCCCACGTTTGCTTACATTGTAGAGGCCAACTCTTGGTAGCTTTCTGAAAAACATGGCTCCAGCTCTTTATTTTATCATTACAAGATTAACTTTGAGCTTCATAAGAGTGTAAAGAGAACTAGATTGAGAAGTTAGAGCCTGAGCTCCAGGCCTGTGAGCCGCAACTTCCTGCCCACATAACCTGCCATGTGTCCACTCTGAGTTTTATCTTTTCGTCCATAAAATGGAGGCGGCTTTACCTATGCTGCCAACCTGACCAAGTAAGTGTAAGTCTCAAATTTCATGAAATATAATAAAGGCCTTTGAAAATGTGAAGTGTTATAAAATATAGAGTACATAAAAGCTCACCCAAACGCATAGCTTAAAAAAACCACTTCAGACTGGCTATTAACTTTTGTTTGTTTGTTTGTTTTTTATCAAATTATATTCCATTATAGTTTATTACAAGATATTGGGTATAACTTTCCATGCTATACAGTAAATCCTTGTTGCTTATCTGTTTTATATAGAATAGTTTGTATCTGGTAGTCCCATACTCCTAATTTGTCCCTCCTCCCCTTTTGGTAACCATAAATTTGTTTTCTATTTCTATCTGTGACTGTGTTTCTGTTTTGTGTATAGATTTGTTTGTATTATTATTTTTAAAATATTTATTTATTTATTTGACTGTTCCAGGTCTTAGTTGTAGCATGTGGGATCTAGTTCCCTGACCAGGAATTGAGCCCCAGCCCTCTGCCTTGGGAGCACAGAGTCTTAGCCACTGGACCGCCAGGAAAGTCCCTGTATTATTTTTTCACACATAAGTTATATAATATAGTATATTTGTCTTTCACTAAGCATAATACTCTCTAAGTCCATCCATGATTGCTGCAAATGGCAGGATTTCATTATTTTTTCTGACAGAGTAATATTCCATTATATATATATTTATATATATATATAAAATGGACTATATATATACATATATATGTATATATATACACATGCATCTTCTTAAGTCAACCTGTTGATGGGCAGTTGGGTTGCTTCCATGTCTTGACTATTGTAAATAGTGCTGCTATGAACATTGGCATGCATGTGTCTTTTTGAAGTAGAGTTTTTGTTTTTTTCTAGATATAGACTCAGGAGTGAAATTGCTAGATCACCTGGTAGTACCACTTTTTAGTTTTTTAAGGATCCTCTATACGTTTTCTGTAGTGGTTGCCCCAATTTACATTCCAAGTTAACTTTGAGTACCTTTATTTCTGTCACCTTTATCCTGTCATCTTGTTGGTGACAGGTTCCACTCTTTATCCCACTCATCTAAGATGTTCCAGGAATGTCTGTGGGCTCTTTGGGAATGCCACAGAAAAACATCCACAGCCCTGTGAGCATTTCCCTGTCTGGGTAGACTGCGTGACCGAGGAAACATGATTTGGGAAACAAATACTGGGGATCTGCCCAAATTTTGACTAAGACTCTTCCCTCTTCTATAATCCACTCTGGAGACAGACCGTGAATTCACATCAATAAATGCTTTGGGGAGTTAAAAGGGGTTTGCTTAAAAAGGTTCATAAAGATAAAGGTAATCTTATTACTAAGACAATTTAAAGTTTTTAGTTTTTTTTTTTTTTTTTCCTTAAAGGGAAATTCTCTTTAGTTTGATTGCAAGGTAAGAGTTTTGTTGCTAACCAAGATAAAGTACAGTGCTGAATAATCTCTTAAATTAAAAATTGAAGTGTATGTTGCAGAGAATAGAGATAATTAAATAGCTTAGACTACAGTGGGTAAAGGGGAAAGAGTTTTCATAAAAATTAGCTAAGCAAAGGTAAATTGTATTAGAATCTTAACTTCAGATTAGGGTGCTCTGCTATTTGGCATACATTGAATTGATAATGCCTGTGTGTTAAAGAATTCTGGTTGTTTCTTTGCCTCTCTCACAGCTTATAAAAATGCAAGCAGACCTACCTAATGAATATTAATAGGAATGATGTGTAGATAATACATAAACCCCCTGGATCTGTGGACTTTGGATGAAGTAGTCAGAAAGGATTTCTGTGGCTTTATTTAATACCAAATTTACATACTTTTAAAGAATAAACATCATCTTAATATTTTAATATCAATATTCCAAAGTGGAGATTTTAGTGAAATAAAAAGCTTAATTTTCCTTCCCTGAACATTATCTTCACCAAGGTCTGCATTTTGAGAGACAGGAAACTGTTAGCTAAAAAAGAAATTAACTTAATCCCCCTTCATTAGGTTCCAGTCTTTTTTTTCTTTTGGTTACTTAGAGACAAGTAATAATTATATCTGCAGCAATGCAGAGCATGTTTTACACTTTTGTTGTACAAAAGAACTACAGTTGTTAAGGTGTCAGCAAAAGAAAACCAGAACATTGATAAATACTGATACATGTTTTTCCCCTGAAATCTTCTCTGACTCCTGAAAGTAAATTTCACTTAGGTGTCTGAACAGCATTTTAATTCATTAACAGGAGAAATCTACACGTGATCTTTGAAAATGTCAATCCACTAGCTAAACAATATTTTTCCAGCTAAGGTAATAAACACGACTGCTAAGTGGGTGGAAGAAATCTCAGATGACGGTACATCCCAGTTCTTTTAGAACGCCTAAAAGGTGGGCATTTTGTTTTCAAGTTGGTGTTTTTTTGGATAGAACTTTTACCAAGTGCATGGCAAATCTCAGTGTTGCGTGTTATGTAAAGCATATGCTTTCTCTCTCTTTGGCATTGTGAAAAGAGGTTTTCGATTTTAGCTTTACAAAAGGGGGAAAATCATTAAAATGTAGTTTGTATCATTTCAGTCCGTTATTTGTCATCTTTATGGCTGTTCTATAGTTTTCATGGCACCTTTAATGGTAAGCTTGGTCAGGAGAGGTGAGCGGGAATGTGCACAGACTTGGCTGCGGGTGCTGCTGACAGTGTCTGCTAGCTGGGCTTCAATCCACGTCCCTGTAGATTTTAATGTCCCCACAGACTGCTGGCAGCCTGCTTCCAGCTGTGGCAGGCATGATGCAGTGAATTGCTTTTGAATGTTCTTTACTCAAATAGGCAGTAATTACAAGCTTAAAGAGGTTTAGTGGTCCAGTAAACTACATAATCACCCCTGAATTAGCCTGGGCTCATCAGTCGCAGTCCAGCAAGCTCGAGTCTGCTGTTTGTATGCAGCCTTGATCACATAGCAACCTGATCAGCAGGTGTGGAACAGCCAGAGTCCCCCATAAACACAACTGTCTACTGGGGACAATGATCTCTAATGAGATGAGGCTACACCATCACTGTAATTTAAGTGGGAAAATTAGCACTAGAGAATGAGTACCAGTTCCAGGGGTCTTTAGTCATATTGGGAGCAGCACGAATTCTCCATCTCTCTCCCTAGCTCTCGCTTTCTCTCTCTCAAGACATCTTCTCAACAAGTGTATTGGTTTTGTTTCTCACTTATGGATACTTTATTCTTTGTACAAGTGTTTTTCCTCAATATTTAATGCTGGACAAAGTGTCTGTAAAGGCAATAATGACGACTGTCAACAGACTCGTTCCAAGTGTTATCATTGTATTTTATCTTCCTGGTCTTTTCTCTTCACGGTTTCAAAACTCTTTTGCTTTGATTTTTAAAGAGGAAAAGTGTTCTTCGGGTGGGGGATAGGTCTCCTTGTAGCTGGCACGCTCTCGGCAATAGTGGAGATGAGCTGTATATAGTTTGGAAAAGATCCTTACTTTATTGAAGTTTATTGTATTAACTGGTCATGAACTTTCTTTTCAGCAAAGTGATCTAGGATGGTATGCCACTGTTTTATTTGTTACAGTGAAATTCTTGGGGGAGGCTTGTATGTCGAAACTGTCTTCTCTATTCTTTCTTCAGTCCTGTGAGATGGAGAACTTGAATTTTATTACATTGCAGTTGGAGAGTGGGAAGGGAACTTTTGCAACATGTGAACCCAAAACAACATAGAGTGGGTTTTGAAGAAACTTCAGGGGAATTTGTACATGCTAAGAAAGACAAACAGAATAACTCAGGAATGAAGAACATGAAGAACTAGGTTTCTTAGGGTCAAATACCAACTTCCTCCTATTTGCATGTAACTTAAACTGCACCTCAGTTTCCCCATTTGTAACATCAGGGTAAAAACACTGACCTCATAGATTTGTTAGAAGGATTAAACAAGTAAATACTTGTAAAGTACTGAGAACATTGCCTGGCACAGTGTGAGCATTATAACATGTCAGTTAAATAAATAAAATCTACGCTGCTTTTGGGATTTGTAGAACTGAGTGAGAAGGATGAACAGTTGTTAAAACGGGGCTGCTAGTTTTCTGCTGTTTATCTGAAGTCATCTACTTATAAATGCTAGTTGACGCATTTTGGGTGTCTCTAACTTCAATAGCACTCATTCGTTTATACAACAAATATTTATTGGGCACAGAACTGGGCTGGTTGCCTTGTAAATGGCAATAGCATTCCTGTGTTTTTATTAGTATTCTACTAAAATGAAATGGTTCCAAATGGAATTTAACTCATATTTGATTAAGAATCACATACAAAATGAAAGTAATTGGTAGAAAAACACACAACAATTAATTTCAAAGCAGACAATTTAAGGCATATTGTAATGCAGTTGGATGGAAGAGCAGGCATTTGTTTCTATAATCCTTAAAGAGTGTTCTTGCATATAACCTACCCTCATTCTTATGTTTATAAGCAACACGAGAAGAATGAATAAAGTGATGGATGTATTAGTTTCCATTAAGTTTTGTATCTTGTAACAAAATTTCCTATTACTTCCATTAACAGAACTGAGGTGTAGACCCACACACATTAAGATAATAGCTTCTTCATAAAATGAGTAGTAATCATCATCTATGTATTCATGATTAACTCATCAGGAATGAGTGGGTTGGCTCCACCCAGCATTTAGAAAACAAAAATAATTTGGAAGTGAATTTTCTCAACTTGTATGGTATCAGTTCAGTTCAGTTCAGTCACTCAGTCATGTCCGACTCTTTGCGACCCCATGAATTGCAGCACGCCAGGTCTCCCTGTCCATCACCAACTCCCGGAGTTCACTCAGACTCACGTCCATTGAGTCAGTGATGCCATCCAGCCGTCTCATTTTCTGTCGTCCCCTTCTCCTCCTGTCCCCAGTCCCTCCCAGCATCAGAGTCTTTTCCAATAAGTCAACTCTTCGCATGAAGTGGCCAAAGTACTGGAGTTTCAGCTGGAGAACACCCAGAGCTGATCTGCTTTAGAATGGACTGGTTGGATCTCCTTGCAGTCCAAGGGACTCTCAAGAGTCTTCTCCAGCACCATAGTTCAAAAGCGTCAATTCTTTGGCGCTCAGCTTTCTTCACAGTCCAACTCTCATATCCATACATGACCACTGGAAAAACCATAGCCTTGACTAGACGGACCTTTGTTGGCAAAGTAATGTCTCTGCTTTTCAATATGCTATCTAGGTTGGTCATAACTTTTCTTCGAAGGAGTAAGAGTCTTTTAATTTCATGGCTGCAGTTACCATCTGCAGTCACCAAGTTTCAAATCCCAGCTCTATTACAAACTGTGTGAAGAGAAAGTTATTTGTCCTTTTGGTACTCCAGTTTCTTCATCTGTAAAATGGGTATAATAATTGAGCCTCTCTTATAATGTTTTGTGGAGATGACGTGAGTTAATGCATGTGAAGGATTTGAAACACTGCCTGTTACATCCTTACTTCTTAGTGTATGTTGCTATGACCGCTTCGATCACTCTTACTAATACTACTAAGCTGCTATTTAATCAAGTCCCTTTGGATGGATGCTGGAGGGAGAATATGGGGAAAAGTCCTGATGAACTAACTTCCACCTCACAGCTCCTTCCCTGACCCTTGATGTTTGCCTGCAGGGCAGAAGCAGTGGGGATGTGAGCTGGGGGTGGAGGGGAGGAAGGAGGCAACTCTCCCTGGATCTAGGCTATTAAAACTGCAGAGAAACAGTCACCACTCACTGCAATGGAGAACTTTCGTGTTCATGTTCCATTAGAATATGTTTTTGGTTTTACAATGTTTAGCTTAAAAAGGGAATGGAGAGATGGGAAAGAAACATCAGTGAAAGTGTAGCCAAGTGGAGAAACTCGGAGGGAGGCTGACCTGGCTCCAGATCTATGTAGCTGTGAACCTTTGTGCACATTTTGGGACCTAGCCGAGCCTCAGCTTTCTCATCTGTACAGTGGAACTGAGCATAGTCCCCACTCCTAGGGTCACCAAGAGTATATCTGTGTAATGCACATGTCCTACTGACAATCTAGAAGAGTTCAAACGAGCTGTTATTTAAAGTGATCCAAAAAGTACACAAAAGAAGTTCATTTTCTCCCCTGTTCTCACCCCTACCCCCATCCCCTACTCCTCTTACCCTGTTTTTCTTATAGGTTTTTCTGTGTTTCCTTTTATAGCCATGGTTTCCTACTAAGAGAATCAATATTCAGGGGGTTCATTAATAATCATAACTGTTCAAAGTAATTTCAGCACTCTTCATGAATTTTAATACTTTTAGAAGGATATAAGTAATTGCTAATTTAGAGTCTAAATTTTATATCTTTAATGCATATATTTAAAAATACTCCTGGAACATATCTATAGCTACTGAAGAATAGATCTAAACATTGTTATTATAATGGAATTGCAAGCAACTTAAAAAAATTTCCCAATACAGAGGATTATGAATGTATTCTAATGTAGTATCCTTTTTTTTTTTCTTTATTTGGTGTTTTTATGTTTGAAGGATATTTATAAGAAATTAAAAGATCAGATAGATGAGACAGGGAATACATTATAGTATTAGCCTCTTATAATTAAATATATAACAACGTTTTCAGTGCTGTGTATTGTATAGTCTCATTAGTGCAAAACTGAAGACTGTTACTAAATACTACCTAGTGTTCAATTTTTCCTTCCACATTCATGTCATTTTCATGTAATAAGATCAAGTTTAGAGATTCCTACCTGACCTTCCTGCTTGCACACTTCCTACTAGCAACTTCTTATAACCACTGCTGGATAGACAAGAAATTGGAGGGCTTGTCTGGAAAATGGCTCGACTGGGCTTCAGAAGAAGCCAGTGCTGAGCACTTAGTCTGAGCCGCTGGGCAATCTGGGACCGTTGGTTGAGAATTAAGAAAGCAAGTTGAAATCCTGTAACTTCACTGATGATGCTCCAAACATTTTTGGCTTCTTAGCCAGTCAGGACCCCACCACCGTTCTTTTGATTTCAGCCCGTGAGGATGCAGGACTCAACTGCTATGCATTCAGGCTTTGCTCTTCCACTGCACGGTACTCTGCTTTTGTAATGCAAATGGGAGGCACAAAGTGTCTCTTTGATAATGTGCAGTCAGAAGACAAAAAAGCATTCACTGAAACAGTAAAACTAATTCATAAGGCTGAAAGACAATAGGGAAGCATTATGGATTTTTTTAAAGGAAAGAAGTATCCTAGATCAATGTAATTGTCACAGTGTAAGCTATTCATAGTCAGTGCAAAAGGGGAAAATGGCTGCAAGTTTATTTAAAGTGGCAGAAGTTTTTATAGGCAAAAAAAGATGATGTTAAACAAATACAAATATATTTGGTTAACAAGCCTCTGCTTCTGCTCTTAGAGGTCACATACATAGCTGGTTATTTTATTTTAGATCTACAATATTCCCTTAGTGACAAGAACTCAGTAGAAGTTTTAAAAGAACACAGAGATCCAATGGTTAAGAGCCATATGGTAGTTTTTTTTTCTTCTTCTTCTTTAAAGGGAGTATCTCTCCATCACATACCAGAGTTTAGCTCAAGGTCAACTTATATTAATGCATTAAACTTGGCTGTGGAGGAGGCAAAGGGCTGGAGAAAAAGGGATAAAAGAAGTTCCGAAATTGTTCTTCCAACATATTCCGCCAAGCAACAGAACATTGCCTTGATAAGGGTGATATTGGACAGTTGCCATAATTCCTCCTGTTAGATTCAGCTCCCCTGGTACCTATTCCCATACCTTTTAAAGTATAGCATGTAACATTTTGCTTGAAAATTGCTTCCACCTCTATTGCTTTGTTATAGCTGTTTTGCAGTTTCGGTGGAGAGGCAGTTCTGTGTCACAAGAAATTACTAATCTGAGGCTTGAGAAGGGGCAGCGTAGCTTTCCATTATCTCACCAGTGAGCTCTGTACAGGATTATTTTCAAATTTTCTGCTGCCATTACAATGAGCTGTTAGAGTGGGCAAGGCAGTGAAGGGGGAGCATTATTGAAACTTGGTTACCAGGGTAGATAAGATAAAGTTCATCACTGTCTTGGCATCCACATTTGCAGTCAGGGGTGGAAGATTTGATGAAAGGAGTACATTTGGTCAAGGATATCGTTAAGATAGAAAGCTGGACATTTTCCATCTGTGTGTGCTGAAGAGTTTCTTTTCCCATTAACGCGCATCTCAAAGAGTGGGCTGGATTGTTTAAAGAAATAAGTTTTCTTCCAGTGTGTTGTAAATTTGTAAATACCAGATAACCAACATCAGGACCCCCCTCCCTATTCTCAAGCACAAGATTGGAATTGGACAGAGATAACTTTCTTTAGAGAGTTGCCATTTTCTTACTGTCACTTTCTATCCTCTCTCTCTGGTAAAAGGACAGTTCAGACTTAATTTTTATGTAAGCTATTTTTAGATTTTTTTTTTCCAGACAACCTCTATTTCTACTACACAGGACACATACTCTGGGGATCATTTTATTCTTTGATGGGGTTATTGAGCCATCACTGCTATCTGAGGTCATTATTAGAAGCCACACTGCAGTTCCAGAAACATAGGAAGAGTGGCAAGTAGTGTCTATTTCAGCAGGAGATGGGGAAGAAGTCAGGGTGTTGATTATTGAAATCAGGATGGTCATTGAGTGAGTTCTTTCCTTTAGCTCGGGTTCCACTGCCCACAAGCCACTTGTTTTCCCTCTGAGTCCAGCAGCTCTGCTCTCTCCAGGGAAGCCAGCCTAATACATGTGTGCAGGTTTAATGTTGGAAGGGAGGGTCAGCTTTACCCATACATAATCACTGTTTTATGGCTTTCACTCATTCCTGAGGTGTTAATGCAGATCAAATGGGAAACACTCCAGAAAGAAGCCTTGCAGCTACTGCCCTGCCTCACTCTCCCGTCTCAATCGTTAATTCTTATTGTAAGATCTAAAGGTAATTTTGTTTGCTCTCTTAATGCGTTGCAGTTCTCCCAGTGGTCCTTGCATATCCTTTCTCAAATTCCCATCTTGATCAATTGTTTGCAAATAATTAAGCTTTTAAGAGATAATGGCAGGAAGCTAATGTACACAACAAAGGAGAGGTCTCCCGTCACCGTCTATTGGACTGTGGTCAAATTTGCTTTGATATCCCACAGTGATTAGGATGGTTGGTATATCTGGCAAGTGCAATCCCTCTTTCCTTCACGAGAACCCACTGATCTTTCTTCAACCAGCGTCCTTGCTGGTTAGATGCCATAATAGCAAAGGTGTTCAGGAAAATGGCAAGGGGGGCCTAGCCCTGTGGTTGCAATGGTTTGAAATAAATTTTCTATTTTCTTCCTAAAATGGCACTCCTCCTCTCTTTTGTAAAATGACATCTACCTTTGCCCTTCTCATGGTCTCCCTAGCCCTATGGGCAGAACGCAAACTGGGCTTTGAATGTTTTCACAGCAGCCTTGCCTGTGGCATGTGGGGTTTTTGTCAAGTCATTTTTTCTTTTTAAGTCTACAAAGGAGTAACTCATACTGTCCAGAAAACGCTTATCTAGTAAAGATGATTAGGATTTAAGATAGTTAAACATACTGGATTTCAGTTAAAAAGCCTCCTTCTTTGTGAATTTTTGGCTGAGTGTGGATTAACTACCTGAAGCCGTGGCTTTCATGTGATTCTAGCAAATATGAATTTTTATTTTTTCAGGGAATGGAAAGTTTGCAGGACACTAGGTCCAAGAACTATCAGAAAAAGAAAAATATCCAGTTGTCCTACCATAGACAAAGGTTTAGGAATTTTGTTGATACCTCTTTTTTCCCCTTAACAATGACCAGATTATTGTGATATTTAATTTCATCCAGGCTCGTTCATTTCTATTAAAAAAATATATCCTGAACAACTGAAAATTGTTTAATGGAGACAGAGTGCTGGGTCTCCATAGCTTGAGGCTGCCTGGCAATTATGCTGCATGAAATTAGGCACAGTTTGTTCCAATTACTTAAAATCAGATCACATGAAAAGTGACAGAGGGGAAAATAAAAGGGTTGAACTTTCTCATTTTATGATATTTAAATTATGAAATCAGAAACTGCATGATGTAAAGAAACAATCTAAATTTGCACTGACAATTTGCAGGCCATAGATTGCTCTTTGAAGCTATAATGATTCAGGTGACTTTAAAGATCCAAAGAGAATTTTCCTGACACCCCTTGCATAAATAAAATGTGAATCTCTTTTGCTTTCTAAGAATTTATGTAAAACTTGCTCACAAACAAGCATGCAAAAATACTCTTGAAAACACAGCACAAATAAATGACTGTGACAATTCTCAATTTTCAAAGTAACTAAAGGTAAATGGCATAAATATTAATTTTTATCCAGTTCTGGTCATAATATTAAAACACAACTAACAAGACAGGGCAAAAGGTGTTACCATTCAGCTGTGGTGAAGAGGGACCATTGACATGTTTATTAATTCTTTCGAAAATCACTGAAAGAAGACCTGGCAAAACTGTAAGCAAATTATATTATAGAGGATGTTATAGATTGGAAATGACTTAGGTACATCAGTATACAACCCTATATAGCAAATAGTACCAACAACTAGATGCTAAAATTTGCATATTTCAGTCAGGTTTGTATTACTTAAGAATTGCTAGCCTGGAGAACTCCCAGATGATAAAATCAAGGAAAAGTTATCTGTTGTTCAAAGTCTCATGGTTAGTGAATAGCAGTGTAATTTATACAATCTAATAGGGTCATATATAACTATGTAGTTTTTCAACTAGTATAGATGTAGATCTACTATATGTATATATACGTGCTTTGTGCTCAGTTGTGTTCAACTCTGTGCAACCGCATAGACTGTAGCCCACCAGGCTCCTCTGTCCATGTAATTTCCCAGGCAAAAATACTGGAGTGGATCGCCATTTCCTACTCTAGGGGATCTTCCCAACCCAGGGATCAAACCCATGTCTTTTGAATCTCCTGCATTGGCAGGGATTCTTTACCATTGTCCCACCTGGGAAACCCTTCATTTGGCTTGTATTGTGTGGCAAATATTTATGCAATAGGAGTCGTGTTTTAAACCTTGGGCAGTGAATTGCTTTTAGGTCAGTGTTCAATCATTAGATTTTGCCTGTGATGACTGGCATCCTAGTGAGTAGGGTGATTGTCACCTATGATCTTCACCGATTATGGAGGTGATATACTTTGCTTTGAAAAGAATGGGTAACTATCACTTTTAGGAATGAAGTAAGAAAAGTAGTGCTGTGGATCTCGGATTAGACTGTTTATACTTCCTATGGGCTTTGAAAAAAATCTTGTCATACATTTTGATGTTGCATTTGAGTGGAAAGTATCTGTGTATCATGGCAAGTTAGAGCCATTCCTTTGTCTCATCAATATTTGGTTTCCTTTATGTGAAGGTCTGGGCTTTGAGGATGGTGAATGAGAAATTTGAGGGTGTTTGAGATGCTTAAATGAGTGGGAAAAGAAACATGACCAAGGAAAGAAATAATCAGAATGGGTGTTTCTGAGTGTGATGCTTGCTTTTATGGGGATAAAGCGGAGAGAATGGTGTGAGAATGATAAGGCAGGCTAGTGGAGAGTGGGGAGGGTAGGGCTTGGCATTTGAGTTGAGACTTGACAATGACATTGGAGTAGGAACTTGCGAGTAGGAACCTACTTGGTGTGTTGGAAGAATGGAAGATGGCTGAACAGAAAGTGAGGTGGGGTGAGGCGAAGAGGATACCATCTAGAAGGTGGGTGGGGCTGGATGGTGGTGAGTCTTGCAGGCAAGGTGAGTGTATGGAGGTTTTTGAAGGGGGACAGGAATGGAGATTATGAAAGGCCTTGCCACACCCTTCTGTCATGAAGAGGCTTAGATGCTGGATGGGAAGCAGGAAGTATGCCTGGGTCATGTTGCTGCCGATCGTGCCAGCCCCGGGCCAGTGTCCTCACCTGTAAAACGGGAGGGACAATAGATTCCATTTATGTCCCTCAAAGGGATATAATGGGGATTAATTACCACTTTGTCTGTAATATACTCGAAGCTCTTAAGAGAGCAGCACTATATTCCATGAAAGCAAAGCCTTATTCTAATTGTGTATTTATTGATTAAGTGACAATCAAGTCACAATGCTTATGGGAAAAATGGCTACATCTCTGCTTGCCACAAACGAATCCCATGTGTATAGATATAGAACATATTTAAACTTACATATAAGAGCATTGAAGTCATTAACGAGACTTCTAAGCATCTAATCGGACATTATTAATAAGATTGAAAGCTATGTTAATTAACATTCAATAGACCAGAATTTAATTTCTGATGGCACATACAGTAAAATGGAGAGTTGGGGTGCTCTTTCCCATTCATATAGAGAAGAGAAAGTTGACTATCAGGACAGTTTCTATCTTGGGAGAGTTTATTGGGGTGAAGTGTTCAAAATAGTCAGTGTCTCAACTAGATGGAAATCATGTCCTCAGCTTCTCTCCCAGGCTTTAGAAATGTATATTTCAAACTTAGATATAGTTGACTATTAAATAGAAAGTATCTGTGCCAAAACTAATCTTAGTAGAATTCTAAACATTTTTACAAGAAGTATGGATTTCATTTTATTATCTAATCATGTAATATTTTTTGTCCACTCTTAACTCCTGAGACTTGTTCTTCGCACGCAAAATGTCCTGGTCTTTGACCTTACTACATTGGCCTGTGTTCAGAATCCTAGAGTATGTTGACATTCAGATAGGGAACCAACTTTGGTAGAATTTCATTTGGTTGTGCTTTACAGAAGAGTTGAAATGAATAGTGTTTTTTTTTTTTTAAATACACCCACTTCAACTTTGATATGGAGAAGGCAATGGCAACTCACTCCAAAACTCTTGCCTGGAGAATCCCATGGACGGAGAAGCCTGGTGGGCTACAGTCCATGGAATCTCGAAGAGTCGGACATGAATGAGCCCGTTCACTTTCACTTTCATGCACTGGAGAAGGAAATGGCAACCCACTCCAGTGTTCTTGCCTGGAGAATCCCAGGGACGGGAGAGCCTGGTGGGCTGCCCTCTATGCAGTCGCCCAGAGTTGGACACGATTGAAGCAATTTAGCAGCAGCAGCAGCAGCTTTGATATTGGTATCCAGCAACATGGTGCTTTTTTTGAGAGGAGAATGTGATGCTAACAAAATGCTTACTTTCTGGGGGCCTAGGCTGAGCTTGTTGGTCCAATGGTCAGCTTTAGAAATCTATGGTTCTAGAAAAATATTATGTCAAGGTGGTACACTTTTGTATGGTCAAAAAGGATTTGTTATTTTAATCCTGTAAAATACAAGGAAGATCCTATTGAACTTTCTGTGTTTGTAACAAATAAACCTGTTAAAGAATAAACTCCGTATCAAGGTTCTGCAAGTATCCTAAGTAGCTATTTATACACTTCACTAATCTTTGTAATTGGCTTGTCTTTTACTGCTGTTAATTAGATGATGTAGTATTCCATTAATAAGAGTGACACACCTCAGCATTTTTACCTTTAATTATAGACCTCAGCAGACATTTACGTTATTGACAAAATCGCCTCAAATTGCCTGATGCACACATCTTTTTATTTTTAACAGAGCATATGTGTTTATTATTGAATCCCTTGCACCTAGCATTGCACCTGTTGTGATGTGCACATTGTGTGTTTGGAGCATATAGGTATACACCCATCCTTTTTGTCCTCTTTCAGCACCCTTACCCTTCTGAAGAACAGAAAAAGCAGTTGGCACAAGACACGGGACTCACCATCCTTCAAGTGAACAATTGGTAAGTAATTTGGCTTTGTGTTTACACACAATCTGCTTTCCCCTCTGGCAACCTACAGCTCTTGTTTTGCATTAAGAAGACACACCCAGTTTTCCCTAGTGGCTTGTTGATCCAAAGGTGAGAACACAGGATGAGCCACAGCACTTGCTAGATTAGAAAGTTTTCTTTCTAGCACTTGCTAGAAAAGAAAACACCGTATTGTTCTACACCTCCTTTATAAATTGACAAATTTTAGGCATAGTAAAAATAAGTGTTTAATTCATTTAGCTGTGGCTCTGTAAATGTCTCAGGTATTTTTTTTTTTTTTTTTATCTTTAAGGACGATCAATAGAAAGAGTAATATCCTTGTTTCTATGAAACAAGAAACTCCACTGTCACATCTGTTAGATTTTAAATTCGCTGAATAACTAAGCTCACTGAGAATTTGTTAGACAGTGCATTCCAGGATGGGCACTCCATCCTTCTTATCTCCCTATGGAAAAAAGAAAAAAAAAAGCGTTTCTACTTTGAAGCTATTCAAAACTTGATGTATCTCAGGGTTGTGTAATACTGTTTCTAAGTAAATGTGTAAATTCCTGATTTGGAAGAGAAGCTGAGATTATGTACCAAGGATAGCCAACAATATTCTGACTCAATGTATAGCAGTGTGGCAAACAGCCTTTGAGGAAGTATGATTTATTACCCTTTGTGATTGTGCTGAAAGCCAGGTCCATATAATCACCCAGAGCTAGTGTCATATTTGAAGGGTATCGAAATCTGATCTCCTTTAAAACTAAGTGTATCTAATTAATTGTCCCAATATTTTTAGATTAGTGTTTATGATGGGGAAACCTTATCCTCTTTGAAGTAAAATCCAGAAAAGGCCCAAAGCCTGATTGGGGAAAAAGGAGAACTGAGAATGCCAGTCTGCAGACAGAAGTGTTTCTTTCTGTTCAATAAGTGTCAAAGATTAATATTACAGAATCTCTGATTACATGGCCTAATCCATTTTGGTGAATAAATTTGTTCTTGATGTCCATTGCACCTACATTAACAGACTCTTCTCTGTTAGAGAGCCTGGGAGCCTTTGGGAGAGATTTCAGATATATTAAGCCCCATTACAGAAAATGTAATTTCTGTCAATATAATCCCATGTATTCTTCAATTTAGTATTTTAGAGATAACAAGCTACTTACAATATATTTGCCTTTGGAGGATTAATTTACAAAGTGCACTATCTCCAAGACACAGGCAGACCCATATAAGCATTGCTTGTAAGGGTTATCAATTTCAGTGACCTTATGGCGGCCTTGGAGATCAATTTTTGCAGCCCTTTTAGTGAAGTGGATCAGGAACCAACAGAAGACATGCTGTACCTGAGCATGTTACTGGGAGTCTTGTGGCTGCTGCGGGTTTTTTGTTTGCCTCTTATACCTGCAGCTGTATCTTACTTTTCAACATTCTTGATACTGTATACTTGAACTCTGTCTTTCAAATTGTTCTGGACAGTATTATAGGGCAGACTATCCATTTTGCACGCGTTCCTAAATTCCTACATATTTTAAAAGTTAAACTGATGAGGACGCAATTTGAATACAATGGAGGCTGTACAAAGATTTATTTCTCTGGGAAATGATCCCCTTTGAGGGCCAAGGAGTGGCTGGGCCAATTCTCATTAAGCAAGGCAATACACTACCCGTTCAGGTGAGCTATCACACACGCCATCTCTCTTCCTCTTCAGTGTTGCTAGAAAACTCTATCCACAAACATCGTTACCAGAGAACAGATTCCAATACAAGCTGCTTGTTACAGGTAGACAGCCTCCTGGGATATTTCCTCTGGGTGCTAGGGCAGGCAGACATTCCTGTGGCACAGAGCCGGGCACGGTTGTCTTTTCATAGAGTCTCTGCACAGTAGTCACAGTCAGATTTCCGCGGTTTTGCGATTAAGAGGGAAAAAATAAGGACTTTAAAAAGTTATCATACGTACCAGATAATAATTTTTCAACATAGATGCAGACTCTACCCTAAACTTCACTGTGATATTCAATTCTGCACAGGCACATAACTTGAAAATCCCTTTTCCTTATAACCTGGGATGTAAACCCAACTCTCTTCTCACCTGGCACCATGCAGTGTGCACGGGCTCTCTGCTTCTGTATGAAGTGAGAAGTGACCTCTGCTGGCACTTCATTGCTTCGCATTTGGCAATTGTTTCAACTCTACAACAGCTTTGTGGTGGACCAAGGATCCTCAACCTCTGTTAGAAACCAAACCACACAGCAGCAAGTGAGAGGTGGGTGAGTGAGCCAAGCTGTTCATCTGTATTTCCAGCCGCTCCCCATCTCTCGCATTACCACCTGAGTTCCACCTCCTGTCATATCAGCAAAGGCATTAGATTCTCACAGGAGCTCAAACACAACTGTGCTTGAATCATCCTGAAACCACCCGCTGCTGACCGGTCCGTGGAAAATTGTCTTCCACCAAATGGGCCCCTGGTGACCAAAAGACTGAGGGCCACTGTGGTAGAGAAATTCCCCTCCAGTAGCTGAAAGTTGTAAGAGAAGTTGTTTCTTTTAAATTCGGTGAATAATGACATTCCCACATTTGATTTGAATTTTTAACGGTGTATTACTTTTCATCCAAACCTTCTCCTTTTATGGAACGGATAACTGATTTCTTTTTCTCTGGACTTTGAGTTGCAAATATGAGGCAAAAATGGGGAAACCCAGATGGCACTCTATTGAAACCCAAGATGCGAGAGAATCTTAAATGATGATGGCAGACTTGAAGATGAAAGAACACAACACTAAGTGGAGCTCATTTTTCTTTATCGTAGTAAAAAAATTATACAAAGTTTTTTTGAGAGCCTGTAAATACTTTTCCCGTATTGAACATCAAGCCCACGTTACCTCACTCTGGAAATAATAATTAAAAAAAAAAAAACCACTTCATAAGTATTTTAGCATTTCCCTTTCACTTCATTTAGGCACATTTAAAATTGTGTGTCTTCCTTTTTGGATTTTTTAAGACTTGTTAACACACATGTACATTTTGTACAAACTATGAGTCACTGTTGAAGAGATGTAATAAGATGCTGAAGGGCAGGTTGGGTGTAGATCAGTCATAATTATTGGCAGCAACATAATGTATTGAAATACACAATATGAGTATGAAAAATATAAACTCCTGTTGAGTTGTTAGCTTGTCATAGAAACCCTGGCTGATGCAGCTTAAAGTTAGATTTTGACAGAAAAATGAGATGAGAAAAGTTTGATGCATTGTAATAATTCTTTCATTCCCTCTCTGAACTAATTTTACGCCTTTTTAATTGACATAAGTAATATATACTACCTGCCTTGGCTGACTAAGGATAAAGCAGATGGGATTTGGTGGGGAGAGGGGATCACAGGGAGAATTTAAATGTAAAACAACAAGACAGATTTGATTAAGAGAAAATTTGAATTAAAAGAAATAAGTTTTAACTTGTGTGTTTGGTCTATGTATCAGAGTACAAACAGGAGAAATCGTAAAATGGTTGGTACTAGCACTTTGTAGGAATTGGGCTCTGGGATGGAATGTGACATTTATTAGATGAGACATTGTAGCAAAAATCTATGCCAAGACATTTTTTGAGAATTGAGGCAATTATGCAAATAATTTGGGTAAAAATATTTTACCTAAATTATCCAACTATTTGAGGTAACCGCATGTTTTTTAAAAAAATCAACCTCCATAACTAATGGCCTAAACATTTCTATCTACTAGCATTCTATGGTAGACTTTGACTTAAAGCATAATAATTTTAAAAATATATTAATAATGTGTGCTATAAATGTGTGTGTCTTCTTCCTTTGCTCTCTCACTCCCAATTATGTTTTGAGCCAAAAATGATAAATAATAGCATTTGATGCCTTTGTCTTATTGTTTTTTCATTGTTGTTCTGGTTGCAATAAATACTTCAGTTATATCAGGGTAAAACTATTACTAATATGTTGACTGTCATTTAGGTGGAAACTTCTTAAATTTTTAGATTAGATGGTTATGTAGACCTTTTCATATGAAGGCAGAACTTTGAAGAAAACAAACACACATATGCACAATGTCAATACTGGGTTCTTTTCTCTCCTGAATACACCAACTTTATTCTTTTATATTGAAAATATGAGTGTAGAATGGTCAAATAAAGGCTCCCTTACATGTTTTCACAGCCATGTTGCAGACTTGGGAATTCCATATGATGAAAACTTGTGCCTGCAATTGTATCTTACTTGCTGCATGCCTCAGATGCCTCCTGCCTCAGCAGAGTTCTAGCCTAGAGTGTACTGAATAAATGTTACATTGCCTTTGTTTAGCCCTTCTCATCTGTGCACTTTCCCATTAAGGCCTAATGTTCCATGATTACTCTGTTGTCTCTCAGAGGGCAGTGGGTTTTAGGTGCAAAATACATAGTTAAAAGAAATACAGTGTTGATGTGGACAGAAGAATCCCTCTCCATCAATAGAGTGCCTAAGATTTCAGGGAACATGGGAACTCCAAGATGACACTTTACGGAACCATCATAGCTCTTCAAGTTCTCAGATTTAGTACACATACCAGATTTTCCTAGTTTTTTCATTTGTTGTCTTCAAAACTACAAAGCATTCAGGCATCACTTCCCATTGATTACCAGTGGCAGGGGAAGTATGTTATCTTTGGAGGTTTCAGCCATTGGTAGGTAAAAATGTAAACTTATTTTTCTAATAGGATCGCTCTTATTATAATAAACAGATTCAACTGTAAAAGGTCAAGTTTCTTTCTGAATTATGGTAATAATGTAGCAAATACTTTTAGAAGTAATCAAAGATTCTATAAATACAGGTACCTGTGTAGATGTAAATGTTAAAACATTCACAAATTATCCTTTCAACTTCTGAGATCTAAAAATCAATAGGGGGTCACAGGGTTTCATAGAATTGCTCTGCTTTTTCTTCCAACATAATTTAATAATACATTTTACAGATGTTGTTTAAACATTAGGCACAGATTGTTTTGTCAATAAAACTAAACAGAGGCATGACACAAAAGCAAGGAAAACAGATGTAAAAAGAAAAAAGAGAGCACCAAGCAAGGAGTGTTGGGTCATTTGTCTCCTATTCACTACAAAATGAGAGTGCAGAGTATACAGTGATTTTCCTTGCCTAGAAATCACCTAGGGATGGAACCACTTCACACGTAAGAGGTAATTTTATTAAGCAGGTGGCCTAACTTCTTCCCTTGAGAATTCAAGTGTAACCTACATTTAAGGTAGACTTCCTAACTGATCAATGGAGTAACAGGTGCAGTATTTTTAAAAGAAGGAGGAAGAGAAGGAAACACAAATAGAACAGCTCTCCAGCATCTCTTGGAATGGGTTGTTGTTCTCCAAGCCATAGTTAATTGCTATGCTTTTCACCTTGAGTGTCAATTCTAATAATATTACCTTTACAGGAGCTTACTCTGGGCTTAGATTAGAGCAATCAGTAATACTCACTAGATAAAATACTGTCTAGTTGCCCATGAGAAAATATTGAAATCAGTCAAAAAATGTATAGCTTGTATATTGCCTCAGACAGAGCTGGCAAGGCGCCAGGCAGGCAGGGTATTATTTAGGAAAGCTGAGCAAATAGCTCGCAGGGAAAAGAGCTGTGAATTTGAAACCTTCAGGTATTGTCATGTCAGAGAGTCTTAGGAGTTCAACGGAGATGCTGCTTTTGTCTGCAGATTTTAAAAAATTTCCAGCAAACAAGCCTCTTTGAAAATGACTCTGCAGTCTGTGAAATATACTTTGTTATAGGTTTTTTTCCTTAGTTTACTCAGAGGTTTCCCTCGCTGTGTTCAATCAGATGGCTAATACTAGGAAGAATGGAAACTCCTCACGAAAGGGTAGGTATTGGCCCACTGCACCACGTGGAAAAACCCTGCCCCCTCCACCAGACTAGGACCCTGAGTCTAGGTGAGAAGAGAAACAGGAAGGGGTGGATTGTAGGAAGATGGATTAGAAAGTCCAAACACTGTTTTGTGTATCTGCTCTTTCTCCTCCAGCTAACATTCAAAGCCAGTCTCAGCTTTTCAGGACAAGAGTGTGACGTCTGGAGCTTAGAGTTGGTATTGACTTGAGGATGCTTTCGGGACCCCTTAGGGTTGGGGTTCAAGCAAGGCACAGAGAAGAGTGAGCTGGGAGACTGATTCCATCATGAACCCAGTGTTCCTCGACATCCCTTTCAAGGCAGTGAAACCAGTGGCTTGGTGCTTGACCTTGAACATGGTTTGGAGGTCAGTAGGGCTTGGTGCAAGTCCTAGTTAAGCAGGAACTCCTGGGGTGTCACCCAGCCAGCAGAGGGTGATTAACCATTGGGTCATTAACCATCAAGCACTGTTCTCGGAGCTGACTCCCTTGCAGAGAGTGTGGGAAATGGGCTGAGAGGCACCCTGGTCAAGGAGAAAAGTTCCAGCACCCACAGGTCTAAGGGTGGCTCAGAGGATAAAGAGTCTGCCTGCAATGCAGAAGACTTGGATTTGATCCCTGGGTCAGGAAGATGCCCGGTAGGAGGAAATGGCAACCCCTCCAGTGTTCTTGCCTGGAGAATTCCATGGATAGAGGAGCCTGGCAGGTTACAGTCCCTGGGGTCGCAAAAAGTCAGACACGACTGAGCAACTCACAGACAAGGGACAAATTCCCATGAAAGCCTCATGACAACACAGCATTTACATAGAGGGAATCAGGGAAGGGAATATGCAGGGGAAAGAACATTTGGAGTCCAAACATGTCATCTGCTGTCCCCACTCCTCACCAATTAGATGCATGTCCTTGATCAACTCCCTTTGTCTCCCTGGGCAACAGCTTCCTCTGCCTTAAATGGATGGGTAGGGCTGAGGAATCGGTGGGACTCTAAGCCTCTTCCAGCCCTAATATTCTAGATAGTGTAAAAAAGTGAACGGAAGCAAGGTGAATGTTCTGAAACTGATTTTTATTCCCGTTTTACATTAGAAGTGAAAAAAAAAAAAGAAAAAACCCACACAACAGGGCCTTTGATAAACAGACGAAAAGGATTATTCATTTAAAAGTTGTTACTTTTCTTCATCTTAAATAAGCAAATCTAGCCCTTAAAATAAAAACGAGATGAAATTAAACATTATCGCAAGACGTGGAAAACATGCGTGCTGTCACTTTTGGGTCCATAATAAAGATAAATCAGTTGTTTTTAGCAGTGCGCTCTGAGTCTGTGAAGGGCATGACAGATAATAGGCTTGGAATTTCTGAAGTTATTGTACAGTAAAATTTGTTTTTTCCTCAGGCATTCAATCTTTTTTCTCTAGTGATTTTGTACATGACAAACTTTTTAGTGGGTGCATTAATAATCTATAAGTAATGGGTTGTCAGGTGTCAGTTAGATAAGATTAAAAGACTGTTTAAGCATTATCCATTTGCTTCTTTGCATGAGTCTTATAGGTCAAGAGAAATAACTTTTTGAATTGTGGTTGTTTGCACATGCTGGTTTTTCCTCCCTCTCTCCCTCACTCCCTCTCTCTCTCTCTTTCTCTCCCTCTCTCTCTTTCTCTCGTTTGGCTCTGGTCCAGAAGTACTTGCAAGAACTGTATTACATTACATAAATCCTGCATGTAGGAGCAGATTCGAAACTCACACTGTGTGAATCAAGGGGACACATGTCTCCACTGACTTCTGTAAACTTTTTAGTTTTGAAAATGTTACTCTTTCTCTGCTCAAAGGAAACTTTGTCAGGGGAAGCCTCCTCAGTAGAGGAACTGAAGCTCCCAGCCTGAGGAGTTTCCTAGCAAGTCAGGTTGAGGTCTATTCTTGTCAAATCTGTCTTAAGTGTGTTTACATATAGTTTGCCTTTCTGGTATTTTCTGCTTGCACAGACCTGATCTCCACCTATTTTGTGTCAACAGTTGCCGGGGCTGGTGTTGGGTGATTAACCATTGAGCACTGGGCCCCGGAGCTGTGCCCACAGAGAAGACCCCCTCTCCCCTTGCGCTTACATCACCCTCTGGCTTCAGGCTGCACCTACATGAAACAAACAGCATTTCTGAGTGGTTAAAGAGGCAGTCTGAAACAGTAAAAAATGGGGCAAATGTTGCCTTCTTGTTAAATAAGACAGTTTTCTCAAAAATGGAGAGGAGGCAGGGGTGCTGGGACGGAAGTGCTTCTGAGGGCAAATGTGGTCTTGGATCTGCATGGTTCTGATGGGCAAATGCCTGCAGTAGACACTACACTTTGTGTAGACACTTAGGGTGTTTTTTTTTTCTTTCTTTCTTTCTTTAATTTTTAAGGGGCAAGAGAATATAAAAAAAAAAAATCTAACAAAAACACGCCAACAGCATGGATGTTTGTAACTTTGGCAAGTACAGGACTGTCACACTCCATGCCCTCATGGTCTCTGGGTATTTTCCTCCTGATTTTATGTCCATTCTTATGAGGTCTTTAAACCTGACCCATTAATGTGGGAAATAATGAACTCTGTTGGGCTCTAGACACCTGAACAATAACAAATAAGCAAAAATACCTTAATCGGTTCCCATCTTTGAGAACTCCTTTTCCCTTTTACCCTCTTAACCAGTGTGGCTGAAGGACCTAATGCCTCGTAAAATTAGATCCTGTCACCGAAGAAGGAAAAAAGTACTTCCTTTTGCAAATACATTAACTCTTTCAGGCCCATGGGAATTATTGGTCTTGGATACCAAATGTAACTTAGCTCAAAAATGTACTTCCTGTCATGGGAGATGTCTGGCATTCTATTGATTTGGTCACTGTTTTTCAAGAATAATATATTGCCAAAGGATGGAATTAAATGCACCATGATTAAAAACAAATATCTTTAAGTTTCCAGTATGTTCTACTTTAGGATGCTGATTTGAATGTAAATGAATAGTTTTGAGGGTTGTTGTCTAGTTGAAGGGTTTTGCTGGCCTGTATCACTAGAACATCTGCTACGGTTGACTGTATTTGATCTCTAGTTTGAGTCAGAATTCATACGTACTTGGAAAGGGTAGGGAGGAGGAAATATTGTGAAGCTAATGGAAAGAATTGTGTGGATCCAAAGATGTCGGGTCTCAGCCCCCACGGCTGGTCACCTGGCAGGATTGTGTACAGAATGGACAGTGCGATGGGTTATGGCTAGGATTCCCATCCTCAAGGCCAAGTAGTGGCGGAGGGAGTGGCCAGAAAAGACAGATCAGAATCATTCTGAGTGAATGTAGTATAAAAAAGCATCTTAAGAATTAACTTGATTTTTGTCATGCTATTTCTCCTGAAATAGTAAGTTAACAAAGAGATAGGAGATTTTTGAAGTTTATCAAAGGGAGCATGGATTAAAATTTTAGAAACACTGCAACAGAACCACAGAGTCCAAGTCTGGATGGGATTGTAGCATCCTTTGACAGATGAGGCTCAGGGCCTTGCGATGTTACATTCTTAATTAGAGGCGGGGAGGGGGCTGACTCCTGCTTCAGTGTCTCCTGCAGTCCACCATTATGTATTTTTCTTTTTAATTAGTTGATTTTTTTTTTTTTTTTTTTGGCTGTGTTGGGTCTTCGTTACTGTGCACAGCCTTTCTCTATTGCAGCCAGCAGAGAATACTCCTTAGTTTTGTATCGCAGCCTTCTCACTGTGGTAACTTCTCTTACTGCAGAGCGTGGACTCTAGGTACATGGGCTTCAGGAGTTGCAGCACATAGGTTCAGTAGTTGTGGCACAGGGCCCAGCTGTCCTGTGGCATGTGGGATCTTCCCAGATCAGGGATTGAACCAGTGTCCCCTGCATTGGCAGAAGGATTCTTTACCCCTGAGCCATGAGGGAAGTCCCATTATGTATTTTTAAGAGCTTTATTGAGATATAATTCACAAACTATGCAATTTACTCATTTAAAGTGGTTCAGTGGTTTTAAGTATAGTCACAGATATGTGCAATCATCCTCAGAGTCCATTTGAGAACAATTTCATCACCTCAAAAAGAAACCCTCTACCCCTCACCCTCCATACTTCCATCCCCAACTCTGTCACAGATCTACTTTCTGTCTCTATGGTGATTTAGTCACTAAATTGTGTCTGAGTCTTACGACCCCATGGACTGTAGACCACCAGACTCCTCTATCCATGGGTTGCCTATTCTGGACAGTTCATATAAATGTGATCATGATATCTCTGGTCTTTTATGACTGGTTTCCTTCACTTAGCATTATATTTTCAAGTTTCATTTACTTTGAAGCATATGCCATACTTTATTCCTGTTTATGACTGAATAATATTTCATCGTATGGATATACCACATTTTCTTTATTAGTTCATTCATTGATGGACATTTGGGTTGTTTCCATCTTTCGCTGGCCTAAGAATTTGTTTATAAGCTTTTGTACCATTAGATACTTTTGAGAATCATAATGACAGTATCCTCAGCAAACTTCCATAAACATTCACCCATTTGATCATCACAGTTCCATCACCTAAATACTGCTATAATCTCAGAACCAGGAAGTGGCAGTTTTCCTACTCAGTTGTCATATGCTTTCCACTGGACACTGTTCTCACTCTTCCTGCCCTTGGCCAGTATTTTGACTGTGATAATTAGGAGCAGTGGTGTTCAAAGGAAAGGATGGCAGCTCAGAAGTGAAATGTACATTCTCTGAACTTTCCCCAGTGTGACTTTGATGACCATAAGCATTTTTCAAAGATTTGACAAGTTCCATGAGGAGGTCATTTTGTTGGCTTTATTGTCCTCATTTGAAAGATTTTGTCATGTCCCTCAATTGAGAGCTTTTGCCTTTTCAAGTGGATCTATTTACATATAAGGACCTACAGGTTACATATTGATATACAGTACGTAAAGCTTAGGTTTCAAACGTTACTAATTGAAACAGAAGTTACAGTGAACATTCTAAGGAATAGACAGTAGGTCTCCATTCAGGTAAAACCTAATCTGTAACGAGGTGAAAAAAGAAATCAAGCTAAATTTTGATATACCTTCCCTTAGCATGAGTGGAGACTCATGCTAAGGGAAATTTAATTAGTGAAGGCTTGGAGTGTGGAGGCAAATAAAGGAGAGATTCTAGAGAAAGGAAAGAGCCGAAAGATTCTCCAGATTGGCACTAGGATTCTAGAATACCTTATGCATGCTTGGCTGGTCACTTAACACAAAAGAGTTTCAGTTCCAGTCATTCAGGGGAAATTCTATTTTGGGAAAAAAGTGAATATTTGATTACTAGGGTAACACATACACCCTGATTCCTTGGGACATTCACAGTTTATGCCTGGTGCCCAGCATAATTATCAGTAACTTTTCTTTACTCCTTTTTTTTGGGGGGGGGGGCTGTGCTGGATCTTCTTTGTGGTGTGTGAGCTCTAGAGCATGTGGACTTAGTAGGTGTGATGCTCTAATTTGGTTTGCCTTGAGTCATGTGGGATCTTAGGTCCCAAACCAGGGATCAAACCCATGTCCCCTGCATTGGAAGGCAGATTCTTAACCACTAGACCACCAAGGAAGTCCCTAATGTCCCTTTAGTCTTAAAAGTGTCCCAGCATAGATGATAAATTATCTGGTTATCCTACTTATAATGGAAATTGACAGAACATTAAGACTTGTTTAAATAACTGTGTACTTATTCTGTAATTAAGGGATGTTTAGTAAGATGCACTTTTATTGACTTTTGTGAATATGGGAAAATGAGAATTTATATGATTCAGCTTAAATAGACACATTTGTTATTTAAAGATATTATTGTACCTAATTTAGGTTTTTGTTAGTAAAAGAGGTTTTGCTGTATTATCCTAGATTATCCTATTGTTTATACATTGTGCTAATAATCACTCTAATTTCACATACTCTAAGTTAACCACTTTTAAAATATTTATTAGGTTAAACAAAATCAAATTTGGTAACTTGTCTGTCACTTGTAAGTAAATATTTTATAAATGCTATTTTGTTCCTTATGCTTTATATGATACTTACAGTATGTATAACTACTGGATATTTCTTATGCTAAGTCTAGTGATACATCCCTATAATTCATTCCACTGGGTTTGGAGCCTAAGGTTTTAGTGATCTAGAAGACAGCAAAGGAAATAGAGATCCCCCCCCTAAGGGAGCCACCCTTGCTTTGAATTCAGTTCAGATTAAAGGATTTAGCAAACTGAGCTGCTGCTTTTTTTTTTAGAGTGAAGAAAATAATTTTCCAATTTGCTTTCAAGGAAAACTTTCTGTAATATATAACCAAGTGATGATGTATTTGCAAGCTATTTCAACTTATAAAGTCCAAAATGATGCTTGGATTTTGTTTTTACTTTGCATTACAATTTTCAACTAATTAGCGACTTCTTTTTTTCACTAGTTGCTTGGAAGAAAATTTTATATGTGATTAACTTTCTCAACTTTCTTAGTTTCAGCTTTTTTTAAGAGTAGTTTGACAAATACACCTATCACTTCTAGAGAAGGGGAACCTTTTCAGACCTCTGATGGATGGGCTTATTGTGATTTGAACAAATTCCAATACTATGTTTCTAGAGTAGAAGGAGAGCAAAACACGTGCTTCCTTCTTCCCTCCCGTTCATTCACCTCCCCCAACCCCAGACGCACAGATGATGTATTGCAGTCCTGGAACTGTCGGATCCTGGAGGAGGTTGAGAAACTGGAAGACAGTGCCAAAAACATGATTTCATAAGGTTTGACTTGAGATTGAGTCAACTTTTTTGAGCGTCTAAAAATCATGTTTCATGAAATTTTACTTCACAAAGAAAGGGAGTGTGGAAGGCTTGGACCCTAAAGCCTGCCAGTTACGGATCATTAAATCCAATAAGTAAATGTAAATCTAAAATACAGAATTCCAACAAAAGATTTTGAAGTGAAATTCTTGTTTAAAAGAACAGAGTGTTATGTGGGAGATAGCTGGAATTCATTCCCTGAAAGGTTTGTTTATAAAACAGGCTTTAAAGTTATTAGGAAATGCTGACTTAAAAAAAAAAAAGAGTCGTATATGTAGTTTTCTTTAAATGACTCTGATAAAGTTGAAAGAAATGCTTCATAAGAAAATTCATGGAAAAAGAAAGAACAAAATTCTGGAATTCAGCAACTACTTTCCAAGATGGTAACTTATATTAGAAGCTATTTTACAAGACTTAATTCTGCCCTTAAAAATATTTATAGCAATGAATATAAGTAAAATGAATTATATAGCAATTAAATATTATACTTGCATGTTGTTCACGTTTAATTGAATAAAGAACAGTTCATGAAGAAATCACCCGTACTTAAGAAGGCATGGCATTAATTTTTATTATTAAATATATATGTAAGTATTCTTAAGTATACCTAAATATTAATCAAGATGATATAATTAATACTTTCTTTAATGGATAGTATAGGTATAGAAGGCATTTTTACTAACGTATCCTGTTATTTAATGAAATTTTTTCTTAATAGTTAATAATTTTAGCTTCTTGAACAAAGAAGGGTACGTATTATAGAATGGCATTTCTCCATACTTAAATGGATACCTACCTTTCTGCTGGCTAGTCGCTTATACCTGATTGGCAAGAAGCTCTTTGGAGATGACTGAGAGTCATGTCGTTGTTTAGAAACCACAGTATTTTGTGAGAATTTTATTTTGATTTCCATGAATAAGCTGTGGCATGCTAAAATAACAAAAGACAGTCTCCCTTAATCATCAGTGAATAAGTAGGGTGGTAAGCACGGGGGAGTAGAATTGAGTAAAGGTGAAAATTATATTTTTGAGAGTAAGCAAGTAGTTTTTCCTTCCTTTTGTCAGTATTGTGGAGGACCAAAGGTGTAAGAGTATAGGAATAGGGCGAAGCCATGTAGGAAAATTGCCTGTGGAACTGGGCAAATAAACCTGGTGTTTGGGCCTAAAGGATGTCCACTATGATCTGGCCACCCCTCCGGTTCGCACCAAGAGAAGACTACATTTAAGAATCCAGTTTTGTGGAAAGGAACCTGGTCAGGGAGTGGAGGATAAACCAATGGACAAAGGTCAACTTTAGAACGCGGTGCTACCAGATCTGGCTCGGAAAACTATTCACGTATCCAAAGATGAAGAATAAAGGAGATAGGTGGAATTAACAGAAGCGGGGAGAAAAAGTCCAATAATAAACAAACATCTAAGGGCAGAGACAAGAAAGAATAGAGCAAAACTTCCTGTATTTCTTTTTAGCATAACTCAGGGTTCATCTTCCATTTTCCTTGTCTGATTCCTATTTTTTAAAAAATGCAGATGGTAAAACTCAGTTTTTAGATGATCCCATGTCTCAGATATTTAAGACTTTTGCTCCCCTTTCAACTTCCTACTGGCCCCTTAATAGGACTTGAGTTCTAAACAAATAACTAGGTAAAAAGAAATACACCTCTGTTTCTTTTGACATGGAATAAAGCTCTAAAGCCAATCCATTATCTTCCTTTCCTTTGTAAAACTTCTTGTTTTGAGAAAGGAGACCATTTGGTCACAGGAGGAAATTCTAATCCATGATTCCATGAAAAAAGGAAATTTAAGAATTCTTTCTCTAATTCAGTTTTCAACCACCTACAAGGTGTCCAGTTCTTAGTACTTCACAAAAGAAGACTGTTTTCAAAGCAAAACGGGATTTTTAAAAACATATACCTTGATGTTTGGAATGAAATGTGGAAATGCAAACAGGATGTTTCTCAACCTTAAAGAATACTTAACTAAAAGGATTACTTTGTAAAATGCCCAATCTGTGGCAAATTTGAGCATCATTCTATTGAGCCAAGGTGTGAAACTATTTTAATGAGTAAGAAAAGCAAACTGTCCTGTTATTGTATTCCTGACATTATATATCTGTGTTTTAAGGACTGTAATGCCTGGACATCAATATAAAATTCTAAAAGTTTCTTTTACATCTTTAAACAAATAAGCTTTTTAAAAATCACCTTATCAATATGGAAAATTCCAAAGATTGTGTGTATTTCATGGATATATTTCATCTTAAACTATTTTATGGGTATTGAAGAATGTATTTTTTATTGTACATTCAGATTGGAATTTTTGTCATCCTCTTCATTTCTCTTCAAAAACATTGTTTTTTCTTATGTTCAAGCTCTAATATGTATTTATGTATTCATACATATGAGTTTAAAATAACTATTTTACTAATGTTTCTTAAAATGACAGTGTTTTAGAAGGGAATATGTTCATGTGAGTTTACATAAAACCCAAAGATCTTTTTTTGGTTCTTAGTGTTTAGAAGATTCTTGATAATTTAGAATATTCCACAATGGAAAGTAAAGCATTCTGTCACAAAAGCAGGGAGGATGAGACACAAGGTCAAAGGGCATTTTGGAAACAAACAGCTGGACCAGTTTATTTAAACAGATACAGGGATGGGGGAACTGACCTCTGTTTGACTTATAGTGGGAGGAGCAAGTATGTCATTTTATTACTTTGCCCAGAAGGAAAATGTTTTCTTATCTGAATTCAACACAAGCCATCTAAACACATGACCTTGCTGTATATAGCTAATTCCAAAGAGAGTACATATAAGACATTCAAGGAAAATCATAAAATACACTGAATAGAGTCTAATGTTGGAATGGTTTTAGAATTGAAAAGGTGGTATTGTTGTTAAAAATAAAATATTTTGCTATTTATTCAGTTATTTTCAGATAAAGATGTCTACCATGACCCCAGATAATACTATGTATTTCATATAAGTATAGGAATTATAATTCAGTAGCATTCTGAGAGTTTACTATGTCCTACATGTACTGATAATGTCCATCATATTGAAACAAATATTGTTTTTAATTAAAGTTTACAAAAGTGAGGACTTCCAAGTATACCTACTAATGTGGTCAAGAAGTTTGGATAAAATGCTGTGTCCTTAGGTTTTCAAGGTTTTAAAATTTTTAGTTAATGAAAGGATTCCCACCTATATACCTACATATCCTTTAGGTAGCCCACATCTGTGTTGTGAATAACAACAAATGGTTATTGCCACCCAAAGAGAAGCAACTAGCATCCTGTACCTGGGGGCCCTAACTAAGAGGCTGGGGTGAGATGTTTGCTCTCTCCACGGGGACCTGAGCAGGCCTGAAGTCGCTGCATTTAGTGTTGCTCGCAGAGGCATGCAGAGAGACTCAGCATTTTGAGCAGAGAGTGGCCCAAGGGGTGAGTGGACTCAAAATCCTAGAACTCACATTCTGGAAGGAACTTGTTAGGAATCACGGATGTTTAACCTAGGGAGAAGAGGGGAGACCTATGGGGCACAGTGGCTATAGTTCTAATGTTTGAAAGGCTATCTGAAGAAGTGAGATTAGAATTGTTTAAATTACCCCCAAGAAGTCCTGGTGAAAGGATTTTAGATCAGGTAAGACAGAACCTTCTAACAGTTATTGTGTCTGTAGAGGAAGTAGGCTCTCAGTTAAGGTGACCAGTGCTGTATTAGAAATAGTCCAGCACCCAGAGAACAGATTTGTGGTTGCCAAGGAAAGGGGTGGGGGTGGGTAAGTGGGAAAGGGATGAACTGGGAGTCTGGGGTTAGCATATGTAAACTAGCATATATAGAATAGATAACCAACAAGGTCCTACTGTGTAGCTCAGGGAACCATTTTCAATATCCTGTGATAAACCATAAATGGAAAAGAATATGAAACAGAATGGGTATATGTGTATAACCGAGTCACTTTTCTATGCAGCAGAAATTAATGCAACATTGTAAACCAACTATACTTGAATAAAAAAAAAAAAAAAGTCTAGCAGAGGCTACCCATCAACCTGGTAGGGATATCAGAGAGAGGGGATTCGTGTTAGTGACCAAGCTAGGTGATGATCAAACCTGATAGGTGGCTTTTCCGGCCCCATGGGTTAACTGTCATGGATTCAGACCTGAGATGGTTATCATGAACTGGTCTTTGGAAATCTGAATGTATGAGTTTGAAGGAGGCAAGCTTTGGAATATAGATAACCCAATTTGCTGAGTCTTCTTAGGCATAGCTTTTTTTTTTTTTTGGTCTTTATACACAAGTAGTACAGTCATCAAAATCCCAAAGTCTCCAAAATGTTGTCATTCTTATTCCTGGACTCAACAGTGAGGTTGTCGCCAGTGGTGACTGGCTCAAAATCAGCTCATGTTTAGATATCTAGTCCAGAATATTCTAGATGGGTGGCACAGTAGTGGCCATGCTCTGGTCAGGACATTGTGGTGGTGAGAGGGGTATGCTTGCTACTGTTTGCCAAATTATTAACATCTCTTGGGTTACATGTAACCTCAAATAAGTCACTTAATTTCTCGGAGCCTTGGCTTCTCATCTGTTAAAAAAGACTCTCCTTATTTTTAGATAAGTAATATATATCCATAAAATATTATGTTTTTAAAAGAACTTGAAAAAAGTTATCAGAGTTCCTTTTAAGAGAATGCAGATTTTGAATAATACCATAGATAAAGAGGCATTTTTGCTCTCTTACCTATGTTAGTTACTATGAAAATTACTCTTGGTATATGCAGAATATTAATATTAAATAATTTTCTGATTGGTCATGCAGTGAAGACAGCTAATGAAAAAGCAGATTTTTTTTTCATTTTAATTGGTTATTTCACATGGTGTTTGTGCTACACCTGTGCTTATAATGAGAATGGAGAATTAATCTAACCTTCTGCTCACATGATTCCAATTTTCATGGTTTATACAAGATAATGATAACCTGATTTGCAACACAATTTGTTGTAGATTGTGTTTTAAATATTTTTATTAGAAGTTTGGAGACTTCATATATGAGAACCAATTTAATATATGTTGTCAATAAGAGTTAACACTAACCAATATCTTTTTAGTTAGATTCCAGTTTCATTCGTTATTTTAATTACTTCTAAGATAAAGAACATAAGGATATAAGAAAGTTTAGAATCTTAAAATGTCATGAAGTATGCATTTTTTTATTTAAAAAACCTATGCCTGCCTGTTTGAAAGTGAAAGTGAAAAGTGAAAGTTGCTCGGTTGTGTCCAACTCTTTGGGACCCCGTGGACTATACAGTTCATGGAATTCTCCAGGCCAGAATACTGGAGTTGGGTAGCCTTTTCCTTCTCCAGGGGATCTTCCCAACCCAGGGATCGAACCCAGGTCTCCCACATTGCAGGTGGATTATTTACCAGCAGAGCCACAAAGGAAGCCTGTCTGTTTAATGGCTTGTATTTCAGGAACTGTTTTCCTTCCTGAAGTTGGCAGACTTACCAATTAGGATTCATGCTGGAATGGAGGTCCTAAGTTTGTGGCAGCACAACATACCATGTGGGCTCTTGGTTCCCCAACCAGGAATCAAACTCACATCCCCTGCATTGGAAGTGCAGAGTCTTAACCACTGGACTGCCAGGGAAGTCCCTAGACTGTGGGTCCTTTAATTATTAACAGTACAGTATTAAAATCTTCATTGTATTTTTTTATGTGGTACTCATGTTGGATATGAACTTCCCAGGTAGCTCAGTGGTAAAGAATCTGCCTGCAATACAGGAGACGTGCATTCAGTCCTTGGGTCAGGAAGATCCCCTGGAGAAGGAAATGGCAACCCACTTCAGTATTCTTGCCTGGAAATCCCATGGATAGAGGAGCCTGGGTGGGCTACAGTCCATGAGGCCTCAAAGAGTTGGACATGACTTAGCAACTGAGTACGCAAACATGTTTGATATACTCAAATCTGAGTTGAGAACTAAAAGCAATGTACTATTTCAGAATCGAATATGTCCGATTCATTTTATGTATTTGATGTGAAATGCTTAGTATTACAGGGTGCAAAAACCTCTTAAGAGAAATTTCATGAGCATAGTGTTGGACTATGTTAAAGCTTTCAGTGACTAGCCACTTTTTTAGGGGCTACAAAAATTGTTAAAATTTTCAGTGACTAGCCACTTTTTTAGGGGCTACAAAAATTGTAAAAAGAAATCTTATTAAGACACTTAAGTGTCTTCAAGATTTTTTATTATACATGTTCAGGAGTAGCTGGAGAAAGCAGTGTTTAAGTTCAATTACTGTATAGCCATGACCTTGCCTTGACCTCAGACTTGGCATGAGGAGTGCGCGCATGCGTGTGTGCGTGTGTGCACGCGCGCGCGCACACACACACACACACACACACACATACACAAAGCCACCCTAAGAATTCTCTACCAGGAATGAATTTCTCTGAAGTCCCCAGCAGTGTAAGTTAGTGGTGATAAACTCCAGACATTTTTTCATTTGATGGTGTGCTGCCATCCTGGTTCATTATCTTAATAGTGGGCATTAAAATAGAATTAGGTTTGCAAGAGGTAGGGAAGGTTTTGATAAAAACTGTAAAAAAGAAGTCAGAGAACAGAAGATTGAAATGTCACTAATTAGGAGAGGGAACAGATGCCCTTGTGACCATCTCTCTCACAACACCAAATTTCCCCTCTTGCAGTTGAAAAGAATGGTAGCCAGTATTGTTTCCTGAAAACTCTGCTAATTCCCCTATGAAAAGATGAAATGGAAGTGTCCAACTGTGGTAAAACAGGCAAACATAAATCAACTCAGAAACCCTGAGCCTGTGTACTCAGAGGTCACTGGGGGTTACAGGTTTTGCAGCATGTGAAGCTGCACCGAGAGCGATGGAGAGAACCATTTTGCCCAGACGGAGCTTTGCTCTCACCGTGATCCATCTTCTCTTCTTCGTCCACCTCCCACCGCCCCCACTTTCTGTTTTTAAGGAATAATGATTTGGTCTACTTTCTTGGTTACAGGTTTATTAATGCCCGGAGAAGAATAGTGCAGCCCATGATAGACCAGTCCAACCGAGCAGGC